>NC_092133.1:82496538-82799569 GCF_043159975.1 Macaca nemestrina | reverse complement strand
CGAAGACAAAAGAAGAAGATGGTCATCTAGAAGAAAGGGAGAGAGGCCTCATAATAAAACCAGCCCTGTCAATGCCTTGATCTTGCACTTCTAGTCTCCAGAACTGAGAAAACAAATTTCTGTTGTTTAAATCACCCAGTTTCTGGTACTTTGTTATGACAACCCTGGCAAACTAATACAGAGAGCAGTACTTTTGTTCTTTTCCTCCTGAACCATTACATCCAGTTGAGAGGATTTACTGGGTGACAACTAAATCTATTCAGAGATTTTAATTATAGATGTGACAGAAATAATCTTGGTTGGATCCTTGCCTGAAATGTGAGTTCTAATAGTCATTCTTGTTGTTTAAAATTCCTCTAAAGTCTGTATTTTATTAATTGGAAGTAAAAGACATTGGCTAACATGGTGAAACCCCGTCTCTACTAAAAATACAAAAAAATTAGCCAGGCGTGGTGGCAGGCACCTGTAGTCCCACCTACTCGGGAGGCTGAGGCAGGAGAATAGTGTGAGCCTGGGAGGCGAAGTTTGCAGTGAGCCAAGATCGCACCACTGCACTCCAGCCTGGGTGACAGAGCAAGACTCTGTCGCAAAAACAAACAAACAAACAAACAAACAAACAAAAAACAACCACATTTGCCACTCTCAATCCTGCAAATTCCTGAGTTTCTATACTCTCTATTCCCTTCCATTCCTGCCCTACAAATTAATTCACTATTTTCTTGGTACATCTCTTCCTTAATTTAGCATGTCATATGCAGCCAACATTATTATTTTGTTTTCTAGTCTCTTTTCCTGGAGCTACAAGCATACAAGGTTTATTATCTACCTTTCAAGTTATTGTGGGTGATCGTTTTGTCAAATGTACCAATGGAAAACAGGTTCCAAAATTAGTTTCCTTGCCCCATCACTTGATCCCTAAGCCAATGCCACAAAAACCTGGTTTTTGTAAAGACCCTTCATCTCTAGGCATCAATTTTTGTATCAATCAAGATATGCTAGGCTATGTCAAAATCATAATGACATAGAATAACAAAGATTTATTTTTCATTCATGCTGGATGTTTATTTGTTGCTGGGGCCTCTTCACTTTCCATCTTTTCATGTTAGGATCTAGGCTGATGGAGCAGTCATAATCTTGAACATTGCCCAATTCAAAAATGAAAAGACAGAGAGCTCCAGAGGGTGATAAATTGGTAATTAGATGCTCTGGCCCTGAAGTGACGCACATCATCTGCTTACAACTGATTGCTCAGGACTAGCCATATGGTTCCACCCAACCACAACAGAACCAGGAAGTGCAACTAACCACATGCCCCAAAGGTGGAGCATGGGAAATATTTGGTCAACAGCATTACTCCAATTGCATATGAACCATATAATCAAATGTACCTAGGTCTGGTGACTTGAGGCCCAGTTTCACGAGAGTTGCAGCCCCTCACCCATTCCATTTCCAGACTTGAGGCCCCTGGCGAACAAGTACATAGTATGCACCTTTCTGCTAGTCTTCCACAAAGGAATCTGTGATGATTTTGGCAGGTAACTGTGCCAAGTGAAGAGTAATCCTCAAAATTTTCAGTTACAATTGACCATGGCTCTGTGATAAAGCCAATTCCTTGATACACAGACCACCAGGTTGGTTCACCAATCAGGGTTCTCACAGTATCAGGTGATAAATGAAACTGACCAGAGTCAACAACAGCCCCATGGCATGGGGCAGCAGCAATCATTCAGGGTCATTTCCCCAGTTTTTGGATGTGTAGATAGAGCAGATGGCCTCACTGCCATGGAACTGCTCCCTGACTTAGAGGATAAGTCTATTGCAGTATGAAAAGCCAAGCAGAAGCCACTGGAACACCCCTCCTGGCTATGGGAGGAAATGAAAAGGAAGTTAACTCTCTGACTTTTGAGGCTTGAGGTTTTCGGAGTTGTGTTTGTCTCATCTTTTTGAATTTTCATGTCAGCAATTGCTCTCATGTAGCATGAAGGGTGTGTGCAGCTAGGGGAATTGAGTCAGGGAGAAGCCAGCAGAGACTCAGATAAAAGCAGGTAGACCGGATGGTACCAGGGGATGGCCAATAACCAGGGACCAAATCCAGGGGATCTTCACAGAGTTCTTCATGTGATGCATGTGACAGACCTGATCAAGGGCAGTGGCAGGAGGAGTGACTTCACAAAGTCAAAGACGAAATGTAGCAGGACAAGGGGAGGCGCGGCCCTCTCAGGGCATGAGTCTGTCCTATAACTGGAACAGCACCTTATGTAACCCCAGGCAAGACTGCTCCTTATGCAAAGCTCAGTTTTTCCAACTTCAGTTCATCACAAGTACACAAAACTTCTGAGTTGTAGAAAAAATAGTTATGTTGGCTGGGCGCAGTGGTTCAGCCTGTAATCCCAGCACTTTGGGAGGCCCAGGTGGGTGGATCACCTGAGGTCAGAAGTTCGAGAACAGCCTGGCCAACATGGAGTAGAGACGGGCCAACCCCGTCTCTACAAAAATGCAAAATTTAGCTGGGCATGGCGGTGCACGCCTGTAGTTCCAGATACTCAGGGGGCTGAGGCAGGACAATCGCTTGAACCCGGAGGCAAAGGTTGCAGTAAGCCAAGATTCCACCACTGCAATCCAGCCTGAGAGACAGAGTGAGACTCTGTCACAAAAAAAAAGAGAAGAAAAAGTAGTTATGTCTATGTATACCTAATTTATTTAGTTACTTACACTTTAAACCACATATCACAGAAAGTAATATTTCCATTTATACATGCTGCATTTGCCCATTCTACATTTTCTGAAGCAATTTTATTTCTAAAACTTCTACATGGATCAGGGACCTCAGGGTCTTTATCATCCCTGGAGCCTCATATTGAGTCATCCCACAGGTTTCTGGGAAACCTCCTTTCTTGAGACCAACAAGACCAAAAAGCCTTGAGGAGTTCAATTCCCTATTTTCTCTCATAAAGGTCTCAAGGAAATGAGTTTTCAGATGGTGCACTTATTGCAGGTGGAAATGGTTGCCTGCTTGACCACTCAGCAGAGGTGTGAGGCTGGCCTAACACCAAGGGAACACCCAAAGCACTGCTTACTAAAGGGTGAGAAAAGCTAAGGACCCTGACATTTGCAACATGGTCACAACGGATTATCTCATGGACAAAGGATTTACAAGGATTGCTTATGTTAAAAGAAAAAAAAATAAAAGAGGGAAACTTTGAGAAAAGTTTTAAGAGTGGTATCAACAGGCTGGGCGCAGTGGCTCACACTTGTAATCCCAACACTTTGGGAGGCCGAGGTGGGTGGATCACCTGAGGTCAGGAGTTCAAGACCAGCCTGACCAACATGGTGAAACCCTGTCTCCACAAGAATACAAAAAAATTAGCCAGGCGTGGTGGCACATGCCTATAGTCCTAGCTACTTGGGAGGCTGAAGCAGGAGAATCGCTTGAACCCGGGAGGTGGAGGTTGCAGTGAGCCGAGATCATGCCACTGCACTCCAGCCTGGGCAACAGAGAGAGACTCTGTATCCAAAAAAAAAAAAAAAAAAATTATGATGTCTAGAATTTTCTTTAAATAGTCCAGTGCAAGAATTGAAGACAATACAGGGAGGAAGCGTGTGTGTTGGGATAAGGAGGCAAGTGAAGACGAAACAAGATTGGCCACAGCTGATGATTAGTCAAGCTAGGTCGTGAGTACCTGGGGGAGGATTATGCCATTTTCTCTAATTTTAAGTATGACGTCTTCCATAGTGAAAAATAAAACAAAATAAAATATTTGCAAAAGTTTGGTTTTTAAACTTAGGTAATTGTAGTATGAGAAGCATTATAAAAACTAGATAACAATTTCCTCTTTGCTGAAAGATTCTTTGAAAACTAATTACTCTCAACATTGGTGTCTGTGTTAGTAATGTTACCGGGGGCTCCTTGCTCTCAGAGCTCCCAAGATGGTGGCAGGCTGCTTCCAAGATGGTGGCAAGCCTCCTGTTCTCTGCCCTGGGGTTCTTGGCCTCACGGATTCCAAGGAATGGAATCTTGGGCCATGTGGTGAGTGTTATAGCTCTATTAAAAGCCGTGGGTCACGGAAGAGAACTGTGGAACCCAGTGACTAGTGTTCAGCTTGATTAGGATGAACTCAGGCACTTAGCCATGCAGGAACAATGGCAAGCCTTTAGCCTGATCAGGAGCGGCAATGGGCACCTCGCTGGATCAGGAGCACAACGGACACCCTGCCGGATTGGGAGAGATGGAAGTCAGCGGCGGGTCTGCCACCGCCGCCAACAGCAGTGGTGGACCTCAAGCTCAGCTCAGCTCCAGCCGTAGCAAACACAGACCGGAAGAGAGTGCAGTTACAAGATTTAATAGAGTGAAAACAGAGCTCCCACACAAAGGGAGGGGACCCAAAGAGGGTAGCCCTGGCTGGCTGGAATGCTTGGGTTTTTATCCCCATCATGGTCCCTCCCGCTGTGCTCTCAGACTCTAGATGATTGGCTATTTCTTTACCTCCTGTTTTTGCCTGATTAGCTTTTCAGTGAGCTCTCTTTATCACCTGATTGGTCGGGTGTGAGCTAAGTTGCAAGTCCTGTGTTTAAAGGTGGATGTGGTCACCTTCCTAGCTAGGCTTAGGGATTCTTAGTAGGGCTAGAAAATCCAGCTAGTCCTGTCTCTCAGTAATTTGACCAAAGGCACACACCCACTAAAGGTATAGTTGAGATCTGGTCTTGCATAGCTTTATTCCCAAGCTCCCTCACTTGACAATTATGTGATACTGCGTCACAGCCAACCACTCCAGAACCTCAAACTGGTTTATTGTGCAACCTTCTCACCTGTCTTGATCTGGATTAGGACTTGCACTTGGTCAGTTAATCAGGCAGCAGTGAGCACCTGTCCTGGAGAGTGGCCTACCAGCTTTGAGTATGCAGTGTGCCATGGACATTGTCAATATGCTCTCAAGACAAAAAAGAGAGCTGGGTACAGTGACTCATGCCTGTAATCCCAGCACTTTGAAAGGCTGAAGCAGGTAGATCACATGAGCCCAGGAGTTCAAGACCAGCCTGGGCACATAGTGAGACCCCATCTCTTCAAAAAATTTAAAAATTAGCTGGCCAGGTGTGGTGGCTCACACCTGTAATTCCAGCACTTTGGGAGGTCGAGGTGAGTGGATCATCTGAGGGCAGGGGATAGAGACCAGCCTGGCCAACATGGCGAAACCCCGTCTCTACTAAAAAATACAAAAATTAGCCAGGTACGGTGGATTGCACCTGTTATCCCAGCTACTCAGGAGGCTTAGGCAGGAGAATCGCTTGAACCCAGGAGGAGGAGGTTGCAGTAACTGAGATCATACTACTAGACTCCAGCCAGGGTGACAGAGCAAGATTCCATCTCAAAAAAAAAAAAATTAGCTGGGTGTGGTGGCACATGCCTGTAGTCCCAGCTACTTGGAAGGCTGAGGTGGGAGGATTTCTTTAGCCCAGGAGGTCGAGGCTGCAGTGAGTTATGATCACACCACTGCACTCCAGCCTGGGCAACAGAGTGAGACTCTTGTCTCAAAAGAAAAGTTAGAAAAAAAAAGGAAGGAAAGGAGAACATGTGTCAATCTGGAGAGTCAGTTAAGTGGAGCTTGGTTAAGAGAGCTGCTATTGTATTTTTGAGGAAACAATGTATTAGTCAGCTTTGCTGTGATAACAAACAGCACCCCCCACCACCTAATCTCATGGCTTACTATAATATACATTTATTTCTCTTTTACATTGCATGTTGGTGTCTGCAAATCAGTGGTGGTGGCTCTACTGCATGTATCATCTCATTCCAGGACTAGCCTGAAAGAGCAGCCTCTTTTTAGCACATGTCATTCTTGTGGCAAAGGGAAACAAACAGAGGACAGAGCTGAAACACCTAATGGCTCTTAAAGGTTTGGCTCATCTGTGGTGGATATTACTCCTGTTCACATCCCATTGGCCAAAGCAGGTCAAAGAACTATACTCTGACTTTGGAAAGCCACTGCAGATCACATGTATAATCCTCTTACAGGGAAGGAAGCAGATGGTTGGAATCAATAATCCAATCACCTGCATATTCCAAGATGTTAACTATTGCTGCAGTACAGTGTATGAATATTGTTATTTTTCCATTCTCATATTTCTCATTTTTACAGTATTTATGCCATTTTTATAACTCGACATCTATCCTATTAGGGTAAATTATAATGTCTGGAAGAGCTCACCTTGCCCATTATCTGGCCTTTGTTGAAGGAATTTGCTATGAAAATCATACCATTCACCTTGTACCAATCAATCTGTCCACTTGACTTCTTTTTGAACAGAGTCCAGATTGTTTCAATTACTACTTACTACATTGTGACTGAAAATTGAGCACTTATAAGCATTAGTGAAAATATATGTATGAAAGAGGCTGACATGTATTAGATATTCAAAAAGACTTCTTCAATCTAAATTATGGGCTATTTACATTGATAAATTTTCCAACACAACATAATGAAAACATCTGGTTTCACTTGTAGCATTTTATTTTGTAATTCACGTTCCATTACAAAAGTGATAAATGTTCATTTTTGAAAATTATAAATATATAATTTTCAAAATTATAAAAATATTAAAAAGCAAAAAGCAGTAGATAAAAGCACTAGTTATCTAACCACCCTGAGACAACCACTTTTAGCATTTTAGTCAATAAATTTTCAGTGATATTTCCAGTATATGTAAATATATTAAAAGGGTTCATATTACAATTGACTAGTTTCAATTATCATTATGGTATGACTTCTCTATGCCATTAGTATTTTTTTTTTTTTGAGACGGAGTATCGCTCTGCCGCCCAGGCTGGAGTGCAGTGGCCGGATCTCAGCTCACTGCAAGCTCCGCCTCCCGGGTTCACGCCATTCTCCTGCCTCAGCCTCCCAAGTAGCTGGGACTACAGGCGCCCGCCACCTCGCCCGGCTAGTTTTTTGTATTTTTTAGTAGAGACGGGGTTTCACCGTGTCAGCCAGGATGGTCTCGATCTCCTGACCTCGTGATCCGCCCGTCTCGGCCTCCCAAAGTGCTGGGATTACAGGCTTGAGCCACCGCGCCCGGCGCCATTAGTATTATCTTACAGTATTAATGGCTGTGCAACATCTTATCCTATGAGAGAAGCCTATTTTATTTTAACGAGTCTTCTATTAATTATCAATTGTGTTAAAAATTCCCTTATAAATGAATAATTTCAAACATCTATAATTAATTATTTCCATAGGCAGCTTTCTGGGATCAGAAATTCTGGAGCAAATTATTATGTACAGTTTTAAGGGTCACAGTATTGAATTACAATAAGAATATTCAAAATCAGTCTACTTTGTAATATTACATATGATTGCAGATCATCTGTGGTATTTGTCTTTCTGCATTCATCAGTCCCCTAAAGGGATACCAAGGTACTCTTCAATGTTAAAGCAAGTAGAAAACTTTCACATGCAGAAATAGTTAACTAGATAATTTGGAACTACCCTCCCACCAAACACAACTGAAACAATCCATATGGAATATAAAAAGCTTCTGGCCAGGTGTGGAGGCTCATGCCTATAATCCCAGCACTTTGGGAGGCCGAGGCAGGTGGATCACTTGAGGCCAGGAGTTCTAGACCAGCCTAACCAACATGGCAAAACCCTGTCTCTACTAAATATACAAAAATTAGCCAGGCAAGGTGGCAAATGCCTGTAGTCTCAGCTACTTGGGAGGCTGAGGCATGAGAGTTGCTTGAACCTAGGAGGTGGAAGCTGCAATGAGCCTAGATTGTGACACTGCACTCCAGCCCAGGCAACAGAGTAAGACTCTCTCTCAAAACAAACCAGAAACAAACAAAAAGCTCTTTCTAAAACATCAAAAAGCTAACAAGTAGCAAGAAATTGTCTTGACAATTATTGTCAAGGGTCAATATCCCTTGGTAGAAATCCAGAGAGAAGAGCTCAGCATTTGGGCCACTTTTGTCAATCAGAAAAGGTGGTTAAAACACTGAGGAGGCTCGGCCTTTCCAAGGGACGGATAACTCTGGAAAACCACCCCATACTTTAGGAGTGGAATTTTGATTGACTAAACCCTGAAAGTAAAAGTAAACAAAAAGCCTTCCCCTTTACTGTAGCTCAGTTTCAAGAAATCTGGGTGATTCAGAAAAATTTCCAGCACTAAAATGGATTACAGTGGTCCTGGATTGCCAATGTCCCCATGCATTTGCAAAAGTAAAGGAAAATCACTTCTAAAGGAAGATGACATCATCCTAGTATTAAAATTACTCCAATAAATTTTTCAAGTACAGTTGCTAACACACCATCAAAGATAACCAGGCATAACAAGAAATAAAATAAGAACAAAAGTAAGCATGAACAATAGAAAACAGAAAGAGGCTCACAGATACTCCAGATAGTGGAATTACTAGACAGAGATGGGGGGAAAAAAACTATCTTACTATCATCATAAGGATAAAAACTGAACCCAAAAATTCCAGCAAAATGTTAGAAACTATAAAAACAGATATTGAAGATTCAGGACTAAAAAACATAATCACACGAATTAAAAACTCAATGGATGAGTCTAAAAACAGAGTAAATAAATAAGACAAGTTAGAAGAATTCATCCAGAATGGAGCACAAAGAGATAAATGGATGACGAATGGAAGAGAAGATTAGAGACATAGACGGCACAGTAAGAAAGACCAATATACATTTAATTGGAATTCCAGAAGAAAGAAGAAATAGAGCAAAAGCAATACTTGAATAATGAATGAGACTTCCAGAACTGATGATTCAAGGACATGATGCAGAAATGGTGATGAAAGATTATCAGTCCATAGATTCAAGAAGCCCCCAAAATCACACACAGTACTTAATTTATTCAATTACTTAGAGACAGAGTCTCACTCTGTCACCCAAGCTGGAGTGCAGTGCTGCGATCATAGCTCACTACAGCCTTGAATCCCTAGGCTCAAGTGATTCTGTCACCTCAGCTTCTTGAGTAGTTGGGGATACAGACATGAGCCACCATGCCCTGCTAATTTTCTTTCTTTCTTTCTTCTTTTTTTTTTTTTTTTTTTTGTAGAGACAGGGTCTCATTAATTTGCCTAAGCTGGTCTTGAACTCCTGGCCTCAAGCAATCCTTCCATTCAGTCTCCCAAAGTGTTGGGATTGCAGGCGTGAGCCACTACATCCAGCCATACACAGTACTAACATAAATCACACGCAGATGCTTAATTGTAAAACTGCAGAAAACCAAAACTAAAGAGAAAATCTTAAAAACAAGCAGAACAGAAAAAAGTAGATTATCTGCAGAGGAACAGACAGACTGACAGCTGATTTCTTATTAGCAACTACAAAATCCGGAAGACAGTGAAATTATGTTTAATATGATAAAAGAAAATAATTAACAACTTAGAATTTTATATTTAGTAAAATATCCTTCAAAAGTGAAATTTTTCGGCTGGGCACACCGGTTCAAAAATACAAAATTTATTTGAATGTGGTGGTGAGCACCTGTAATCCCAGCTACTCGGAAGGCTGAGGCAGGAGAATTGCTTGAACCCAAGAGGCAGAGGTTGCAGTGAGCTGAGATTGTGCCACTGCACCCCAACCTGGGTGACAGAGGGAGACTCAAAAAAAAAATTATTTCATTTTTGAGATGGGGTTTCACTCTCCCACCCAGACTCATGCCACCCATGGCAGTGGCATGATCACGGCTCCCCACAGTCTTGACTTCCTAGGCTCAGGTGATCCTCCTACCTCAGCCTCCTGAGTAGCTGGGACTACAGTCACCTGCCACAATGCCCGGCTAATTTTTGTAATTTTTTGTAGAAACAGCGTTTCACCATGTTTCCCAGGCTGGTCGCAAACTCCTGGGCTCAAGCGATCCACTCGCCTCAGCCTCCCAAAGTGTTGGATTGCAGGCATGAACCACCATGCCCAGCCAAGAATGAAGTTTAAATAAACACATTTTTAGGGAAACAAAAACAAAATAATTTGCTTTCAGAAGACCACACTGAAGGAAAAACTAAACAGGTCTCATCCCTTCAGATAGAGGGAAATGATTCTAGAAGAAAGATTGGAGATTTGGGAAGAAAAGAAAACCAATGAAATGGTAGATATTTGGATAAGGCTAATGAATATTGGCTGTGTAAGACAACAATTATAATGTCTTGTAGGGTTTTAAATAAATGTAGAATTCGGGCTGGGCACGGTGGCTCAAGCCTGTAATCCCAGCACTTTGGGAGGCCGAGGCGGGTGGATCACGAGGTCAGGAGATCGAGACCATCCTGGCTAACATGATGAAACCCCGTCTCTACTAAAAATACAAAAAACTAGCCGGGCGTGGTGGCGGGCGCCTGTAGTCCCAGCTACTCGGAGGCTGAGGCGGGAGAATGGCGTGAACCCGGGAGGTGGAGCTTGCAGTGAGCCGATATCGCGCCACTGCACTCCAGCCTGGGCGACAGAGCGAGACTCCGTCTCAAAAAAAAAAAAAAAAAAAAAAAAAAAAAAAAAAAAAAAAAAAAAAAAAAAACTAGCCGGGCGAGGTGGCGGGCGCCTGTAGTCCCAGCTACTTGGGAGGCTGAGGCAGGAGAATGGCGTAAGCCCTGAAGGCGGAGCTTGCAGTGAGCTGAGATCCGGCCACTGCACCAGCCCAGGCTGGAGTACTTCTATAATGAGCCCACCAAAGGATGGGGAGATTAGAGAATTATCCGCTGACTGTAAACCCTGAGGTAAAAAAGTAGAGAGACCTCAGTGCTTAAATGGGGTTCTGGTAACTTGCATGGAACTGTCTAAAAGTTGCATGGGTTGCACTAAAAGTAAAAACATCACAACCACCTGATACAGTTATTTGGCCTTTGTGACCAATACTCTGGCTGGAAATGTTCTATTTGCCTTCGACATTCAATCCACTCTGTGCCTTGGAAAGTGGATAGACAAGAGCACAGTTGTTCTGTAAGATGCCAGCGAGTAAATATTTGAGGCTTTGTGGGAATATGGTTTCCGTTGCAACTACTCCATCCTGCTGTTGTAGCCTGAAAGCAGCTATAGTAATATTAACAAGTGGGCGTGTCTGCACTCCAATAAAATTTTAGTTATGAACATAGAAATTTAAATTTCCTGCAATTTTATGTTATGAAATATTATTCTTCTTTTGATTAAGAAGACTTAATTTTTCCTGTGATCTAGTGGAATTATATGTTTAAAAAAAACTTTATTTTTTAGAGCAGTTTTAGGTTCACAGTAAAATTTAATGGAACGTATAGAGTTCCCATATACCCACCCCCAACAGTCTTCCCTCAAATCAACATCTCCCACCACAGTAGTACACTTGTTACAATTAATGAATCTACAGTGACACATTGTTATTACCCAGAGTCTGTAATTTATATCAGGGTTCACTCTTGGTGTTATTCACTCTATGGGTTTGGACAAATGTATAATGACATGTATCCATCATTTTAGTATCATGCAGAATAGTTTTGCTGTCCTAAAAATCTTTTGTGCCCCACCTATTCATTTTTTCTTCCCCTCTAGTCCCTGGCAACTACTAATTATTTTACTGTCTCCATAGTTTTGCCTTTACATTGATATCATATTGTTGGGATCACACAGTGTATAGCCTTTTCAGATCGGTTTATTTCACTTAGCAATATGCATTTAAGGTTCCTCCGTGTCTTCTCATGGCTTGATAGTTCATTTCTTTTTAGGGCTGAATAATATTCCATTGTTCGGATGTGTTTATCCAGTTTATTTATCCATTCATCCACTGAAAGACATCTTGTTTGCTTCCAAGTTTTGCTGATTATGAATAAAGCTGCCATAAACATGCATGTGCAGGTTTTTCTGTGGACATAGTTTTCAACTCCTTTGGGTTAGGAGCATGACTGCCGAGTTGTATGGTAAGAGTGTGTTTTTGTCAACCATTCAAAAATGTAAAAAGCATTTCTCAGCTCAAAGGTCATGCAAACACAGGTGGCAAGCTGAATTTGGAATCCTGGCTATAGTTTTGCTGACATGTGGACTACAGCAAAGTTCCTTTGCTTCCTGTTGGAGGCACAGGCAAAAGAGCAGAGGGCAGGAGGAGAGTGAGGCTAGAGTACTTACCCTCCTCACTCCGTCCAGGCCAGGGCACCTTGGTTGCTGCATCCTCTTCTGAGGAGGCCCTCTTCTATACCTTCCCTATCCAGGTTCCTCCAGCCCCTGCTCTTTTAGGCCTAGGGGTGCCAACAGCTTCCTCCTCTTGCTAGCCCCAGGAGACTGCACCATTTTGCTGTTTTCCCTTGAAGCTGCCCGTACAATTGTAAATGAATCCCATTCAATAAACTCTCCTCAATTTCCCTGTTTTAGTGTGTCATCTGTTTCCTGCTGCACACTGACTGATCCACTCCGCTGTCCTCCCAGGGTTTCTCACCCTAGCCTCTGCATAACTCCACCAGCTCAGAAGATTCTGGTTTGTTTTTGTTTTTGTTTTTTTGTTTTTTTGAGACGGAGTCTTGCTCTGTCGCCCAGGCTGGAGTGCAGTGGCCGGATCTCAGCTCACTGCAAGCTCCACCTTCCGGGCTTACGCCATTCTCCTGCCTCAGCCTCCCGAGTAGCTGGGACTACAGGTGCCCGCCACCACACCCGGCTAGTTTTTTGTATTTTTTAGTAGAGACAGGGTTTCACCGTGTTAGCCAGAATGGTCTCAATCTCCCGACCTCGTGATCCACCTGTTTCGGCCTCCCGAAGTGCTGGGATTACAGGCTTGAGCCACCGCACCCGGCCCAGAAGATTCTTTTGAGCTTTACTTTCTATGTTATAAAATCAAAGGTTTGAGTAATATGATTTTTCAGTTACTTGTGGCTCCTCCAAGATCATGGTACCTTCCATCAGAGATGGCTTTCCTCCTTGTCTAAGTTAGTACCATGGTTTGAGTGTCCCCTCCAAAACTCATGTGGAAACTTAATCCCCAGTGTGGTAGTATTGAGAGGTGGGGCGTTTAAGAAGTGATTGGATCATAGACTAATCCATTCATGGATTAATAGGCTAATGAATTAATGGGTTTTCATGAGAGTAGAACTGGCGGCTTTATTAGAAAAGGAAGAAAGGCCGGGCGCAGTGGCTCACGCTGTAATCCCAGCACTTTGGGAGGCCAAGGCAGGTGGATCACCTGAGGTCAGGAGTTTGAGATCAGCCTGGCCAACATGGTGAAACCCCGTATCTACTAAAAATATAAAATTAGCCAGGCATGGTGGTGCATGCCTGTAGCCCCAGCTACTCGGGGGGCTGAGGCAGGAGAATCACCTAAACCTGGGAGGCAGAGGTTGCAGTGAGCCAAGATCGCACCATTGCATTCCAGCTTGGGTGACGAGAGCAAAACTCCATCTAAAAAAAAAAAAAAAAAAAAAAAAAAGGAAAGAAAGAAGAAGAAAAGGAAGAGAGACCTGAACTAGCACATTAGCACATTCAGCCCCTTTGCCATGTGAAACCCTGCACTGCCTTAGAATATTATCCAGCACTAAAAGGAAATGAGCTATCAAACCATGAGAAGACACAGAGGAATCTGAAATACATATTGCTAAATGCATGCAGCCCTCGGACTTTTCAGCTTCCGTAACTGTAAGAAATACCCGTCTTTTCTTCATAAATGACCTATTTTCAGGTATTCTGTTTAAGCAACAGAAAACAGACTAAGACAATCAACACCTCCCACACTTGTTGCAGTGTTTTTCACCAGTTCCTAACAGTTCAGGGAAGCCACACACATCTCAGGAATTGCAGACACCAGAGTAACTCACCCTTGTCCATTCTCTCCTAGGCACAACTGTGGTGGTTACCCCTTTCTACCTCCACCGGAAGCCGGGTCTGAGATGTCTATGCAACCTGACCTAACCCAACAGAAGTGCCTTTCTTGCAATACAGGAGCTGACAGTCCCCCTCTTCCCAGGGCTGATACCCCATTCTCTACTCTCAAGGCCGATCACACCTTTTCCACTCTGGAATACAGCTCTTATCCCAGGAGATTCACATGGTAATCAAAGGTTCTCCCAGGTCTAAGAAAGGAGGCCAACTACTAGGAATGCCAAGATGAACATGACATGATGCCTGTGTTCCCAAGCTCATGGTGGAAGACAGGCAATTAACGACTCTGAACAATGGATTCATGGCTTCAATTCAGGCACAAGAAGTGACATATTTCCATCAGGGGAAGGAAGATGCATTTGAGCTGAGCCTTGAGCTAGGATAAGTTTACAAATCATGTAAAACAATGTAATCAGGACTGTGCTTTTGGCTCCCGATGTCCAATGTTCAGGCAAGGACAACAGAAGCAGCATTCTCTGGCCCAACAACGGTTTGCTGGATGAAATAGAGTGCCCAGAAGTTTGCAGAAGGAACCCAGGGCCTCAGAGCAGCCAGACTTCAAAGTCTGGTGTCTGCCTTTAGTTGAGGACCCTGGCCCTGCTGTTGAAGGACTTTGCCTTAGTTCAGCTAAAGACAGGGTCCTTGTCCCATGCCCATGAAAAGTTAGGCTTGCAGATGATTTGAAGGGTGAGAATAATGGGATTTATTGAGCAAAAAGGAAAATAAAAGGGGAACAGGGACTCTCTACAAGGCCAGAGTCCCTGCTGGTGTGCTTCCTGCCTCACAGTTTGAATCTCAAGTTCCACACAGAAAGAGGAGGGGCCAGACTCCTCCCCATTGCAAATGGCGCAAATTTCTGTGACTCCACCCCAGTGTGTACTCCTCCCAATGTGCAGGTCGGTGAGAGGCTCTGCCAGGGAGTTCTTCCCACCTGGCTGTCTCACTGCCATCTTTCACAGCCTTCCCAGAGGGAAGTGGGAGAAAGACCTCTGCTTGAATTTCTCTGGGAAGCTGGGAAATGAGCAGGCAGGGTCTGGCACCGCTGTAGAAGAGAGCCATGGAGGGCCTGTGGTGGCCTGTCCTGGGTGTCAGAATATGGCAAAGGGAACCAGCGGCTTGGCCTCTACTCCCTGGGACAATCACAAACTTGTGGGAAACCTTGTCCAGGACACTTTACGTGGTGTTGCATCTGTACAATGGATCCTCCATGGAGAGATCTACCTATGAGTTCCTTTTAAGGTTCAACATCCTTGAAATTTCATCCCAATGATCCATGAGCAAATAAAATCATTTTGTGGAAAAGCTATATATCCAACAAATGTGATTGTAATTCCTGAGGAGTAACTAAATAATACATTAAATAGTATATCAGTAGCTTGCTTATTTCAGCCACCTGTCTGTGCTAGATAACTTTCATTTGCCCTCCAGACCCACTCTACAGATTGCATCCATGTGCTCTGTCAGAGGCATTTAAACCAGAGCAACTCCATCTTGAGTAGGGAGTGGGTAAACCTACTGGGCTGCATTCCCAGACGGTTAAGGCATTGTAAGTTACAGGATGAGATAAGAGGTTGGCACAAGATATAGGTCATAAAGAACTTGCTGATAAAACAGTTTGCAGTAAAGAAGCTAGCTAAAACCTACCAAAACCAAGATGGTCATGAGAGTGACCTCTGGTCGTCCTCACTGCTGCACTCCCACTAGCGCCATGACAGTTACAGATGCCATGGCAATATCAGGAAGTTACCCTATATGGTCTAAAAACAAAAGGCATAAATAATCCACCCCTTGTTTAGCATATCATCAATAAATAACCATAAAAATGAGCAACCAGCAGCCCTCGGGGTTGCTCTGCCTATGAAGTTGCCATTCTTTTATTCCTTTACTTTCCTAATAAACTTGCTTTCACTGTACTCTATGGATCCACCCTAAATTCTTTCTTGCACAAGATCCAAGAACCCTCTCTTGGGGGTGGATTGAGACCTCTTCCCTGTAACACTTCCAGTTGGGCTTGGCCAGCAGGAAGGACCATAGGAGATGGGTGGAAGGGAACAAGTGAGGACAGGTGAGTATTTCCAGCTTTCTTCCTGCTGGGCTGTGCCCTCTGCCATGAGTTGGTTGTGTCCCTTCACCAAATGCCATACCCCTCTCCATATACTATACTCTCCTCTTCCATAATCTTCCCCATCTCCCGCCCTTCCTGGCCAAGCTATTCCCAACCTTGAGGCACTGCAGTAGCCCTTGCTGGAGTCCGTAGGCCCTGCACACAAGCTTCTAAACAGTCTCTTATCAAAGTCTCCTCCAATTACTCAGTTTGAGTGCATCATCTTTTTCCTGCCAGGGCCCTGACTAAAGCAAAGCCTAAAAGTTTGTGGATTTACATCACCCAGAAATCTCATCATTGGGAATGTCTTGATGATGCCAGCATTTCTGAATTTCTGTAAGTGAGACAGCAACATAGAAGACAACTGCTGGTGATGTGGTCACACAGAAATGAGAACATTTGGGCAGGGCAATTAATACGCCCCAAGACATCTTTCTTTTTGGAAAAATACCGACCCACTCCCTACCAGCTCCTCATATTGCTATAGCATTGCTGTAGCAACAAAATGGTAATTCAAAGAGATACATTTTTATTTTAAAAGGCTCTCTGGGAAATTTCTCCTCTACAATCCGATGCTTGTGCTGTGAGCCTGAATCTTCCTTAAGAACAAGACAACTGGCCGGGCGCGGTGGCTCAAGCCTGTAATCCCAGCACTTTGGGAGGCCGAGACGGGCGGATCACGAGGTCAGGAGATGGAGACCATCCTGGTTAACATGGTGAAACCCCGTCTCTACTAAAAAAAAAATACAAAAAACTAGCCGGGCGAGGTGGCGGACGCCTGTAGTCCCAGCTACTCGGGAGGCTGAGGCAGGAGAATGGCGTGAACCCGGGAGGCGGAGCTTGCAGTGAGCTGAGATCCGGCCACTGCACTCCAGTCTGGGTGAAAGTGCGAGACTCCGTCTCAAAAAAAAAAAAAAAAAAAAAAAAAAAAAAAAAAAAAAAAGAACAAGACAACAAGGCCGGGCACAGTGGCTCACGCCGGTAATCCCAGCACTTTGGGAGGCGGAGGTGGGAATCATCTGACGTCAGGAGTTCAGGACCAGCCTGGCCAACATGGTGAAACCCTGTCTCTACAAAAATACAAAAAATATTAGCTGGTCATGACGGTGGCTGTCTGTAATCCCAGCTGCTCAGGAGGCTGAGGCGGGAGAGTCGCTTGAGCCCGGGAGGCGGAAGTTGCAGTGAGCGGAGACCTTGCCATCTTTGCACTCCAGCCTGAGCAACAGAGCAAGACTGTCTCAAAAAACAAACAAACAAACAAAAAAAAAAACAAGATAAAACAAAAGAGGAACCAACAGTGACTTGGAGGGAGTCCAATTAAGGAGCACGACCAAAAGGAGGGAGACCAGCCACAGAAAGCTAAGCCAGGCGGGAGCGCATCTGTTCGGGTCCGGGTGCACATAGCAGGTAATGGGGTATTGGTGAAGGTGCCAGGGGGGTCAGTTCCTGATGCCCTCCTCTTGCGGGTGCCAAGGCGGAGTCTGGGCGGCAGAGAAGTCGGAGCCGGGCTGGAGTGCTTACTTTCCTTCTGTCCTCAGCAGCTGCACGTGGAAGGCGAGCAGGACTTAAGGTGGATTGGGTGCGTGGCGGTGTCCTGGCCGGGTCAGGAGGAACACTCAGCCAGGCTTGCTCCCCCATATTCACACGGGCTATGCCACGGGAGGCCTCAGACCTCACCTTCGTCTTCCAGCCTCAAGGTGAGGGCCTTGCAGGCATTGGTGGAGAAGGTGAACATCTCAAAAAAAAAAAAAAAAAAAAAAAAAAAAAAAAGCAAATATAAGCCGTCAGGGGCAAGGGGTTGGGGATTGTGTACCATCCTGATGAAGAGAATCTAGATACCAAGACACCAACAGCTTCACTATAATACAACAGGTAGCAAATGAAATGTAGCATTTTAAGTTTGTGGAAAGGGTGGATGTTCCATCAATATTATTGAGACCATTGGCTATTCTTTTGAAAAAAGAAAGTTTGATATGCCGGGCGCGGTGGCTCAAGCCTGTAATCCCAGCACTTTGGGAGGCCGAGGCGGGCGGATCACGAGGTCAGGAGATCGAGACCATCCTGGCTAACACGGTGAAACCCCGTCTCTACTAAAAAAAAAATACAAAAAACTAGCTGGGCGACGTGGCGGGCGCCTGTAGTCCCAGCTACTTGGGAGGCTGAGGCAGGAGAATGGCGTGAACCCGGGAGGCGGAGCTTGCAGTGAGCTGAGATCTGGCCACTGCACTCCAGCCTGGGCGGCAGAGCGAGACTCCGTCTCAAAAAAAAAAAAAAAAAAGAAAAAAGAAAAAAGAAAGTTTGATCTACACCTCACACCGTGAATGAAAACAGGTTCCAAAATGGGCCCAAGATTTACCCACTGTAACAAACAAACAAAAATGACAAATGAACTATATTACTGTATTAGTTATCTATCTCCGCATAACAAATTAACCCCAGATTTAGCAGCTTTAAACAACAAACATTTATTATCTCAGGTTCTGAGGGTCAGGAATCCAACAGCAGCATAACTGGGTTCTGGCTCAGTATCTCTCATCAGATTGCAGACAAGATATTGACCCAGGCTGCAGGTTTTGTTGTTGTTGTTTTAAGAGACGGGGTCTTACTCTGTTGCCAAGGCTGGAGTGCAGTGGCTATTAACAGGCACAGTCATAATGTCATAACTACAGCCTCAAACTCCTGGGCTCAAGCTATCCTCCTACCTCAGCCTCCGGAGTAACTGGGACTGCAGGAATGCGCCACCAGCAGGCTGCAGTCATTTGAAGGCTCAACTGGAGGAGGATCCCCTTTCAAGGTCACTCAGGTCGTTGTTGGCCAACCTTAATTCCCCGTTGGCTGTTGGCCTGAGACCTCATTTCTCACCACTGGTTCATGCCAAGTCCAACCCAGATGTGCCTAGTTGAGCAGCTCTCCTACAAGCAGTGAGTCAGGAATTCAAGCTCTCTATCCAGTAACTCCACTGTCCCCAGGAATCTTGGACTCTTCTCCTGTATGCAGCCAGCCGGTAGGCAAGGGGAGAACATGGAAGGTTGCATGAAAAGTTTGAAGAGCCACCCCTGAAAAAGGCACACATCACTTCTCCCCACATTCCATTGGCCAGAATTCGACATGATGCTAGGGGGCTGGGAAACATAGCTCTCCTGTGTGCCCAGGAGAAAAATAAATCAGTTTGATGAGCACATGGTATTGTGTCTGCCATGGGCCTGTAAGGGTGTCTGCTCTTCACCAGCCAGGGCTTGGCTGTCCAATGGAAGAACTCCTTCTTTTATTTTATTTTATTTTATTTTATTTTATTTTATTTTATTTTATTTTTTTGAGACGGAGTCTCGCTCTGTCGCCCAGGCTGGAGTGCAGTGGCCAGATCTCAGCTCACTGCAAGCTCTGCCTCCCAGGTTTACGCCATTCTCCTGCCTCAGCCTCCCGAATAGCTGGGACTACAGGCCCCCACCACCTCGCCCAGCTAGTTTTTTTTTTTTTTTTTTTTGTATTTTTTAGTAGAGACGGGGTTTCACTGTGTTAGCCAGGATGGTCTCGATCTCCTGACCTCATGATCTGCCTGTCTCAGCCTCCCAAAGTGCTGAGATTACAGGCTTGAGCCACCGCACCCGGCCAGAACTCCTTCTTTTCAGGTCTTCAAATCACAAGTCAAGTGACTCAATGACTGAGTCAGTAGGGAGAATTAGTGCGTCCCAGCACCTGAACTTTATGAGGTCTCCAACTGACCCCCTCATTTCTTCCTTTCCCAGGAAGGTCCTGACTTGTATCAACAACTGCTGAATTACATTACATGTACAGTGTCAATGTTACTAGAAACTTCTAAAATGCTACCCAAGGGAGCTTTACTAAATATCCTTCTATTTACTCCCCAAGGTGTACCCTTGCACTTCTCCACCCTGCTGTGTCCCTTGGGAGGCAGATCCAAATGCATTGTGTGTCAGCGCCCTGACCCAGGTGGGTTATGTCAGCAGGAGGCACCAGCGGGAATCCGGAAAGTGGAGTGGGAGTGGGGCTATCAGGTGCTTACTTCCCTGGCTCCTGCTTGTCAGGTCACCATGGATTGTAGTGTCTTTAACTTTTTTCAAAATGTTGAGATACAATTTAAGCTGGGCAAATTTAGCACTGGTCTGTAGTCCCGGCTACTCAGGAAGCTAAGGCAGGAGGGTCTCTTGAGGCCAAGAGTTCAGGACCACCCTGGGTAACATAGCAAGACTCTGTCTCAAAAACAAAGCAAAACGAAACAACAAAACAAAAAGAGGCAATTACAAAAAATGAGATAAAAATCACAAGTTGGCTGGGTGCAGTGGCTCATGCCCGGTAATCCCAGCACTTTGGGAGGCTGAGGTGGGCAGATCACTTGAGGTCAGGAAGTCAGTGGCCTACACAGTGAAATCCCATCTCTACTGAAAATACAAAAATTAGCTGGGCCTAGTGGCACATGCTTGTAATCCCAGCTACTCAGGAGGCTAAGGCAGGAGGATTGCTTGAACCCGTGAGGCAGAGGCTGCAGAGAGCCAAGATCGCACCATTGCACTCCAGCCTGGGCAGCAGAGTGAGACTCCGTCTCAAAAAAAAAATTCATAAGTCATAAAATTTACCATTTTAACCATTTTACAGTGTACAATTTAGAGATTTTTAGTATATTTACAATGTTGTGCATGACAGGGGTGTCCAATCTTTTGGCTTCCCTGGGCCACATGGGAAGAATAATTGTCTTGGGCCACATATAAAATACACTAACACTAATGATAGTTGATGAGCTAAAAAGAATCACCAAAAATCTCCTAATGTTTTAAGAAAGTTTACAAATGTGTGCTGGACTGCATTCAAAGTTGTCCTGGGCCGCATGTGGCCCATGGGCCTCAGGTTGGACAAACTTGTCATAGAACCATCACTGCTATCTAATTCCAGGACATTTATGTCATCCTCCAATAAACTTTGTATATTTCAACCTCCCTCTGCCCCCTTTCCCTGGCAACCACAACCTCCATGGACTGTTGCATCATATCCTCACCTAATGCCATGGCTCTGCTGAGTTGTCCTGCCTAGGAAACTTGCTTTCCCTTTCCCTTTTCCCTTCCCTTCCCTTCCCTTCCCTTCCCTTCCCTTCCCTTCCCTTCCCTTCCCTTCCCTTCCCTTCCCTTCCCTTCCCTTCCCTTCCCTTCCCTTCCCTTCCCTTCCCTTCCCTCCCCTTCCCTCCCCTCCCCTCCCCTCCCCTCCCCTCTTCTTTCTTCTTTCTTTCTTTCTCTTTCTCTTCTTTCTTTCTTTTCTTTCTTCTTTCTTTCTTTCTTTCTTTCTTTCTTTCTTTCTTTCTTTCTTTCTTTCTTTCTTTCTTTCTTTCTTTCTTTCTTTCTTTCTTTCCTTCTTTCTCTCTCTCTCTCTCTTCTTTCTTTTCCTTTCTCTCCCCTCCATACTTTTCCTTCTTTCAACCTTTCCCTTCCTTCCTTCCTTCCTTCCTTCCTTCCTTCCTTCCTTCCTTCCTTCCTTCCTTCCTTCCTTCCTTCCTTCCTTCCTTCCCTTCCTTCCTTCCTTCCTTCCTTCTTTCCTTCCTTCCTTCCCTTTCTCTCCCCTCCATACTTTTCCTTCTTTCAACCTTTTCCTTCCTTCCTTCCTTCCCTTTCTTTCTTCCCTTTCTTTCTTTCTTTCCTCTCTTTTCTTTTTTTTTTTTTTTGAGACGGAGTCTCACTCTGTCACCCAGACTGGAGTGCAGTGGCACCATCTTGGCTCACTGCAACCTCTGCCTACCAAGTTCAAGCAGTTCTTCTGTTCAGCCTCCCAAGTAGCTGAGACTACAAGCACCTACCACCATGCCTGGCTAATTTTTGTATTTTTAGTAGAGATGGGGTTTCACCATCTCTAATTCCTAACCTCAGGTGATCCGCCTGCCTCGGCCTGGGTCTCCCCAAGTGCTGGGATTACAGGCATGAGCCACTGCGCCCTGCCCCTCCCCTCTCCCGCCCTCCTCTTCCCTTCCCTTTCCTTCTTCTCACTCTGTCACCCAGGCTGCAGGGCAGTGGTACAATCATAGCTCACTGCAGGCTTGAACTCCTGGGCTCTAGCAATCCTCCCACCTCAGTCTCCCAAATAGCAGAGATTACAGGTGTGTACCACCATGAGCAGCTACATTTAAAAAAAAATGTTTTGTAGAGATAGGGTCTTGCTATATTGCCCAGGCTGGTCTACAACTCCAGGGCTCAAACAATCTTCCTGCCTCAGCCTCCCAAAGTATTGGAATTGCAGAAGGGTGCCACCACGCCCAGCCACACAGCAGGATTTCAAAGAGCCTTTAGTCTGTGCCTGTGCACTGTGGTTCTCTGAAGGAGACGTGGTAGGCAGGGGAGCTCAGGGTCACTCATGGAAAATGCTCTTTAGGGAAGGACTTGGCCAGCATTGCTCCAGAAGCCTGCTGGGCCACCGAGTCCTGACATTGTCCTAGCAGGAGGTCTCTATCCAGGGTGTGGATGCTGAGCTATCAGTGTGCACAGGAGCAGGGCCCTGGGCTGCCCCTCAGGGCCTGATATCACACGTTGACAAACAGGCCCCACCACCTTCACCTGAGCACAGCCTCTGTCCTGCACACCCCACTCTACTTCATGTGCCTTCATTATCCAAGGCCCTCTCCCATCTCTGTAGATCCAAGGTCACCATTGAGCTTCTGGAAGTCTCACCACTTCCCTGCTTCCTGCCAGAGGTATACTGTCTGATTTTGACCTTTGGTTTCTGTCCATGACTAAAATTCAGACATTCCCTTGGGTCATGGCACTTTCAGAAAGAGACTGGTTGGAGGTAGAGATACCACTGGGAAGATGACATTTGCTGCATATGGTCTGGCGGTGTGGTCGTGCCTGGGCTCAGGTACTGAGGAAAAGGCCAGCAGAGAGGGTAGGCTAGCTGGCAGGGGTGGGGCAGCTGAGGGCAGTGGGTGTGCTGGGCTCACCAGAGCAGTAGTGGGCTCAGTAAGCCTGCCCAACCCAGAGTCCACCAGAGCAGCGACTCAGGGAAGGGCCACTCCCTGCTCCTCGTCTCAAGACAGATTCATATGGAAAATCCCCAATGCCATAAGGCTGACATCAGAAAGAAGGGCATTTACCTGTACAAAAGCAAAGGTATCAAGGGACTTGTGCTTCAACCCAGGGGCCTAGCACTGGACGCTGTGGACACCTGGAGGTGCTGGGCAGGAGCACAGGGAGCAGTCTCCCAACCCAGTTCCAAGTGGGTGTTGACTGACTGCAGGGCATGCTCCTACCTTCCTGCTCAGCTTGAGGTCAGGGGAGGTTCTCAGGGACGGGAGAGAGTACAGAAAAGGGTTCTGAGGAACAGGGTGGTGCCACTCAGACTTAGAGTCCCCTTCAGAGGTCCATGAGCATCTCACAGGGTCCCTTCCCTGCTCCTACTCTCTGAGAAGGGGCATGTGCTTAAATTCCTCCTGCCAGAACCCACAGTCTCTGCATCCCCAGAAGAGCCCTCTCAGGAAGGGCCGGTAGGGTCTCCAGCTCTGTCATGAATGTCTTGAGTGAGAGCACGCCTCGCATCCTGAAAATGGTCAACATTGGGCACGGTGGCTCATGCCTGTAATCCCAGCACTTTGGGAGGCCGAGAAAGGCAGATCAGGAGGTCAGGAGTTTGAGGTTAGCCTGGCCAACGTTGTAAAACCCTGACTCTACTAAAAATATAAAAATTGGCCAGGTGTGGTGGCACATGACTATAATCCCAGCTACTTGGGAGGCTGAGGCAGGAGAATTATTTGAACCCAGGAGGTGGAGGTTGCAGTGAGCTGAGATGGTGCCATTGCATTCCAGCTCTGGGTGACAGACCAAGACGCTGTCTCAGAAAACAAAGAAAAAGAAAAAGAAAAAAATGGTCAGCGTTACTGTGCTCTTCCCATTTTTGCATGGCCACCTGAAAAAGGACCTCAAAATCTTGCCACTAAACCAGTGGGTCTCAGCCATGGGACATTTGGTTATGACTGGAGATACATTAGTTGTCAAAACTGAGGAAGGGGCTGGGTGGGGTGGCTCATGCCTGTAATCCCAGCACTTTGGGAGGCCAAGGTGGGTGGATCACTTGAGGTCAGGAGTTTGAGACCAGCCTGGCCAACATGGTGAAACCCTGTCTCTACTAAAAATACACAAATTAGCCAGGCGTGGTGGCACACACCTGTAATCCCAGCTACTTGGGAGGCTGAGACAGGAGAATCGCTTGAAACCAGGAGGCAAAGGTTGCAGTGAGCCGAGATTGCGCCACTGCACTCCAGCCTAGGCAACAGAGCAAGACTGTTGTCTTAAAAAGCAAGCAAACAAACAAGCAAACAAAAAACTGGGGAAGGGATGTGCTATGCAGTAGAGAGTGGAAAGACTGCTGAGCACCCTACAAAGCACAGGACAGCCTCCGCAACAAAGCATTATCCAGCCCCACCTGGGAGGAGTGCTGGGGCGGAGAAATCCTAAATGAGACCAACTGCTAGGACACGGCAACTGCACGATCTGCATGCAGGTCTCCCTCCATCCCCCAGCCCCTCACCGCCTCCTGGGGCATTCCCTGAGTGGTTTTCCATCCCACAGCTTCCCATAGAGGAAAGGATACACAGTCTCATAGAGAGTGGCCAGAAGTGAGATAGAAAGTGACTTGTCCAAGGTCACATAGCCCACAAGTGGCAGTGCTTGGATTCAAAGGTGACTACCATGACAGGGAAGCATGGGTGGGTGTATATAAGTGATGAGACACAACAATGTCAACAATGGTTGCTTTAGGCATTGGATTGTGTATGTGATTTTGCTTTTCTCTATTTTTCAGCTTTTTGAAAATGTGATTATGTCATTTGGATAATTTATAAATATTTTTAAAAATTTGCATGAAGGCATCAGAAATACTACTTTGCATTATTTCTGTGAACTCTGGTGTATTAGTCTGTTCTCACGCTGCTAATAAAGACATACCTGAGACTGCATAATTTATAAATGAAAGAGTTTAATGGACTCACAGTTCCACACGGCTGGGGAGGCTCACAGTCATGGTGGAAGGCAAAGGAGGAGCAAAGGCACATCTTACATGGCAGCAGGCAAGAGAGCGTGGACAGGGGAACTGCCCTTTATAAAACCATCAGATCTCATGAAATTTATTCACTTTCATGAGAACAGCACAGGAAAAACTTGCCCCCATGATTCAATTACCTCCCACCCGGTCCCTCCCATGATGTGAGCTACAATTCAAGATGAGATGTGGGTGGGGACACAGCCAAATCATATCATCTGGTTTCCAGGCAACACTTGGCTTTTCCCTTGCTGGCCCTCTGGAGTGACTGGGCTTTTGCTGGGAGGGAGTCCCACCAGTTTTCATTTTGCAGGGTGTTCACTTCTCTCAACTAAGCCAATATGCCCAGTGTCTTCTCTCACACACTTAATTTTACTGAAGTCTGAAGACTGTCTAGGGAAAAAAAATTGAGATGGGTCCCAAAGGCAGTCACTCTGACTGTTTTTAGTTATAGAGCCACCTGTCTCCTTCTACTTTGTCCAAGTCAAGCCTCTCCACTTGCAACTTTATTTATTTATTTATTTATTTATTTTTTTTTTTGAGACGGAGTCTTGCTCTGTTGCCCAGGCTGGAGTGCAGTGGCGCTATCTCGGCTCACTGCAAGCTCCGCCTCCCGGGTTTACACCATTCTCCTGCCTCAGCCTCCTGAGTAGCTGGGACTACAGGCGCCCGCCACCTCGCCCGGCTAATTTTTTTTGTATTTTTAGTAGAGACGGGGTTTCATTGTGTTAGCCAGGATGGTCTCGATCTCCTGACCTCGTGATCCGCCCGTCTCGGCCTCCCAAAGTGCTGGGATTACAGGCTTGAGCCACCGCGCCCGGCCTGCAACTTTAAATAGACATCTTTTTTTTTGTTTTTTTTGTTTTTTTGAGAGAGAGTTTCACTCTTGTTGCCCAGGCTAGAGTTCAGTGGCATGATCCCAGCTCACTGCAACCTCTGCCTCCTGAGTTCAAGCAATTCTCTTGCCTCAGCCTCCCAAGTAGCTGGGATTACAGCCCACCACCATGCCCAGCTAATTTTTTTTTTTTTTTTAATTATTTTTAGTAGAGATGGGGTTTCACCATGTTGGTCAGGCTGGTCTCAAACTCCTGACCTCAGGTGATCCACCCAACTTAGCCTCCCAAAATGCTGGGATTACTGGTGTGAGCCACCGCACCTGGTCATAAAGAGACACTTTTAACATTTACATTATTTGATATCAAGCTGACCTCTCATTAAGATATTGATAGAGGGCTGGGCGCAGTGGCTCAAGCCTGTAATCCCGGCACTTTGGGAGGCCGAGACGGGCGGATCACGAGGTCAGGAGATCGAGACCATCCTGGCTAACACAGTGAAACCCCCTCTCTACTAAAAAAAAAAAAAAAAAAAATACGGCCGGGCGCGGTGGCTCAAGCCTGTAATCCCAGCACTTTGGGAGGCCGAGACGGGCGGATCACAAGGTCAGGAGATCGAGACCATCCTGGCTAACACGGCGAAACCCCGTCTCTACTAAAAACACAAAAAATTAGCCGGGTGAGGTGGCGGCGCCTGTGGTCCCAGCTACTCGGGAGGCTGAGGCAGGAGAATGGCGGGAACCCGGGAGGCGGAGCTTGCAGTGAGCTGAGATCTGGCCACTGCACTCCAGCGTGGGCGACAGAGCGAGACTCCGTCTCAAAAAAAAAAAAAAAAAAAAAAAAAAAGATATTGATAGAGTTTGCATATTTGCCCCCACTTAAAATCTCATGTTGAAATTTGATCCCCAGTGTTGGAGGTCTGGCCTAATGGGAGGTGTTTGGGTCATGGGGGTAGATCTTTCATGCATGGCATGGTGCCATTCTTTTGGGAGTGAGTGAGTCTTCCCTATGTGTCCCTGTGAGAGCTGATTGTTAATGAGGGCTTGGCCCCTCCTCCTCTCTTGTTCCTTTTTCATGGCACATTCCCCCATGAATGGAAGCAGTCTGAGGCCTTCACCAGATGCAAATGCCAGCACCATGCTTCTTGTATAGCCTGAGAACTGTGAGTCAAATAAACCTCTTTTCTTTATAAATTACCCAGCCCCAGTGTTCCTTTATAGCAACACAAACGGACTAAGACAGATATATAAATGTAACCCGTGATGGGGGAAGGGTAGACCAAAAAGAAGACAGGTAGTGATGGATTATCTTACTTTCAAGCTAGGAAAATGCTTCATGATATTCAAATGTGCAACAATGGCCAGGAGCAGTGGCTCACGCCTGTAATCCCAGCACTTTGGGAGGCTAAAGCGGGCAGATCACTTGACGTCAGGAATTCGAGACCAGCCTGGCCAACATGGTCAAATCCTGCCTCTACTCAAATACAAAATTAGCCAGGCATAGTGGTGGGTGCCTATAATCCCAGTTACTCAGAAGGCTGAGGCAGGAGAATCGCTTGAACCTGGGAGGCAGAGGTTGCAGTGAGTCAAGATTGCTCCACCGCACTCTAGCCTGGGTGACAGAGTGAGACCCTGTCTCAAAAAAAAAAAAGAAAAAAAAATTACAAGAATAACACATCCTGATGTGCAACTCTTGGTGCCACACCTAGGATGCCACAGCAAAACTGCCCAGGACATTGTGGGAAAGGCCCTATCAAATATGCTTGCGTCATGCTCTAGGTTCTTCTTGTTCTCTTAAAATAGTCCCTGATGCACCCAAACTCTTCTAACAAACATCTCCGCTGCTCCCAATTTCAGGTCAAAGTCTTCTTCTTTTTTTTTTTTTTTTTGAGGCGGAGTCACACTCCATCACCCAGGCTGCAGTGCAGTGTCACAGTCTTGGCTCACTGCAAGCTCCATCTCCCGGGTTCACGCCATTCTCCTGCCCCAGCCTCCCAAGTAGCTAGGACTACAGGGACCTGCCACCATGCCCCACCAATTTTTTTGTATTTTTAGTAGAGACTGGGTTTCACTGTGTTAGCCAGGAAGGTCTCGATCTCCTGACCTTGTGATCCACTTGCCTTGGCTTCCCAAAGTGCTGGGATTACAGGCGTGAGCCACCTCGCCTGGCCGAGGTCAAAGTCTTCTTCAACACCTTGGTCAGAGTTAATGTCTTTCACTTAAGCTTATGATGTAACCTTGACCAAGTCACCACCAACTGAGCCGGAGACCTCATTGGTACATTGGGGATAACAATACCAAACTCAGGAGTATGGTGAGGATGAAAGGAGACGGTAGAAAACAAGTTGACCCCCTAGGATGTTCACCAGGCATTCATTATATCTGAATCACAGATGACTTACCAATAAGCTTTTTAGTGCAGCTTCATTTGATTCTAGACCAGTTGACCTTAGGCAAAGGTAAATTATTTAAAATACTTATTTGCCTATTTACAAGAATTATTTATTTTTATTGTAGAAAATTTGGAAAGGGTACAAATAATCAAATAAAGTCGAGAAGTCACTCTACACAACCACATTCAAACTCCCCACGCAATTCTGCGTCACTGCCATTTTAGTGGCTGCCCAGGATATGGTTCCATGGATCTCGTGTCCTGTCCTATTATTGATGGCTTAGGTTACTTCCAGTTGCTCACTGTTGCCAAGAATGCTGTGATAAATCACCTTATACATAAATTGTGGTGTATATCCAGTTTTTTTTTTAGGATTCTTAGAATTATTATTATTATTAATTATTATTTTGAGACAGAGTCTTGCTCTGTTGCCCAGGCTGGCATGCAGTGGTGTGATCTTGGCTCATTGCAGCCTCTGCCTCCTAGGTTCAAGTGATTCTCCTGCCTTAGCCTCCCGAGTAACCGGGATTACAGATGTGTACCACCACACCTGGCTAATTTTTGCATTTTTAGTAGAGACAGGGTTTCACCATGTTGGCCAGTCTGGTCTTGAACTCCTGACCTCAAGTGATCCATCTGCCTCAGCCTCCCAAAGTACTGGGATTACAGGCGTGAGCCACTGCACTCAGCCTCTATTATTTATGCATTTAAAGACCAAGTCTCGCTATGTTGCCCAGGCTGGTCATCAACTTCTGGCCTCAAGCAATCCTCCCACCTCAGCCTCCCAAAGCATTTGAGATTTACAAGTGTGAGCCACCATACCCAGTCAGAAGTAAAATGTCTAAGACAAAGCCCAAGCATCATTATAGAGGGCCACTTCAGAGAGTGATGGGAGTTTGGACCCTAATGTGTAATCACAGCCTGCCCATCTGCACACATGGCCTGCCCCCACCACACTCTCCACAAACAGGGCCCACAACAGCTGCCAAGGAGGTCCAGGGTCCCAGTGACGACTCTTTTTTTTTTTTTTTTTTTTTTGAGACAGAGTCTTGCTTTGTTGCCCAGGCTGGAGTGCAATGGTGCAACCTCAGCTCATTACAACCTCTGCCTCCCAGGTTCAAGCGATTATTCTGCCTCAGCCTCCTGCGTAGCTGGGATTACAGGTGTGCGCCATCACGTCCAGCTGATTTTTGTTTTATTAGAAACGGGGTTTCATCACGTTGGGCAGGCTGGTCTCGAATTCCTGACCTCAGGTGATCCGCCCGCCTCGGCTTTCCAAAGTGCTGGGATTACAGGCATGAGCCACAGTCCCTGGCCTTTTTTTTTTTTTTTTTTTTTTTTTTTTTTTGAGACGGAGTTTCTGTCTTTTTTTTTTTTTTTTTTTTTTTTTTTGAGACGGAGTCTTGCTCTGTCGCCCAGGCTGGAGTGCAGTGGCCGGATCTCAGCTCACTGCAAGCTCTGCCTCCCGGGTTTATGCCATTCTCCTGCCTCGGCCTCCCGAGTAGCTGGGACTACAGGCGCCCGCCACCTCGCCCGGCTAGTTTTTTTTTTGTATTTTTTAGTAGAGACGGGGTTTCACCGTGTTCGCCAGGATGGTCTCGATCTCCTGACCTCGTGATCCGCCCGCCTCGGCCTCCCAAAGTGCTGGGATTACAGGCTTGAGCCACCGCGCCCGGCCCCGGAGTTTCTGTCTTGTTGCCCAGGCTGGAATGCAGTGATGCGATCTTGGCTCACTGCAACCTCTGCCTCCCAGGTTCAGGCAATTCTCCTGCCTCAGCCTCCAAAGTAGCTGGGATTATAGGCGCCTGCCACCACGCCCGACTAATTTTTTGTATTTCTAGTAGAGATGGGGTTTTGCCATGTTGGGCAGGCTGGTCTCGAACTCCTGACCTCAGGTGATCCTCCTGCCTCGGCCTCCCAAAGTGCTGGGATTACAGGGGTGAGCCACCGTGCCCACCTTCTTCTCGAGATTTAAACCAAGGCTCCTTCTGCAACACTCTCTCACTCCAGCTTTTGTGCATCTCTGAGAGAACTGGCTGAGCTTTGTATTTGGTTGTTATTTTATTAAAATCCTAGATTTATTGAATGTTTCTTTTTATCTTTAAAAGCCTCCTGGCCCCATTTGCTATTCTGGCATTCCTCCTGGAGAGCTGGGCCGTCCTCCTCCCCAGGTGAAGAATCACTCCATTTACTCATCTTTGAAGTCACTTCCCTCGCTATTGGCAGCGATGCCACACATTTGTTGGCTGGACATAGGATGCAAACGCTGAAAGCTCACTTTGTGTCCCTGCCACCCTCCATGCCCATGCCCATCTCCTCTAGTGTGTAGTGGTGGCCCTATCCCCTTTTGGCACAGCTGGGGCCCCCTTTCTGTTCTCCATCTGAATCCAGGCCTGAGGCATCTCTGCTCCCTGGCATCGCCCTGTAATAGACACATCCTTCCTAGGAACACAGGATCCTCTCCTCCCTTCCCTGTGGCCCAGGGCTGCTCCTCTGCTCCCAGGCCAAATGCACTCCTTCTCTGGAACACCAGCTCTTATCTATCTCCTGGAACACGGAAGCTTTATCCTGTAACTAAGCCTTGCCAATCTGAGGAAAAGGCTGGAGGGTAGGGATGATTCAGAGAAGAAAAACTAGGCCATCCTCTGAGATCAGGAGTCCTGAGGTCCCAGGAGGATCACAGCAGCCTTGTAACAGTCTAGTGCAACTCCTTTGACTTCCTATGGGGAAACTGAGGCCCAGAAAAGGGTGGGACATGCCCACAGCCACACAGTGAGAAAGTTTCAGGCAGGAGTGGGATGGGGGTCTTCTCATGCCAGACCCCTGACTCCCTCTGCTCACTAAGACCCAGTCAAAGGCTGGCTGTTCCTATGCATTGCATAGATGCAGTACCTTTTAATTTTTACCATAGACCAGCCTGTGAGAATAAAATGGATCAGACATGCCCCTTGCTTCCAGCAGTGCTGTTCTCTAAGGAATAATGATACAAACTAGGGCCGGGCGGTATGGCTCATGCCTGTAATCCCAGAACTTTGGGAGTCTGAGGTGAGAGGATCGCTTGAGCCCAGGAGTTCAAGACCAGCCTGGGCAACATAGGGATACCTCTGTCTCCACAAAAAAAGGACAGGGAGAGAAACTGCATGAGCCTCAGGCAGATACTGCAATACATGGAGCCCACAAAGGCATTGGGTGTGTTTCTCTGCCATTTCAACCCCATTTGGACCTTCGTTGTGGCATGCAGGACGGCCCTGCCAGGATGGTGACCCCTTACCTTCAACCCCTGCTGTAAATGGCCCCCAGCAGGGTGTGGAGTGGAAGAACCCTCCCCAGACAGCTCAAAACTGCCATCTTGCCATTGTGTGGCACTGTGGTGCCTCAGGAGAGGGGACCATACCTAAAGGAAACTGCCTAGAAAAGGGGTGACATGGGAAAGCGTCACTTGGGTCCTCCTGTGCTGGGCAAGTTGCTTTCCATCTAGGGTTACAAAGACGTACATGAAATAGGTCCTGCCTTCCAGGAGCCCACAGTGGAACAGTCACATGGACAACAAATTAATTGCTCCAATAATAGATGTAATTAGTTGCTCCAATAGAAGCACAAGAACAACTGGTTCCCGCTGAGGGGCCCAGGGGAGGAGGTGGCAATTGAGTCTTGCTGTTAGAGTCCTCGGCAGGCCATTCTAGTTCAGGCTGTCTCTCACAGTGCAGGCTCCCGGGGCGCTGTGCATTTGGTTTGGGTGGGAGGTGGGGTGAGGTGTGCCCAGGGAGGTTTGGCTGCAACCTGTAGGGAGCTGGGAGCTGGAAGCCTCTGTCGGCCACCTTCCCCAGGCAGCAGCAGGCTGCGCCTCTATGGCCAGGGCCTTTGGTGTGGCTATGTTGGGTTGCTCTGTCTCCATTGAAGCACTTAGCTAAGGGACATGGAGGAGAGACCCTGGTGTTAGGACACCAGAACACTGGGAGGTCTTCCAGTGCCGAAGAAAGACAACTGGCCTCCTGTCCTCTTGCTGTGCCTTCTGGGACTTGGCCTCAAGTCCACGTGACCTTGGCCTGGGTACAGCAGCCCTCAGGGCTCAGTGACTGCATCTGTAAAAAGGGTCTTCTGTCTAAACAAATACATTGAGAAATGAAAAAGTTTAAAGGACCTCTTTTGACTGACCTGAAGGCACACCCTGTGCCCTGCAGGTGTCGGGGACACCTGGGAGAGGAGGACTCTCTGCTGGCTTCAGGTTGAGGCTGGGCCCAATGGAAAGCCAGAATACATCTTTGTCCTTGGAACACAGTTCATCCTCCACAGCTTCTGTAAAATCTGATGGGCTGAGCTTTGCAGCAGGGAAGTGATTTAATACCTAGTAGATACATTTCATTAAATTTTTGAAGATGGAACAAAGCCTCTAGTTTTCAAATTTTCTATGCAGAAGTTAACCCATTATGGTGTTGAAGCCCACACCCGCACTGTAAAACTAAAGTCTTCTTCTCAAAACAAAGCACAATAGGAGATGGATTGACTGAGGTTTGCAACTAGGGGCTTCAAGCTTGCCCAGGAGGTCAGCAAAGGGTTGGCCGGACCCTCGCTCGCACGCCCATCACCAGCAGGGTGTGCCTCTTTTCTCCTCCCAAGTCCTCACTGGTGAGGCTGCAAGCCAGGGCTGGGTGTGGCATTTCAAGCAGATACTCTGCACCTCCTTTTGTCATTTACAAGTGACGCTGGTGACAGGTGATTGGGTGCTTGGAAGGCACACAGGGTCTCATGGATCTGAGGGTTTATTAGAGACGGGGAAACTCCTCACATTCCCTCCACCACTGTCCCACCCCAGAGCCAGGCTTGCCCACCATGGCTGGGAATCCAGGTCACCTGTTAGAGGGATTCCTCCCCTCCGGCTGACCACCACTCCAGGGGAGGCCTCAGGGGCTTTCCTCCCAGCTATATTTACATAGCATGCACAGCCTTTCCATTTAAATCACGCACAAACGGCAACTTTCCACAGACACTTTTATTTACACATTTTACTGCTAAACAACAGAAATTTTATGTAATTATGTATTTAAATAATGATGAGAGGAGGGAAGGAGGATGGCCAGAGGGGAGCAGATGGGGATTAAGGGAGATAAAGATAAAGCCCTTTCTGTCCTCTGCCTTTGCCCCCAACTATTACTTCTTTTTTCTTTTCTTTTCTTCTTTTTATTTATTTATTTATTTTTTTGAGACAGAGTGTCGCTCTGTTGTCCAGGCTGGAGTGCAATGGCAGGATCTCAGCTCACTGCAAGCTCCGCCTCCCAGGTTCAAGCGATTCACCTGCCTCAGCCTCCTGAGTAGCTGGGATTACAGGTGCCTGCCACCATGCCCAGCTAATTTTTTGTACTTTTAGTAGAGACAGGGTTTCACCATGTTGGCCAGGCTGGTCTCGAACTCTTGACCTTAGGCAATCCACCCACTTTGTCCTCCCAAAGTGCTGGGATTACAGGCGTGAGCCACTGCACCCAGCCTCTTTTCTTTTCTTTCTTTCTTTTTTTTTTTCAGACAGGGTCTCACTTTGTCACCCAGGCTGGAATGCAGTGGTATGATCTCAGCTCACTGCAGCCTTGTCCTCTTAGGCTTAAGTGATCCTCCCACCTCAGCTTCCCAAGTAGTTGGGACTACAGGCACATTACAGGCACATGCCACTGCACCCAGCTAATATTTTTGTATTCTCTGTAGAGACAGAGTTTCGCCATGTTGCCCAGGTTGGTCTCGAACTCAGCCTGGCTCAGCCACCTGAACTCAGCTACCACGCCTGGCCTTATGTAAATTTAAGCAAGTGATGTTGTGTGTCATCTTTCCATCAGAGTTTACTATTGACATTGCCAATATTTTCATGATGTATTATCCTTAATACATAAAGAGCTCATGTTAATCAAATAAAAAATTAGTACTCCAATGGAAAAATGAGCAGGCGTGAGCCACCGTGCCTGGCCATATTTAGTTATTAAAAAGTATAAGGTACATGCATATCCTTCAATGTATGCCAATATGCCCTCAGTATATTGTCAAGTAACAAACATAAAGCAGATTAAAAAGTATTATGTGGCATGGCACGGTAGCTCATGCCTGTAATCCCAGCACTTTGGGAGGCTGGGGCAGGTGGATCGCCTGAGGTCAGGAGTTTGAGACCAGCCTGGCCAACATGGTGAAACCCTGTCTCTACTAAAAATACAAAAAATTAGCCAGGCATGGTGGTGCGTGCCTGTAATTCCAGCTACTTGGGAGGCTGAGGCAGGAGAGTCACCTGAATCTGGGAGGTGGAAGTTGCAGTGAGCTGAGATCACGCCATTGCACTCCAACCTGAGCAACAAGAGTGAAACTTCATCCCCCACCCTCCCCCCAAAAAACTATTATGTTCCCTATGAATTTTTATATGTAAAAATATAAATTTGTATATACACCGAACATCTGGAAAGTTACATTAAACATTTAGGTGTGGCTAGCTTTGGGGTGCATTTAGAATTTTCTATTTTCTACAGCTCTGGATTTTAAAAATATCATTTACAGCCAGGTGTGGTGCCTCACGCCTGTAATCCCAAAGCTTTGGGAGGCCGAGGCGGGCAGATCACTTGAGGTCAGGAGTTCAAGACCAGCCTGGCTAACATGGTGAAACCCCATCTCTTCTAGAAATACAATAATTAGCTGGGCATGGTGGTGCACACCTGTAGTCCCAGCTACTGGGGGTTGGCGGGTGAGGCAGGAGAATTGCTTGAACCTATCAGGTGGAGGTTGCAGTGAGCTGAGATCGTGCCACTGGGTAACAGCTGAGATCCAGCCTGGGTAACAGAGCAAGACTCCGTCTAAAAACAAACAAAACCCCATTTACAATATAACTTCTTGTTATCAGTAAAAATAATAGGATTCCCATTTGGGGAGAAAATAAACATTCCAACACTTTAGTGCCTATATCTTTGACTGTCTTATGAGTCATGTGCCCCTCCCCAGGTCAGGGAGGAGGCCAGTCATATTATTTCAACCTCACAGATAGGCACCTTGAACCCCCGTAAGTAGAGGGAGGTTGGCCAGGATCACACAGACAGAAATGCACACTCAGACCATTTCAACTAGATGCTTCCAGAGGAATTTTTGTTTTGTTTTGTTTTGCTTTTTCTGGGAATCACACCCTCCACTCCGAGGATCTTTGCACACAGCCACTTTGGTATCTGTATTTTCTTGTAGCAGATGCTGTTGGTATCCTGCCTGCACCCTCTTAACCTTTACCATTTCATTGCTTGCTGGCTTGACTTCTGAATACCAGAACTTGCAACTAATTGCCTGAGAGCATTCACTGTTCTTCAAAACAGGCCAGAAGTGGCTGGGCGTGGTGGCTCACGCTTATAATCCCAGCAATTTGAGAGGCTGAGGTGGGCAGATCACCTGAGGTCAGGAGTTCAAGACCAGTCTGGACAACATGATGAAACCCTGTCTCCACCAAAAATACAAAAAATTAGCCAGGCGTGGTGGTGCACATCTGTACTTCCAGCTACACAGGAGGGTGAGGCAGGAGAATTGTTTGAAACTGGAAGGTGGAGGTTGCAGTGAGCCGAGATCGCACCATTGCACTCAAGCCTGGATGACAGCAAGACTCTGCCTCAAGAAAGCAAAACAACAACAACAACAACAACAACAACAACAAAAACAAAACAAAAACCCAGACCACAAGTGACAAACAATTAATGCCTCCTGGCAGCAGCCCTTTACTTAATCACTGGCAGGAGCTGGTTTATAAATACCCCAGCTTCCTCCCTCTTCAGGTGCAGTAGCACTGAGGCAGTGTTTCACACTGGCTTCCAGGGCTCCACGGTGGAACAGAGCTCTAGCTGCCCACAGTGGTAACTTGCTTCATGACAAACTCTTTGTTGACTTCCTTCCCTCTCTCTCATTTCCCCTTTCCCTTACTGAGGTATCAAGGGATCCCTTCTAAAATCACTTAGTTTCACTTAAATCCTTGTCTCAGAGTCGGCTCCTGGGGCTACTCAAACTAAGACACTGTTCTTTGTTAGCAAGTAGGAAATGGGCATTAGCCAGGATGGAAGAGCCAGAAGGGCCATGACCACACCCCAGCCGGCCCCTTCATGCCAGGTTAGGGCTTTGGAACAGCCTAGAAAGACGAGACTACCAAGCTCCCTTCACAGTTCCAGTTCTCCAGAACAGGACTTGGCAAACTTTTTCTGTAAAGGGCCAGATAGTAAATATTTTAGGCTTCACAGGCCTTTTGATCTCTATTACAATTGCCCAGCTCTGCCACTGTGGCATGAAAGCAGTCATAAATTATATGTAAAAGAATGGATGTGACTGTGTTCCAATAATACTTTATTTACAAAAAGGCAGCAGGCCAGATTTGGCCCACAGGCTGTTGTTTACTGAACCCTGCTCCAGGACAACAAAAAGAGACTGGGCAAGCATCTGCCCAGCATGGGTGCTGGTGGGCAGGCAATGCCAGTTGCTGCCTTAGACTCTGTGGGTTCAGGAGTAGGGCTCTCTGCCTAAGGGCCCCGGGGCTGTGCAGCCAATGCAGGAAATACTCCTACATCTCAGTTGACAGTGGACCACTCAATGAATAGCTCAGCTTTTAAGCTCAAAACAAACTTGCTCCTTCACTTTTATGCTAATAGGTCATGTTTTTCTAATGGGTAGAGTACAACTTCACCAGAAAAAAATAATTAAGGCCCCAAAAAGAAAAAGTAAGTTAATATTTTGAAAGACATATAAAATGGTGAATTCAACTGATATTTCAAATAAGAGGAGGGATATAAAACTTGATTACCAAGAACTTATGGAGCAAAAAATGAAGTCTTCTGTTGGAAACTGAAGGCACGATATTGATAGATGACTGTGAGAAAGCTATTAAAGTACAGGACCAAGTTCACCAAGAGGGAATAGACACAGAGATGGGTGAAGACTTCAGGAAGACAGCTGTTCTAAATGATGCAGGAGCTGGGCATGGTGGCTCATGCCTGTAATTCAAGCTACTCAGGAGGCTGAGGAGGGTGGATTGCTTAAAGCCAGGAGTTTGAGACCAGCCTGGGCAACAGAGGGAGACCCTGTCTTTAAAAATAAATAAATAGGCCGGGCGCGGTGGCTCAAGCCTGTAATCCCAGCACTTTGGGAGGCCGAGACGGGCGGATCACGAGGTCAGGAGATCGAAACCATCCTGGCTAACACGGTGAAACCCCGTCTCTATTAAGAAATACAAAAAACTAGCCGGGCGAGGTGGCGGGCGCCTGTAGTCCCAGCTACTCGGGAGGCTGAGGCCGGAGAATGGCGTGAACCCGGGAGGCGGAGCTTGCAGTGAGCTGAGATCCGGCCACTGCACTCCAGCCTGGGCGACAGAGCGAGACTCCGTCTCAAAAAAAAAAATAAAAAAATAAATAAAAAATAAAAAATAAATAAATAAATAAATAAATGACATAGGTCTCCTTACTTGATTATTTATGCCTAGTGTTCCATTATTGGAACGCTAAGCATGTAGGAGTTATTTATATCTTACTGCTCAAGGTCATCGCCAAAGTGTCATTGCAAAAATTCAAAAAATTGCAACCTCAGGCATAAATGGGCTAATTACATTGTGGAAAACTTGCAACTAATCCAACAAAACTGTAGAAAATACCCAATTCAAGCCCACTGTAGCCATCTTCTCCCACCGAAGTGGGGAGAAAAAAACTGAGAAAGTCTCGCACACTGGCTCACACCTGTAATCCTAGCACTTTGGGAGGCCAAGGTAGGAAGATTGCTTAAGCCCAGGAGTTCAAGACCAGCCTGAGCAACATAGTGAGACCCTGTCTCTACAAAAAATTTAAAAATTGGCCGGGTGCAGTGACTCATGCCTATAATCCCAGCACTTTGGGAAGCTAAGATGGGCTGATCATGAGGTCAGGAGATCGAGACCATCCTGGCCAACATGGTGAACCCTCTGTCTCTACTAAAATGCAAAAAATTAGTCTGTAGTTCCTCGGGAGGCTGAGGCTGGGGAATCACTTGAACCCGGGAGAGGTTGCAGTGAGCTGAGATTGTGCCACTGCACTCCAGCCTGGTGACAGAGTGAGACTCTGTCTCAAAAATAAAAAAATAAAAATTAAAAAATTAGCCAGGCATGGTGGCACACACCTACAGTCCCTGCTACTCAGAGGCTGAGGCAGGAGGACTGCTTCAGCCCAGGAAGTCGAGGCTGCAGTGAGCTGTGTTTGTGCCACTGCACTCCAGCTTGGGTGACAGAGCAAGACCTAGTCTAAAAAAAAAAAAAAAGAGAGAGAGAGAGAGAAACTTCTGAAGTTTCCAGTCCAGAGGCACAGGCTCACTAAAAGACTGAGATGGAAACATCAGGACTATAGAACACTTCCCCTCCTTATAAACCTTACCACCACAGGACTAAAGACCCATTTACAGAAGCTCCTTTCACCTAGTGCATTATGTCTGGCTATTAAAAAAATTACAAGCTGGGCGTGGTGGCTCACGCCTGTAATGCCAGCACTTCGGGAGGCTGAGGCGGGTGGGTCACTTGAGGTCAGGAGTTTGAGACCAGCCTGGCCAACATGGCGAAATCTCTTCTCTACTAAAAATACAAAATTAGCCATGCGTCGGGGCAGGCATCTATAATCTCAGCTACTAAGGAGGCTGAAGCACGAGAATCGCTTGAACCCAGGAGGCGGAGGTTGCAGTGAGCCGAGATTGCACCATTGCACTCCAGCCTGGGCAACAAGAGTGAAACACCATCTCAAAAAAAAAAAAAGAAAAGAAAGAAAGAATAAATGCCTACTTAGATATGACACTGAAAGCATACAAGCAAGGAGAAAAGGCTAAATTGGCCATCATCAAAATTTAAAACTTTTGGAACTCAAAAAACACCAGCAAAAATGTGAAAAGTCAAGGGGGCATGGTGACTCATGTTTATAATTCCAGCACTTTAGGAGGCCGAGGCAGGTGGATCACTTGAGGTCAGGAGTTTGAGACCAGCCTTGCCAACAAGGTGAAACCCCGTCTCTACCAAAAATAGAAAAATTAGCTGGGCGCGGTGGCACATGCCTGTAATCCCAGCTACTCCGGAAGCTGAGGCGTGAGAATCACTTAAACCGGGAAGGCGGAGGTTGCAGTGAGCCAAGATGGTACCAATGAACTTCAGCCTGGGTGACAGAACAAGACTCTGACTCAAACAAACAAACAAACAAACAAAGATGAAAAGTCAATCCATAAAATGGGAGAAAATAATTGCAATTATATATGTCTGATAAAGACTATTTCCAGAATATATTAAGAATTCTTGCAACCTAACAATCAAAAAAAAGATGGTTGGGCACAGTGGCTCGCTCCTGTAATCCCAGCACTTTGGGAGGCCAAGGCAGGAGGATCTCCTGACTCAAGAAGTTCAAGACCGGCATGGGCAACATAGTGTGACCCTATCTCTCTCTCTCTCAAAAAAAACCCAAACTAAAAAAAACAAAAACAAAAACAAAACAAAAAACACACCACCACCACCACCAAAAGAACCTCTAGAAATCAAGTTGAAGACCACTAGTTTTATAGAAAAATGCAGGGTGGGCACAGTAGCTCACGCCTGTCATCCCAGCACTTTGGGAGGCTGAGGCAGGCGGATCACTTAAGGTCAAGAGTTCGAGACCAGCCTAGCCAACATGGCAAAACCCCATCTCTACTAAAAATACAAAAATTAGCCAGGCGTGGTGACCTGTAGTCCCAGCTGCTCAGGAAGCTGAGGCAGGAGAATCGCTTGGACCCAGGCAGTAGAAGTTGCAATGAGCCAAGATCATTCCACTGCACTCCAGCCTGGGCAATGGAGGGAGATGCCATCTCAAAAAACAAACAAACAAACAAACAAACAAACAAACAAACAAAAACGTTTGCATTTCTCTTGTTATGAGTGAAGCTAAACATTTTTTCACATGTTTAAGGGTAATTTGCATTGCTTTTCCTAAAAACTATGTGCATGCTTTTTCTGCGTTTTTCTTTTTTCTTTTTTTTGAGATGGAGTCTCCCTCCATCGCCCAGGCTGGAGTGCAGTGGAGTGATCTTGGCTCACTGCAACCTCTGCTGCCTGGGTTCAAGCGATATTTATGCCTCAGCTTCCTGAGTAGTTGGGACTACAGGCACGTGGCACAATGCCAGTCCAATTTTTGTGTTTGTAGTAGAGACCAGTTTCATCACGTTGGCCTGCCTGGTCTCGAACTCCTGACCTCAAGTGATCTGCCCGCCCCGGCCTCCCAGAGTGCTAGGATTACAGGCATGAGCCGAAAAATGCAAATCTAACCCACACTGAAATTAAGTTTCTCACCTATCAGATTGACAAAAATTCAAAAGGCTGACAGCACACTCTGAGATTGTGGGAAAACAGGCATGCTCATACACAGCTGGTCTGGGTGCAAACTGGCACCTCCCCCATAGAAGGAGATTTGGCACTATCCACCAAAATTACAATGTACACACACTTTAACCTTGCAATCCCACTTCTAAACAGCATCTGACAGATATTCCTGCATATGGACAAAATAATGTGTATTTACTGTAAGACTGGGTTTTTTAAAAATTTATTTACTTATAAGATTATTTACTGTATTACTATATTTACTATGGTTTACTATAAGATAAAGTTTACTTATTGCTAAATTGTTTTTAATAGCAAAATACTGGAAACTTCCCAAATGTCCATCTGTTGTGTTTGGTTGAATAAACCATAGTTCATCTATATAGTAGATGAAAGTTTTTGTTGTTGTAGTTGTTTTTTTTTTTTTTGAGACAGAGTCTCTCTCTATCGCCAGGCTTGAGTGCAGTGGCACGATCTGGGCTCACTGTAACCTCTGCCTCCCAGGTTCAAGTGATTCTCCTGCCTCAGCCTCCTGAGTAGCTGGGATTACACATGCGCGCTACCATGCCAGGCTAATTTTCGTATTTTTAGTAGAGAGGGGGTTTTGCCGTGTTGGTCAGGCTGGTCTCGAACTCCTGACCTCAAGTGATCTGCCTGCCTCGGCCTCCCAAAGTGCTGGGATTGCAGGTGTGAGCCACCATGCCCGGGCCAGATGAAAGTACTTTTAAAGTAAAAAAGTAACAAAAGTTTTTTATATATTGATATAAAAATTTATTGGCTGAGCAGAGTGGTTCATGCCTATAATCCCAGCACTTTGGGAGGCCAAGGCAGGCAGATCACTTGAGCCCAGGAGTTCAAGACCAGCCTGGGGAACATAGTGAGACCCTGTCTCTACAAAAACTACAAAAATTAGCTGGGCACGGTGGTGCACTCCCTGTAGTCCCGGCTACTTGAGAGGCTGAGGTGGGAGGATCATGCAAGCTCAAGAGGCAGGGATTGCAGTGAACCAAGATCACGCCACTGCACTCCAGCCTGGGCAATAGACTGAAACTCTGTCCCCCCCCAAAAAAATTTTTTTTCTCAAGAAAATATTGTTAAATGTAAAGGCAGGATGCAGAACAGTAAAAACAACATGCTACCTGTTTTTGTAAGAAAGACAGGGAAATAAGAATACTTACTCATATTTTCTTTTATTTGCATAAACAAACACTGGAAAAAAACAGGCCTGTAATCCCAACACTTTGGGAGGCCAAGGTGGGTAGATTGCTTGAGTCTAGGACTTCGAGACCAGCCTGGACAACATGGCAAAACCCAGTCTCTATAAAAACAAAACAAAACAAACAAACAAAAATTGGAAAGATTCACAGTAAAGTGGTTCTCTACCAAAGGCCAGCAGGGAGGTAATGGGCTGGATGGTGACTTGAGTGCAAGCAAGACTTCTAAGAACTAAAATTTTTATATTGAACCAGATGAGTATATTGCCTATACAAAAATGCAAATTTAAAATACCAGCTGGGCACAATGGCTCATGCCTGTTCTCTCAGTGATGTGGGAAGTTGAGGCAGAAGAATGACTTGAGCCTAGGAGGCTGAGGCTGCAGTGAGCTATGATCATGCCACTGCACTCTAGCCTGGGCAACAGAGCGAGACCTTGTCTCTAAAAATAAAAATAAAAACCTGAAAAAAATCAATAATAATATCAAATATATTGAGGATGCCATAAAATTATTATACACACACACACACGCACGCACACTCTGCCTCCATCCAAGCAAGTGTCTTTCATTGCCAGCATCAGAAGTCATTCTTCAGTTGATTTTTTAATTTAAATCTTCAGGAACTCTGCTGTGCACTACAAGGAAACATGATGTCTGGGCAGTGATTAGTACAGTAACTCAGGAGGCTGAAGAAAATCTTGGTGAAGATGGGTGAAATGGAGTTTTGACTTTTAAGGCTGCCTTTTGGTGGCAGACAAGACCTTAATCTTCAACTATAGAAGCCATAAGACCAGACACTTGCTTTTCCAGTTTCTTTGCACATAGAACATGGGCATCTATAATACAGGCTTCGCTAATCAACTGCATCCTGCGCAGATCTGAACTGGGACCTTGTGTTGCAAAGAATCCTTTCTAGGATTATCAACCACAGCAAGGGCACCATCCAGGTTGTGGGGCAGTGCAGATGTCCTGGAACAAATGTTAGGGAGTCCAGGGCTGACAGTGGGTCCAGCAGTGATGTCCCAGGTCCCCTGTTGACACCAGGTAGTTGCAGCACTGGCCTTATTTCCTATCACTGGTCTCATTTTATGGCATAATTTTTGCTGTACTCTGGCTGCATAGCTTCCCTTGGACCTATTTCCCAGGCCTGAGTTTCCGGTTCTTTTCATATTCATTGTATATGTTCCATTTCTTAAACCTGTTGGAGTTGGTTTTGGATGCTTTGCTTGTAAATAGTAACCCTGGTTCATGCATCTGGATTGTGTCAGGGATTCTCCATCTGGAAATTCAAGCAAATAAAGGAACCCACAACCTATATGGAATCTCCAGACTGATACCTCTGGTAGAAAAGAAAAAGAGAAGAGGATACAGGACCAGGCGCAGTGGCTCACTCCTGTAATCCCAGCAGTTTGGGAGATCAAGGTGGTCAGATAACTTGAGGTTGGAAGTTCAAGACCAGCCTGGCCAACATGGTGAAACCCCGTCTCTACTAAAACTACAAAACTTAGCTGCGCGTGGTGGCATGCACCTGTAATCCCAGCTCCTTGGGAGGCTGAGGCAGGAGAATCACTTGAACCTGGGAGGTGGAGGTTGCAGTGAGCCAAGATTGTGCCAATGCACTACGGCCTGGGTGACAGAGAGAGACTCCGTCTCAAAAAACAAAAAGAGAGACAAAAAAGAGGATACAGAAGTTCCTTCAATCTTACAATAGACTGTTGCTGCTGCTGCTGCTGCTGCTGTGTGTGTGTGTGTGTGTGTGTGTGTTTGTATATGAGAGAGAGAGAGAGAGACACACACACACACAAGGCAGCAGTAGGGGTGGCAGTCAGACATGAGAACACCAGGGGCTTTCCTGAGAAGAGGCTGCTAGACCTGGGTCCTGGCTCAGGCTGCTACCTGAAGCTTGCTGGGAAGCTTTGACAGGTACAAGCCAGTGGTGATTTCAGTCAGTTAGTGACTGGAGGTTGAAATGTAAAGGTGGAAATAGGACGGAGATGTGTGAAAGTGATCTTTCTTTCACACAGTTATAATTTGAGATTTTGTTGTTGTTGTTGTTGTTGTTGTTTTTTGTTTTTTGGTAACAACCGTGAATTCCTATATTGCTTTTGAAATTTGAAAGAAATTGGCCGGGCGCGGTGGCTCAAGCCTGTAATCCCAGCACTTTGGGAGGCCGAGACGGGTGGATCACGAGGTCAGGAGATCGAGACCATCCTGGCTAACACGGTGAAACCCCGTCTCTACTAAAAAAATACAAAAAAACTAGCCGGGTGATGTGGTAGGCGCCTGTAGTCCCAGTTACTCGGGAGGCTGAGGCAGGAGAATGGCGTAAACCCGGGAGGCGGAGCTTGCAGTGAGCTGAGATCCGGCCACTGCACTCCAGCCTGGGTGACAGAGCAAGACTCCGTCTCAAAAAAAAAAAAAAAGAAAAAAAGAAATTTGAAAGAAATTCAAAAGACAGGAAAAAGGACTTCAGGGATGAAGATGTGTGTGATTGCTCTTCTGGTATGTATGACAAAAGACCTCTGCTGTCTGAGCGTGGTGGCTCACAACTGTAATCCCAGCACTTTGGGAGACTGAGGTGGGTGGATCACCAGACCAGCCTGGCCAACATGGAAAAACCCCATCTCCACCAAAAATACAAAAATTAGCCAGGTGTGGTGATGTGTACCTGTAATCCCAGCTACTTGGGAGGCCAAGGGAGGAGAATCACTTGAACCTGGAAGACAGAGGCGGCAGTGAGCCAAAATGGTGACACGGCATGCCAGCCTGGGCAACAAAGCGAGACCCCATTTCAAAAACAACAACAACAAAAAAAGTGAATTAAATATGTGTAGCTAATTTCACTCTTCCCAAATCCCCAATAAAACTACAATGAAAGGACTTTAAAATTCAGATCGATTTTTATTGTGATTAAATATACATAATATGAATTTTATTAATATCATTTAACCATTTTTTTTTGAGATGGAGTCTTGCTCTGTTGCCCAGGCTGGAGTGCAGTGGTGAGATCTCAGATCACTGTAACCTCTGCCTCCTAGGTTCAAGCGATTCTTCCACCTCAGCCTCCCGAGTAGCTGGGACTTACAGGCCCATGCCATTGCACCTGGCTAATTTTTGTATTTTTAGTGGAGATGGGTTTTCGTCATGTTGGCTAGAAAACTTCTGACCTCAGGTGATCCGCCTGCCTGAGCCTCCCACAGTGCTGGGATAACAGGTGTGACCCACCATGCCTGGCCTTCATTTTAACCATTTTTAAGTGTACAGTTAAGTGGCATTAAGTACATTCACGATGTTGTTCAATCATCACTACTATCCATTTTCAGAATTTTTTCCTCATTCCAAACAAAAACCCCTCACCCATTAAACGGTAACCCCACATTCTTTCCCTCTAATCCGTGGTAACCTCTATACACTTTCTTTCTTTTTTTTTTTTTTTCTTTGAGATGGAGTTTCGCTCTTGTTGCCCAAGCTGGAATGCAATGGTGCAATTTTGGCTCACTGCAACCTCCGCCTCCTGGGTTCAAATGATTCTCCTACCCCAGCCTCCCAAGTAGCTGGGATTACAGGCATGTGCCACCACCCCCGGCTAAGTTTTTTGTATTTAGTAGAGATGGGGTTTCACTATATTGGTCAGGCTGGTCTCGAACTCCTGACCTTAGGTGATCTACTGGCCTTGGTCTCCCAAAGTGCTGGGATTACAGGCATGAACCACCGCGTCCGGCCTGCTTTCAGTTATTTTGAGTTTCTACCTAGAAGTGACTTGCTGGATAATATGGTAATGCTATATTTAACTTTTTAAGAAACTCTCGGCTGGATGCAGTGGTTCATGCCTGTAATCCCAGCACTTTGGGAGGCTGAGGCGGGCAGATCACTTGAGGTCGGGAGTTTGAGACTGAAAGGACACAAAGATAGATGTATACCCGCCCCTCACCCGCTACACCCTTGTTCTGCTCTCTAATCTTTGCACATACCAGAGATTTCGTAAGTTCTGTGAGTACCTGGTTTTCTGCACGTACCAGAGATTTTGTTTTGCACATACCAGAGATTTTGTAAGTTCTGAGGCAAGGTCACAAGACATGTTTAAGTAAGATAAACTCTTGCTGCCATAAACCTGCTCTCCCGCCTCAAAGTTTGAACCAAAATATCAGAAATGGCAGGAACCAATCATAGTTAGCCAAATCGCCTTGTTCAAACACTAGCCAATCATATATCTGATTTGTATAATAACTCTATGCCCACTTTTCTTAGACTATATAACATTGTTCGGAGCTGAGTGGGGGAGCTCTCCTGCCCGTCTCGTTTCACGAGCGAGGGAGAGTTCCAGGTTCGAACCTGTAATAAAGATCCTTGCTGCTTAGCTTTGACTCTGGACTCTGGTGGTCTTCTTCGGGGAATAAACGGTCTGGGCATAACAAATGGGGGCTCATCCAGGATTTCCCCCAAGCCCACCAGACCCCCAAGTCAACGGATCTTAATCTGTAGGTAAGCCGGCTTTGTCACTGTCTCTGTCTTTGTCTCTGTCTGTCTCCCTGAAATTTCGTGAAATCCGTAATCTGTAATCTGTATTGGTCTGTTCTGCAAGTGGCACGGTCTTGGCAGACGCGCTAGAAGACAGCCACTCGGGACTGGTGGGAGACGTTCCCCAGTGCCCATCTGGGGGCCTCCATCCTTGGTTGCCCCGTCTGACTCAGGTCGGAAGTCCGACACGCGCTCGCGAATGCTCATCGTTATTACTGTCTGTCCGTTATTGTTAAGTGTTAAGTGTAAGCCCAAAACGAAACATAAAACCTTTTCTTCCCCTTCCAGGACCGGACCTGTCGGATACTCCCCTCTGCTTCACACTCATTTTCGTCCCCCCTTCTCTTTGTAGGAGCAGTCCAAAGATGGGCAACAACCAGAGCACGCCGCTCTCACTCCTTGTTACCAATTTTAAGGATGTGAAGGCTCGGGGGCGTAACTTAAGCGTAGAACTAAAGAAGGGAAAGCTAGTTACTTTCTGCCGTTCGGAGTGGCCCTCTTTCGGCGTAGGGTGGCCCTCCAAAGGAACTTTCTGTCTCTCTATTATTACTAAGGTAAAAACTAAGATTTTCCTGCCAGGGCAGTCAGGACATCCTGATCAAATTCCTTATATTCTAGTGTGGCAGGATCTTGTGGAAAACCCACCACCCTGGATAACTCCATTCATCCCTGAGCCCTGCAAAGTCCTAGTAATGCGACCTACAAGACAAAAGACTCCCTCTGCTCCCTCGGCCCCTGTGCTGCCGGACAGCCAGGACCCCCTAACGTTAGAACCCACATTTCCCCCACCATATCCGCACCTTATCCCGCAGGACCCAGTCCCCCAGGGTGGTGCTTCCGTAGAGGGAAACCGAGAAGCGGAAGCAGCCGAGAGCGAAAGTAACCAGGGGGGGCCGGCCGGCCGAACACGAGGCCGCGTACAGCGGGACCAAGCTTCCCGACTCCCTGACTCCACTGTAGCCCTGCCTCTCAGAGAAATAGGATCGCTCGATGATACCGGGCTCTTCCGTCTCATGTATTGGCCTTTTTCCACCAGTGATTTATACAATTGGAAGTCCCAAAATGCTCGGTTCTCAGATAATCCCAAAGATCTAACCTCGTTGTTAGACAGTGTCATGTTTACTCACCAGCCGACCTGGGATGACTGTCAACAGCTCCTCCGAATCCTGTTCACAACGGAGGAGCGGGAAAGAATCCAAGTTGAGGCCAGAAAACTGGTTCCAGGAGATGACGGCCAGCCAACTGCAAATCCTGACCTCATTAATGCGGCTTTCCCTTTGACCCGGCCCAGATGGGACTACAACACGGCAGAAGGTAGGGGACGACTGCTCATTTATCGCCAGACTCTAATGGCGGGTCTCCGGGCTGCAGCTCGCAAGCCCACCAATTTGGCTAAAGTATATTCTGTGTTACAAGGTAAGACAGAAAGCCCCGCTGTGTATTTAGAGAGATTAATGGAAGCCTTCAGACAGTTTACCCCTATGGACCCGGAAGCACCGGAAAATCAGGCAGCGGTAGTAATGTCCTTTGTAAACCAGGCAACACCAGATATTAAAAGAAAACTCCAGAAATTAGAAGGTTTAGAGGGAAAGCAGATTCAGGACCTCCTTCAGATGGCCCAGCAAGTTTATAATAATAGGGATACTCCAGAAGAAAAACAGTTCAAGGCAACCAAAGAAATGACCAAAGTCTTAGTAGCAGCTTTCCCCCAGGCAGGAAATGGCCAAAACAGAAAGCAGAAAAAGCAAGGCCCTAGGCAAGGATTAGAAAAAGATCAGTGTGCTTATTGCAAGGAACGTGGCCACTGGATTAAAGACTGCCCAAAGAAACGGAGACCAGCTAACCCTACCTCCATACTCGTTACCCAGGACTCTGACTAGGGAGGACGGGGTTCGGACCCCCTCCCCGAACCCAGGGTAACTTTGCAAGTGGAGGGGTCCCCAGTTCGCTTCTTGGTCGATACTGGGGCAGAACGCTCAGTCCTAACCAAACCAATTGGAAAAATGTCTAAGAAAACATCCTGGGTGCACGGGGCCACAGGCATCAAAAAATACCCCTGGACAACCCAGAGGACTGTAGACTTAGGAACGGGAAAAGTCTCCCATTCCTTCCTAGTCATCCCAGAGAGCCCCTGCCCTCTACTAGGGAGGGACTTGCTGACAAAGATGGGGGCCCAAATCCACTTTGAGCCAGAAGGGCCCAAGATAACTGATTCCCAAAACAGGCCAATATCTATCCTGACTGTCACCTTAGAAGATGAGTACCGACTCCATCAAGAGCAAAAGCCCCCCGATCAGGGAATTGACTCTTGGCTCCAGCGTTTCCCTGAAGCGTGGGCAGAAACTGGGGGCTTGGGGCTAGCTAAACATCGACCTGCCATATTTGTGGAAGTTAAGCCAGGGACGGACCCGGTTCGGGTTCGGCAATATCCTACGCCCCTGGAGGCAAGAGAAGGAATTATGCCCCATATCTGCCGACTCCTAGACCAGGGAGTCCTACGGGCTTGCCACTCATCCTGGAATACTCCACTGTTACCTGTTCGTAAACCCAACAGTACGGACTACAGGCCAGTACAGGATTTAAGAGAAGTTAATAAAAGGGTCATGGACATACATCCCACTGTGCCCAATCCATACACCCTTCTGAGTGCCTTACATCCCAAAAAACAGTGGTATACCGTTCTTGATCTAAAAGACGCTTTCTTCAGCCTTCCTCTGGCTCCCAAAAGTCAAGAACTCTTTGCATTTCAATGGACGGATCCTGAGAGGGGCATCAACGGTCAGCTAACATGGACCAGACTGCCACAAGGGTTCAAGAACTCGCCAACCCTGTTCGATGAAGCCCTTCATGAAGATCTGGGTAAGTACCGGCGGCAACACCCTGAAATAACTCTTTTGCAATATGTTGATGATCTCTTAATAGCGGCCAGGTCCCCAGAAACTTGTGTTCAAGGGACTGAGGACCTCCTGAAGACTCTGGGGGAGCTAGGCTACCGAGCCTCAGCAACAAAGGCTCAGATCTGCAAGTCGGAGGTAACTTATCTGGGGTACCTATTAAAAGGGGGGCAACGCTGGCTAACCAAAGCCCGAAAGGAAACAGTCCTACGCATCCCTAGACCCCAGTCAACACGGCAAGTGAGAGAATTCCTGGGGTCGGCAGGGTTCTGTAGGTTATGGATACCCGGATTTGCTGAGTTAGCCAAGCCCCTATACCAGGCAACAAAGGAATGGCAGCCCTTCAATTGGATGGAAGAGGCTGAGCTGGCCTTTCAGCAAATCAAAACTGCCTTGTTATCAGCCCCCGCACTGGGGCTCCCTGATGTCTCCAAGCCCTTCCACTTATACGTGGATGAAAGTAAGGGTGTTGCAAAAGCCGTGTTAACACAGTACCTAGGCCCCTGGCAGAGGCCAGTTGCCTATTTGTCAAAAAAATTAGATTCAGTGGCTGCTGGCTGGCCACCCTGCCTCCGGATAATCGCGGCGACCGCCCTAATGGTCCGAGACGCTGATAAACTTATCATGGGGCAAGAGTTGTGCGTTATAACCCCGCATGCCATTGAAGGCGTCCTCCGGCAGCCGCCGGACTGATGGATGAGTAACGCCCGGCTCACCCACTATCAAGGACTGCTGTTAAACCCCCTCAGAATAACTTTTCTGCCCCCAACCTCTTTAAACCCTGCTTCACTGCTGCCAAATCCAGACTTGGACGCCCCGTCCCATGAGTGCACTGAGATACTGGCTCAGGTGCATGGGGTGCGGGAGGACCTGCAAGATCGTCCGCTCCCTGACACAGAACTCACCTGGTCCACTGATGGCAGCAGCTATGTCCACCAAGGCCAGCGGTATGCAGGAGCGGCTGTAACGTCAGAGACTGAGGTAATCTGGGCGGAACCCTTGCCTCCAGGGACATCGGCCCAAAGAGCCGAACTGATAGCCCTTACACAGGCCCTCACCCTAGGGGCAGAGAAAAAACTAACAGTATACACGGATAGCCGCTATGCTTTCGCTACTGCGCACATACATGGGGCCATCTACAGAGAAAGGGGACTATTAACAGCTGAAGGCAAAGAAATAAAAAACAAGCAAGAGATCCTAGCTCTGTTAACTGCTTTGTGGAAACCAAAGAAATTGGCTATCATACATTGCCCTGGGCATCAGAAACCAACTACGCCAATTGCTCGAGGCAACTTCTTAGCCGACCAAACCGCAAGGAGCATAGCAAAAGCTCCCAGTCAGCTCCTCGCGCTCCAGCTCCCCGATCCTGGCCCGCGAAATTTGCCATGTTTTCCCGACTATACCGAACAGGATCGCGAATGGATGAACACGCTTCCCCTAAAACAGGTTAAAAATGGGTGGTGGACTGATATAAATGACCAAACCATCCTACCAGAAAAATTAGGACGGCAGGTGTTGGAACACATCCACCGGACAACCCACCTGGGTGCCCGGCGAATGATGGACTTAATCAGGAACGCCAAGTTTAGAATCAGGCGCATAGCTGAACTGGCCAGCGATGTCACAACAAATTGCAAAGCCTGCCAACTAAACAACGCTTGCCCCCAAACCCAGACCACCGCAGGAATTAGGTGTAGAGGAACTAGGCCTGGTATCTATTGGGAAATAGACTTTACTGAGATAAAGCCTGGAAAATATGGGTGTCAGTACTTACTTGTCTTTGTAGATACTTTTTCAGGATGGACAGAAGCGTTCCCAACTAAGAGAGAAACTGCTCAGGTTGTAGCAAAGAAAATTTTGGAAGAAATCCTCCCCAGGTATGGCTTTCCCGTCCAAATAGGGTCAGACAATGGACCAGCCTTCGTTGCTAAGGTAAGTCAGGATTTGGCTTCCATTCTGGGGGCAAATTGGAAATTACATTGTGCTTATAGGCCCCAAAGCTCAGGACAGGTAGAAAGGATGAATCGGACTCTGAAGGAGACCTTAACTAAATTGACCATGGAGACTGGCGCTAATTGGGTAGTACTTCTCCCCTACGCTCTGTTCCAGGCCCGAAATACCCCTTACAGACTAGGCCTCACACCATATGAAATCATGTATGGCAGACCCCCACCCCTGGTCCCCAGTCTAAAAGATGACTTACTCAAACCTGAAACTGAAAATGTCTCTGAGCTCCTGTTCTCCTTACAAGCCTTACAGAAAATTCACCAGGAAATTTGGCCTAGACTACGAGAACTGTACGAGGCAGGACCTCCGCCGACGCCTCATCCGTTCCAGCCGGGAGACTGGGTCCTAGTCAAGCGCCACCGGCAAGAAACTCTTCAACCCAGGTGGAAAGGACCACTGCAAGTACTCCTGACTACTCCTACCGCTCTCAAAGTAGAAGGCATCGCTTCGTGGATCCACTACACACACGTCAAACCAGTGGACCCAACATCCGACCTTCTCGAGCCGTCTGGAGCACCGGTTACATGGACTGTAGACAAAGCTAAGAACAATCCCTTAAAGCTAACCCTGCGCCATCATCCCCATAGCCGTAACCATGTCTAGCTTACCTATGCTTTTATGCCTTATGCATCTGACTCTCCTCACTGCTGCGCCGTCTAATCCCTATGTCTGGAGGTTCTGGCTCTATGAGAACAAAACTCACCCCGGGGAAACCCCCCAAGCGGGTAAACTGCTAGCTAGCGCAGACTGCCCCCCCTCAGGGTGTAATACTATAGTTTACCTCAATTTCACTAGGTTCCAGATTGCCCAACCAGCAATACCCATGATCTGTTTTGAATATGATCAAACTGAATATAATTGTAAAAATTATTGGTGGCACCAGAGTGCAGGTTGCCCATATAGCTACTGTAAGACGCACTCTGTCCGATACTGGAGAGAACGACAAGGGTGGTATTTTTACAAAACTGAGTCTCCCGTCACTTACACTTGGATAATTAGAGACCCATGGGACTCTCGGTGGACAACCCCACAACATGGGGGAGTATATTACTCATCAACTAGTACCTGGCCCAGTAGCCATTTATATCTGTGGAGAAGTCTAGTCCAGATTCAACCCTTAATCCACACACAAATCCACAGGCAAGAAACCAAGCTATCACAAGACTTGCAGCCCTTCTCCTGGCTAACTCTATTACGGGAAGGGCTAGCATTCGCCAACCTCACTGGTTTAGGCGACCTGTCCTCTTGCTTTATGTGTGCAACCCTAGGAAGACCACCATTAACGGCTGTTCCTCTATCCTCCCCTCCCACAAACTATACAGGTTTTAACTCATCGATAGTCACGATACCCGATGTGGCCCTGCACCGTGACCCATACCAAGAGAAATACCCCTATTGTTATTCGGCATTTAGCAACAGCCTCTGTAACCAATCGGCTACATACCCTAATAGTCCCATATATGCTCCCCCTGGTGTGTTCTTCTGGTATAATATGACTCTGTTAAAAACTCTGTCCAAAAGCATCTCTGACGGACAGTTGTGTATCCCTGTTACCCTAGTTCCCCGACTGACACTGCTAACCCCGGCAGAGTTCATAGGCTGGGCAGGGACCGCCCCAACTAAAACTGCGCGACATAGACGAGCAGTTTTTCTACCACTAATTGCTGGAATATCCTTAACCACCTCTGTCGTCGCAGCGGGGTAAGCAGGAGGGGCCCTACAACACTCCATGATAGAAAACGACAAGCTGTTACAACAATTCTCTGTTGCTATGGAAGACTCCGCCTATTCCCTAGCCTCCCTTCAGTGGCAGCTCACCTCCCTAGCACAGGTCACCCTTCAAAACCGCAGAGCCTTAGACTTACTCATGGCTGAGAAAGGAGGTACCTGTATGTTCCTCAAAGAAGAATGCTGTTTCTATATAAATGAGTCAGGGTTAGTTGAGGAAAGAGTCCAACGCCTACACGAACTAAGCTTAGAAATGAAAAAGCAACAATTCACTACAGCCGCTAACAATTGGTGGAGCTCTTCAATGTTTTCCCTTCTGGCACCCCTTTTAGGCCCCCTAATGTCTTTACTACTTCTATTCACTATAGGCCCCTGTGTGGTAAATAAAATTTTACAATTTGTCAGAGAAAGGTTTGATACCATCCAACTAATGGTCCTCCGTAGCCATCACCAGCCTCTCCTGCACCCAGAAAGTGAGGCTATATTATAAGACTCTGGAAATCCAAGATTGGACATCCAGTTACTTATGAGAAGGGGGAAATGAAAGGACACAAAGATAGATGTGTACCCACCCCCTCCCACACCCTTGTTCTGCTCTCTAATCTTTGCACATACCAGAGATTTCGTAAGTTCTGTGAGTACCTGGTTTTCTGCACGTACCAGAGATTTTGTTTTGCACATACCAGAGATTTTGTAAGTTCTGAGGCAAGGTCACAAGACGTGTTTAAGTAAGATAAACTCTTGCTGCCATAAACCTGCTCTCCCGCCTCAAAGTTTGAACCAAAATATCAGAAATGGCAGGAACCAATCATAGTTAGCCAAATCGCCTTGTTCAAACACTAGCCAATCATATATCTGATTTGTATAATAACTCTATGCCCACTTTTCTTAGACTATATAACATTGTTCGGAGCTGAGTGCGGGAGCTCTCCTGCCCGTCTCGTTTCACGAGCGAGGGAGAGTTCCAGGTTCGAACCTGTAATAAAGATCCTTGCTGCTTAGCTTTGACTCTGGACTCTGGTGGTCTTCTTTGGGGAATAAACGGTCTGGGCATAACAAGACCAGCCTGACCAACATGGAGAAACCCTGTCTCTACTAAAACTACAAAATTAGCCAGGTGTGGTGGTGCTTGCCTATAATCCCAGTTACTCGGGAGGCTGAGGCAGGAGAATTTCTTGAACCCGGGAGGCAGAGGTTGCAGTGAGCCGAGATTGTGCCATTGCACTCCAGCCTGGGCAACAAAAGTGAAACTCCGCCTCAAAAAAAAAAAAGGTAACTGTCATACTATTTTCCATAGCAGCTCATCTTTTTATATCCCCACCTGCTGTGAACCCCGAAAATCTGAGACAGGTCTCAGTTAATTTAGAAAGTTTGTTTTGCCAAGGTTGAGGACGTGCGCCCATGACACCTTCAGGAGGTCCTGATGACATGTTCCCAAGGTGGTCAGAGCACAGTTTGGTTTTATACATTCTAGGAAGACATGAGACATCAATCAATATATGCGAGCTGAACATTGGTTTGGTCTGGAAAGGCGGGACAACTGGAAGCAAAGGCGGGAAAACCCAAAGCCAAAGCCAGGAAGGGTGGTTCCAGGTCATACATAGATAAGAGACAAATGGGCCAGGAGCGGTGGCTCACGCCTATAATCCCAGTACTTTGGGAGGCCTAGGTGGGTGGATCACCTGAGGTCAGGAGTTGGTGACCAGCCTGGCCAACATGGTGAAACTCTGTCTCTACTCAAAATACAAAAAAGTAGCTGGGCATGGTGGCAGGCACCTGTAATTCCAACTACTTGGGAGGCTGAGGCAGGAGAATTGCTTGAACCCAGGAGGCGGAGGTTGCAGTGAGCCGAGATTGCGCCACTGCATTCCAGTCTGGGCAACAAGAGCAAAACTCTGTCCACCTCCCCCCCCAGCAAAAAAGAGGCAAATGGTTGTATTATTTTGAGTTTCTGATTAGCCTCAAGTAGACAATCAGATATGCATTTATCTCGGTGAGCAGAAGGATGACTTTGAATACAACGGGAGGCAGGTAGGCCCTAAGCAGTTTCCAGCTTGACTTTTCCCTTTAGCTTAGAGATTTAGGAGCCCCAGGATTTATTTTCCTTTCACACTGCAATGTATGAGAGTTCTAATTTCTCTATTATCTTCACCAACACTTTGTAAAAATAATGGCTGTCTTAATGGGTATGAAGAGGTGTGGTGGCTAACGCCTGTAATCTCAGCACTTTGGGAGGTGGAGGTGGGTGGATCACCTGAGGTCAGGAGTTTGAGACCATCCTGGCCAACACGGTGAAACCCTGTCTCTAATAAAAATACAAAAAATTAGCTGGGTGTGGTAGCAGGTGCCTGTAATCCCAGCTACTTGGGAGGCTGAGGCAGGAGAATTGTTGGAACCCGGGAGGCGGAGGTTGCAGTCAGCCAAGGTCGCGCCACTGCACTCCAGCAGCCTGGGCAACAAGAGTGAGACTCTGTCTCAAAAAAAAAAAAAAAAAAAAAAAAAAAAAAAAAAAAAAGGAAGCGGTATCTCATTTTGGTATCATTACTTTTTTTGTTTGTTTGTTTGAGACGGAGTCTCGCTCTGTCGCCCAGGCTGGAGTGCAGTGGCCGGATCTCAGCTCACTGCAAGCTCCGCCTCCCGGGTTTACGCCATTCTCCTGCCTCAGCCTCCTCAGTAGCTGGGACTACAGGCGCCCGCCACCTCGCCCGGCTAGTTTTTTTGTATTTTTTTTTTTTAGTAGAGAAGGGGTTTCACCGTGTTAGCCAGGATGGTCTCGATCTCCTGACCTCGTGATCCGCCCGTCTCGGCCTCCCAAAGTGCTGGGATTACAGGCTTGAGCCACCGCGCCCAGCGGTATCATTACTTTTTAATGCATGAACCTCACAAAGCATGAGATGCACACCTAAGCCCATCTGACCCCAAGCTTTCCACTCTACATCCTGGCCCTTCTGAGGCCCAAACAAAGCAGAATGTTTCCCCATGATTGCAGGACTTAGCTTAGATACACAGTCTTTGGTATTGATGACATGTATCTCATTTTCGGGATTTGCCTAATTGCATCCTTTCCTTCCAGAAATGCAAAGTACTCCTGAATCATCTTTCAACCCAGACCATGGTGTGGAAGAAACCCTTGGCTAGAAGGAGCCTGTGTGACTTGGTCCAGCAGCATTTTCCCCACACTTGGCATCAGAGGCCCTTCAGTCATGGAAATGGGAGGGGAAGAGTGAAACCACCACTGCAAAATTATAACTGAGACAGTTAAAGATATCTGACCTAACCAACTCCAACTTGCCTCTAACCTCCAGTCTGTCCTCGTTCTTTCCTAGGGGTAGGCTGAACTAATTCTGGGGAGGAACTTAGTTTATAGTTTAGAACAAAGACAATTAACAGCCTTTTCCCAAAACAAACTCCCTTCTTGCCTGGGGACTTGCCTTGCCATTGTCATGCAGCTGGAGGCTACTTCACTCTCCAAATTGCTACTGGGAATAACATCACTATTGTGAAGCCTAAGATCAGTGCTTGAGATATTTCGCAGACCCTTCACTTGATGGATCTGCTGGCACCACCCAGATCTATAAACTGGCTCATCTATGGTCCCCACCCAGGAACAGCTTCAACTCCCTATTATTTCATCTCCAACTCCAATCAGCACACCTGACTCACCGGCTGCCTTCCCCTCACCCACCAAATTGTCCTTAAAAACTCTGATGCTCCAATGCTCAGGGAGACTGATTTGAGTAATAATAAAACTCCAGTCTCCTGCACAGCCGGCTCTGTGTGAGTTACTCTTTCTCTATTGCAATTCCCCTGTCTTGATAAATTGGCTCTGTCTAGGCAGTAGGCAAAGTGAATCCACTGGGTGGTTACAAGAGTACCCTCTATCTGTCTGAAGTGACCCAAACTCCTTAAGTGAGACATGCACAGCTGACAAGACAAATCCCAGAAGAGAGCAGGCTGGTCAGTGCCAGGATTCCCCAAAGGGAAAGACAAGGTAGTTGTCTTTGCTCCAGTCCTGGCCCAGACATCCATATTCTTAGAGGCCTCTGGAGGGATTTCTTTTTGAGCCATGTGGAAAACTTCAGGACTTAAGGGCCTCTCCCAGGTCAGCTCTACCTAAGCACTACACTGGGTGCACGGTCTTCTCAGGAGCCAGCTCTGAGCACAGGACAGTTGAGGCCAAGGCCAAGCAGAAGTTGAAGGACAGGGTCAATCCCTAAATGCAGCTCCCTGAGAGCTCCTGCTCACTCTGACACCAACAGGCACATGCATGACCAGACAAGCACTGCAGCCTGAGGACTAAACTCTGATTTTTTTTTTTTATCTTGCCCAAATTCCTACCTAAGGGGTCTGGGGAGTCATGCCCTGCAAATCATAAATTCTCATCAGATGGGTTTTATTTAACCCTATATATCATGATTTATTTTCTTTTTCTTTTTCTTTTTTTTTTTTTTGAGATGGAGCCTTGCTCTGTCACCCAGGCTAGAGTGCAGTAGCACGATCTTGGCTCACTGCAGCCTCGACCTCCCAGGTTCAAAAGATTCTCCTGCCTCAGCCTCCCAAACAGTTGGGATTACAGGTGCCCACCACCACTCCTGGCTAATTTTTGTATTTTTGTATAGAGACAGGGTTTCACCATGTTGGCCAGGCTGGTCGCGAACTCCTGACCTCAGGTGATGCACCCACCTAGGCTTCCCAAAGTGCTGGGATTACAGGCGTGAGCCACCGCACCCAGCCATGACTTACTTTCCAACCTGACTCTGGCATGATATTACAAGACAAAGAAGGAAATCAAAATATTTTACCCCAAAACACGTTTCTTTGCCATATTTTGAAATGGCCCTGCAAAGCTGTTCTTTGTGGGGGAAAATTGCCTCTGTAAAGAATCTCTATTAACATAGCTAGATGTTTTTCTTCCACATCCTCCCAATCCTAAAGACATTAACTGAGATCTGAATAGGAAACATTTGTCATCTATTGTCTCTAAGGGCAGCCAATATAAGACTTAAAAAAAGTTGGTCTCCACAATCTTTTACCTTAACCTGAACATTCCCTTTCTATCAATCCCAGGTCTTTAGAGAAACTCAACCAATTGTCAACCAGAAAATGTTTACATTCGGCCGGGTGTGGTGGCTCATGCCTGTAATTTCAGTACTTTGGGAGGCCAAGGTGGGTGGATCACCAGAGGTTGGGAGTTCATGACCAGCCTAGCCAACATGGCAAAATCTAAAAATACAAAAATACAAAAATTAGCTGGGCATGGTAATCCCAGCTACTCAGGAAGCTGAGGCGGGAGAACCCCTTGAACTTGGAAAGCGGAGGTTGCAGTGAGCCTAGATCACGCCACCGCATTCCAGCCTGGGCAACAGAGTGAGACTCTGTCTCAAAAAAAAAAAAAAAAAGAAAAGAAATGTTTAAATTCACCTATAGCTTGGAAACCCCCGCTTTGAGTTGTCCCACCTTTCTGGACCAAACCAATGTATTTCGTAAGTGTATTTGATTGATGGTTTATGCCTCTCTAAAATGTGTAAAAGCAAGCTGTGCTCTGACCACCTGGGGCACATGTTCCTAGGACCACCTGAGGACTGTGTCACTGGCCATGGTCACTCATATTTGGCTCAGAATAAATCTCTTGAAATATTTTACAGTTTGATGCTTTCTGTCGACAAGCCCTTCTCAGGGGTTCATGGTTCCCGGCCCTGAGGAGATGTATGGCTTACTTCTGATGCTTTTTCCTGTCCAAAGGCCTCCCCCAGAGATCCTGCAGACTTCCACTTTGGTCAGGACCCAGGAATGAGTCCTGCTCTTGTTTGAGGCTGAGAGGTGCTCAAGGCTCACACCCAGGTGGGCCTGGATCCCAGCCTTGTCAGGTCACTAACTAGAAGCAGGGGCTGGAAAACCCATGACAGAGAGAAATGCAGCTCAGCTTTCTTCCATGAGGTTGAAAACAAAATACTCAGAAATCCCCAGGCCTGGACTCTCTCACAGGGAAATATCACCTCTGCGCAACAACTCTGAAGTTCAGAAACCTGAACCCGAGGAAACTGTATGTCAGGCCTCTGAACCCAAGCTAAGCCATCATATTCCCTGTGACCTGCATGTATACATCCAGATGGTCTGAAGCAATTGAAGATCCACAAAAGAAGTGAAAATAGCCTTAACTGATGACATTCCACCATTGTGATTTGTTCCTGCCCTACTCTAACTGATAAGATATATCCTCCCCCCGACCTTAAGAAGATACTTTATAATATTCTTCCCCCGCCCTCAAGAAGGTACTTTGTATGCCTATCCCAAACCTATAAGAACTAATGATAATCCCACCACCCTTTGCTGACTCTCTTTTCGGACTCAGCCCGCCTGCACCCAGGTGAAATAAACAGCCTTGTTGCTCACACAAAGCCTGTTTGGTGGTCTCTTCACATAGACACACATGACACTGTAGTTCAGGGCTGGGTGCTGGACAGAGGGGACTGAAGCTCCAATTTTGCTTTTCTTTCTTTCTTTCTTTCTTTTGAGACAGGGTCTTTTTTTTTTTTTTTTTTTTTTTTTTGAGGCGGAGTCTCGCTCTGTTGCCCAGGCTGGAGTGCAGTGGCGCGATCTCGGCTCACTGCAAGCTCCGCCTCCCGGGTTCCCGCCATTCTCCTGCCTCAGCCTCCCGAGTAGCTGGGACTACAGGCGCCACCACCACGCCCGGCTAATTTTTTTGTATTTTTAGTGGAGACGGGGTTTCATTGTGTTAGCCAGGATGGTCTCGATCTCCTGACCTCGTGATCCGCCCGCCTCGGCCTCCCAAAGTGCTGGGATTACAGGCTTGAGCCACCGCACCCGGCCAAGACAGGGTCTTACACCTAGGCTGGAGTGCAGTGGTGTGTGGTGTGATCACAGCGCACTGCAACCTCTGCCTCCCAGGCTCAAGAGATCCTCTCACCTCAGCTTCCCAAGTAGCAGGGACTACAGGTGCACCACTGTGCCCGGCCATGCATTTTTTGTAGAAATGGGGTTTTGCCATGTTGCCTAGGCTGGTCTCCATGTCCTGGGCTCAAGTGATCCTCTGACCTCGGCCTGTCAAAGTGCTGGGATTACAGGCATGGGCCACTGCACCCAGCCAATTTTGCTTTTCAGTTAGTCCTGGGATTTGCAGGGTAGGGTGTTGTGATTAAAAAACTTTTAGGTGTTTCAGCTCTGGGTTTTGTAAAGTCAAATAATATTTTTGTTTGGGGTCTCCTTTGCTCTAATTTGGGCTTTTCCATTCAGTGTTGTCTGAGCCGCTGCTGGAGTACGGCAGTGGCTGTGCTGAGAGGAGGAACCACGCTGCAGTGGGGAGCTGGGGAGAGTGGGGGTGGGAGACGCCAACCTTTAGAGCAGAGGCCAGATCCCTGACCATCTCACACCCCGAATCCCACTGCAGTCATTTTGGGAAAATAAACCTCAAGAAGGACTAACTTTGATGTATAAAAGTGTCCTCCTGGGCGCGGTGTCTCACGCCTGTAATCCCAGCACTGTGGGAGGCCGAGGCAGGCAGATCACCTGAGGCCAGGAGTTCGAAACCAGCCTAGTCCAACATGGTGAAACTCCATCTCTACTAAAAATACAAAAATTAGCTGGGCGTGGTGGTAGATGCCTGTAATCCAGCTACTTGGGAGGCTGAGGCAGGAGAATCGTTTGAACCTGGGAGTTGGAGGTTGCAGTGAGCTGAGATTGCGCCACTGCACTCCAGCCTGGGCGACAGAGTGACAGTCTGTCTCAAAAAAAAAAAAAAAAAGTCCATGGTAGGGCACAGTAGCTCAGGTTTGTAATCCCAGCACTATGGGAGGCTGAGGTGGGAGGATGGTGACACAGTTTGGCTGTGTTCCCACCCAAATCTCATCTTGGATTCCCACATGTTGTGGGAGGGACCCAGTGGGAGGTAATTGAATCATGGGGGCAGTTCTTTCCCGTGTTATTCTCATGATAGTGAATAAGTCTCACCAGATCTAGTAGTTTGTTTGTTTGTTTGTTTGTTTTGAGACGGAGTCTCACTTTGTCGCCCAGTCTGGAGAGCAGTGGTGCAATCTGGGCCCACTGCAAGCTCCACCTCCCAGGTTCACGCCATTCTCCTGCCTCAGCCTCCTGAGTGGCTGGGACTACAGGCGCCCATCACCACAGCTGGCTATTTTTTTTTTTTTTTTTTTTTTTTTTTTTTGTATTTTTAGTAGAGACGGGGTTTCACTGTGTTAGCCAGGATGGTCTTGATCTCCTGACCTCATGATCCACCCACCTTGGCCTCCCAAAGTGCTGGAATTACAGGCGTGAGCCACCACGCCTGGCCAAGATCTAGTAGTTTTAAAAACGTGAGTTTCCCTGTATAAGCTCCTTTTTGCCTGCTGCCATCCATGTAAAATGTAGCTTGCTCCTCCTTGCCTTCCACCATGATTGTGAGGCCTCCCCAACCATGTGCAACTATAAGTCCATTCTTCCCAGTCTTGGGTATGTCTTTATCAGCAGGGTGAAAATGGACTAATACAGTAAATTGGTACCAGTAGAGTTGGGTGCTGCTGAAAAGATACCCCAAAATGTGGAACCGATTTTGGAACTGGGTAACAGGCAGAGGTTGGAACAGTTTAGAGGGCTCAGAAGAAGACAGGAAAATGTGGGAAAATTTTGAACTCCCTAGAAACTTGATGAATGGCTTTGACCAAAATACTGATGATACGAACAATGAAATCAGGTTGAGGTGGTCTCAGATGGAGATGAGGAACTTGTTGGGAACTGGAGCAAAGATAACTCTTGTTATGTTTTAACAAAGAGACTGGCAGCATTTTGCCCCAGCCCTAGAGATTTGTGGAACTTTGAACTTGAGAGAGATGATTTAGGGTATCTGGTGGAAGAAATTTCTAAGCAGCAAAGCATTCAAGAGGTAACTTGGGTACTGTTAAAGGCATTCAGTTTTATAAGGGAAGCAGAACATAAAAGTTCAGAAAATTTGCAGCCTGACAATGTGATAGAAAAGAAAATCCCATTTTTTAGGAGAAAACCAAGGTGGCTGCAGAAATTTGCATAAGTAACTGGGGGTCAAATGTTAACCTTCAAGACAATGGGGAAAATTTCTCCAGGGCATGTCAGAGGTCTTCACGGCAGCCCCTCCCATCACAGGCCCAAAGGCCTAGGAAGAAAAAGTGGTTTCATGGGCCAGGCCCAGGGTCCCCATGCTGTGTGTAGCCTAGGAACTTGGTGCCATACGTTCCAGTTGCTCCAGCCACTCCAGCCATGGCTGAAAAGAGCTAATGTAGAGCTTCGGCCATGGCTTCAGGGGTACAAGCTCTAAACCTTGGCAGCTTCCACATGGTACTGAGGCTGCCAGTGCACAGAAGTCAAGAGTTGAGGTTTGGGAACCTTCTCCTAGATTTCAGAAGATGTAAGGAAACACCCAGATGCCCAAGCAGAAGTTTGCTGCAGGGGCAGGGCTTTCATGGACAATCTCTGTTAGGACAGTGCAGAAGGGAAATGTGAGGTTCGAGCTCCCACAGAGAGTCCCTACTGGGGCACCATCTGGTGGAGCTGTGAGAAGAGGACCACCATCCTCCAGACTCCAGAATGGTAGAGCAACCGACAGCTTGCACCATGTGCCTGGAAAATCTGCAGACACTCAATGCCAGCCTGTGAAAGCAGCTGGGCCGGGGGCTATACCTCCAAAGCCACATAGGTGGAGCTTCCCAAGACCACGGGAACCCACCTCTTGCATCAGTATAACCTGGATGTGAGACATGGAATCGAAGGAGATCATTTTGGAGCTGGACTTCAGACTTGCATGGGGCCTGTAGCCCCTTGGTTTTGGCCAATTTCTCTCATTTGGAACAGCTGTATTTACCCAATGCCTGCACCCCCATTGTATCCAGGAAGCAACTAACTTGCTTTTGATTTTACAGGCTCATAGGTGGAAGGGACTTGCCTTGTCTCAGATAAGACGTTGGACTGTGGACTTTTGAGTTAATGTGGAAATGAGTTAAGACTTTGGGGGACTGTTGGGAAGGCATGATTAGTTTTGAAATGTGAGGACATGAGATTTGGGAGGGGCAAGGGCTGAATAATATGGTTTGACTGTGTCCCTACCCAAATCTCACCTTGAATTCCCATGTGTTGTGGGAGGGACCCGGTGGGAGGTAATTAATTGAGTGATGGGAGCAGGTCTTTTCTATGCTGTTCTTATGATAGTGAATAAATCTCACGAGATCTGATAGTTAAAAATGGGAGTTTCTTTGCACAAGCTCCCTCTCTTTGCCTGCTGCCATCTGTGTAAGATGTAACTTGGTTCTCCTTGCCTTCCACCATGATTGTAAGGTCTCCGCAGCCATACAGAACTGTAAATCCATTAAACCTCTTTTTCTTCCCAGTCTCAGATATGTCTTTATCAGCAGCATGAAAACTGACAATACAGATGGCTTGGGGCCAGGAGTTCAAGCCTGCAGTGAGCTATAGTTGTGCCACTGCTCTCCTGCCTGGGTGACAGAGGGAGACCCCAACTCGAAAAATAAATATATATAAATTTTTTTAAAGTCCATGAGAACTTTTAGTTTTGAGCCACTACACCTGACCAAAAACATTTTTTTATAAAAGAAAAAAAATCAGCTGTGGGGAGAGCAGAATTTGTACAATAAGGGAATAACTGATAAATTATAGTATATCTTCTCAATGGATACGATGCAATGATTAAAGATTCATACTTAGGAAGTCTTTGTGGTGTCTTTGTTGAAAAACACAAGCAGAGTAAGTAGTCTATAACTATATAATAATATGAAGTTACAAGAGCAAAGGCCAGAAAGCACACTTGCAAAAAAGGGGCTGTTGATGGTGTGGGATTACAAGCAATTTTCTTTTTTTAAAACACCACTTATGTCCTTATATTGTATTTCCAATAAGAAAAGGGAAGGACAGAAGTGAAGCAGACACTTCCTTGAGGTTGTCTGATGGGTGACAACTAAATGTCAGTTCCCATTTTTGTCAGGCAACACGATTCACTGCGGTTTTGAAATTTATTCTGAATCCTCTGCTGGCACTTTTTACATGGTTAAGTCCTCAGATGGGTTCCAAGAAAGGGGTGATTAGAAACATGGCATCCAGGCCGGGTGCGGTGGCTCACGCCTGTAATCTCAGCACTTTGGGAGGCCAAGGCTGGTGGATCGCTTGAGGTCAGGAATTCGAGACCAGCCTGGTCAACATGGTGAAACCCTGTCTCTACTAAAAATTAGCCAGGCATGGTGATGCACGCCTGTAGACCCAACTACTCAGGAGGCTGAGGCAGGAGAATCTCTTGAACCTGGTTTCAGTGAGCTGAGATTGCACCAGTGTCCTCCAGTTTGGGCAATACACAGAGAGTCCGTCTCAAAAAAAAAAAAAAGAAAAGAAAAGAAAAGAAAAGAATTGTGGCATCCAAATTCCAGGAGGCCTAGACAAACCTGTCCAATCTGCCTGGAAACCATTACTTGGGTTTGTAACAGTTGGTTTCGTGGGAATATCTAGAATTCCCATATTTTCCCATGTATTTACCACTAGATGCTGCTCTAGGCTGTGGTGTGCCTCCCAAACAGGATACATTTGCCTTTCCTCCTTCCTGGGGGCAAATTATAAATGTTCACCAAAGTGTTTTGTGTTGACACACTTGTTTGCATTTTTTTTTTTTTTTTTTTTTTTTTTGGAGACAGAGTCTCGCTTTGTCACCCAGGCTGCAGTGCAATGGCATGATCTCTGCTCATTGCAACCTCCACCTCCCGGGTTCAAACAACTCTCCAGCCTCAGCCTCCCAAGTAGCTGAGATTACAGGCGCACGCCACCACGCCTGCCTAATTTTTGTATTTTTAGTAGAGACGGGGTTTCCCCATGTTGGCCAGGCTGGTCTCGGACTCATGACCTCGGACAATCTGCCTGTCTTAGCCCCCCAAAGTGCTAGGATTACAGGCATGAGCCACCGCGCCCGGCTGACTTGTGTGCATTATTATGCAAAGTAAAGCCCAGCACCTTTTCTACACCATTGCTTGCTTTCTCTATTAAGTAAACATTTGAGCAGGGAGTTGGAACTGAGCTCTATTAAGTGTCTTCTCTGGGCCAGGCTGGGTTTATACCTTTTTTCGTGTAAACTCTGTGTTGGGTATGTTCTGTTTGTCCCTCCAGATTGGCTCTTCACTCAACCCCCAGAAGCTGAGCCTTTGAGACAGCATCAGCAAGCTCCTTCCTCCTCTGCTTTCCCCTGGCACCAGCAGGAGGTGACAGGCCGCAGCTGAGTGCACGCTCCCTGGTTCCCTCTGCAGAGCCTCCACTGACTGGCTGTGGGCAGCACTGAAGGCCCCATTTCCATACAGGTGTGCCCTGCACACAGTCTCTCTGTCTCCGGGTTCTGAAAACCATTCCCCTGGCTGGCCCCTTTATGCCCAGGGGAGGCAAGAGCCCTATTGCTCCTAGTCCCGGAGTACTGGAGTACTGCACTATCCCTCATGGTTACTCTACACCTTACCCTCACCTTTGTAAATAGTGCTTTTATTAAACTCTCCTCAAATTACCCAATCGAGGGTGTCATCTGTTTTCTGCAGAACCCTGACTGATAGAATCCTTAAAGAGATAGGGAGTAACTCATCCAAGTTTGAGTGTTAGTAGGTGTCATAACTAGGCTTGGAAACAGGTCTGTCTGCATTCAAAGCTCGTGCTTCTTTTGCCAGATCAGATTGCACTGCCCAAGAAGGAGCCGGCTTGAAGAGCAAGCAAGTTGGGCACCTGAGATGAGATCTAGCACTGGGCGTAGAAAACAAACTCTGCTTGTGCTTCATGCCCTAGACCATGGCATGCCCAGGGTCCATCCCCATGTCTGTTTCCTAAAGTTGGTGTGCACCCTCCTCATTATTCAGCTGTCATTGCATTTGCCTAGGAAGACTTCACTTACAGAGCCCAGAGCAGCCAGCTTAATGGCTCCTGTGATGTTTTTAAAAAATGTCCGCATGTCCTTGGAGATTCTTTACATCAATAGTGGAGTCTAAGGCCAGGTGCTGTGGCTCAAGTCTGAAATCCCAGCACTTTGGGAGGCCGAGGGGGATGGATCACCTGAGGTTGGGAGTTCGAGACCAACCTGGCCAACATGGTAAAACTCCATTTCTACTAAAAATACAAAAATTAGCCAGGTGTGATGGTGGGTGGCTGTAATCCCAGCTACTCGGGTGGCCAAGGCAGGAGAATCGCTTGAACCTGGGAAGCGGAGGTTGCAGTGAGCCAAGATCGTGCCACTGCACTCCAGCCTGGGTGACACAGTGAGATTCTGTCTCAGAAAAAAAAAAGCAAACAAACAAAAAAACTAACTAACTAACTAACTAAATAAATAAAACAGCTCCAGTTTTTAAGGGATTTCCCAAGCCAAATAATGCCACCAGATAACATGCACTCACTACTGGGGATTTTGTTAATTTATTCACTTTTATATTTATCCTTTCACTCACTCATTGAAAAAACCACAATGGGCCAGGTGCAGTGGCTTACGCCTGTAATCTTAGCACTTTGGGAGGGCAAGGTGGGAGGATAGCCTGAGCCCAGGAGTTTGAGACCATCCTGGGCAATATGACGAGATCTTGTCTCTAAAGAAAACAAACAAACAAACAAAAACCATGATGTATTCACTACATACCTAGTGGTCATTTTTGAGAACATAAAAAAAAAATTCTTAGAATTCTAAGCCTTATTTATTTATTTATTTATTTATTTTTGAGACGGAGTCTCGCTCTGTTCCCCAGGCTGGAGTGCAGTGGCGCAATCTCGGCTCACTGCAAGCTCCACCTCCCGGGTTCATGCCATTCTCCTGCCTCAGCCTCCTGAGTAACTGGGACTTTTGGTGCCCGCCATCGCGCCTGGCTAATTTTTTGTATTTTTAGTAGAGACGGGGTTTCACCATGGTCTCAATCTCCTGACCTTGTGATCCGCCTGCCTCGGCCTCCCAAAGTGCTGGGATTACAAGCGTGAGCCACCACGCCCGGCCTATTTATTTATTTTTTGAGGTGGAGTCTCGCTCTATCACCCAGGCTGAAGTACAGTGGCGTGATCTCAGTTCACTGTAACCTCCAGGGTTCAAGTGATTCTTCTGCCTCAGCCTCCTGAGTAACTGGGACTACAGGCATGCACCACTACGCCCAGCTAATTTTTGTATTTTTAGTAGAGATGGGGTTTCACCATATTGGCTAGGCTGGTCTTGAACTCCTGACCTTATGGTCTGCTTGCCTCGGCCTCCCAAACTGCTGGGATTACAAGTGTGAGCCACCGTGCCCAGCCTCTAAGCCTAATTTTATAGAGACCATTTTTGCATAAGTTAACCAGAATCAGTTTTTAATTTTGCAACCAAGAATCCAAATTGAAGAGCAATTCATATGAGGTATGAGGTATAAGCAGTAGACTTAGGGGAATGGAGGAGATATGAGACTGGTCTTCTTCCCTAGATAGGGTTGAAGATTACTGTGGTAGGTTGCCTTTAAGATGGCTCAACATAAATTAGCTGGGTGTGGTGGTGCATGCCTGTAATCCCAGTTACTCAGGATGCTGAGGCAGGAGAATCACTTGAACCTGGGAGGCAGAGGAAGTGAGATCATGTCACTGCACTCTGGCCTGGGCAACAGAGCAAGACTCCCTCTCAAAACAAAACAAAAAAAAAAAAAAAAAAAAAAAAGAAAAGAAAAAAAAGAAAAAGAAAGAAAGGAAAAAGAAAAAAACAAAAAGCAAAAAAGATGGCTCACCAAGATTCCTGCCTCCTGGTGTTCACCCATGTAATCTAGACCCAGTGATTTGCTTCTAACAAAAACAATATGGCAGAAAGAAGTGTTGAGATATGACTTTCATGATTAGGTTATCAAAGTGTGTGACTTCTGTCTTTCTCTACGCCTTCTGTGTCTGCATGCTTTGATGAAGCAAGCTGACATGCTGGAGAGCCCCAAATGGCAAGAAATTGAGGTTGATCTCTGCCAACAGTTTGTAAGAAACTGAATCCTGTCAAGAAGCAGGTGACTGAGGTTGAACATAGATCCACCCCCAGTCTTCAGATGAGAACGCAGCCTCAGTTGACACCTTGACTGCCACCTTGTGAGAGCTAGCACAGAGGACACAAACTGTGCCCAGATTCCTGACCCACCAACGCTGTGAGATCACAAGTGTGTGTGTGCTTTTTTTTTTTTTTTTGAGACGGAGTCTCGCTCTGTCACCCAGGCTGGAGTGCAGTGGCCGGATCTTGGCTCACTGCAAGCTTCACCTCCCGGGTTCCCGCCGTACTCCTGCCTCAGCCTCCCAAGTAGCTGGGACTACAGGCGCCCGCCACCTCGCCCAGCTAGATTTTTTGTATTTTTTAGTAGAGAGGGGGTTTCACCGTGTTAGCCAGGATGGTCCCGATCTCCTGACCTCGTGATCCGCCCGTCTCGGCCTCCCAAAGTGCTGGGATTACAGGTTTGAGCCACCGCGCCTGGCTAGTGTGCGTTGTTAAGCTGTAGGGTAATGTATTATGCATCAAGAGATAACTAATACAATAATCATTTAGGGATGGAAACTTGTAAGTTACGGCATGTGGCAAAGAAAGAAGTGATGCAACTGTTGTTTAGGGTTACCTTTAATGAAGTACTCACTGAGGCAAGGCTCTGGGGGATCCAGGGGCTGCCACCCAAAACAGCATACAGGAAATGAGTAATTCAAGGACTATGGGTGTCACCATTGCTTTGAACTCTGCTGGGCAATTTCAGGAAAGAGGTTGATAAGCAATCCTTCCCTTCTCTTGTCTTCTCTTTGTTTCCTGAAAAGTTCAATCCTAAGGGCATTAGGTAAGACATAGCAAGAAAGGCATTTGCGCCTGGAGAGGAGGGAGCTATGGAGGCATGGAGCGGGATGCTGGAGCCTCGTGGGGTAAGGAAGGCATTAGGATAGGAGGGCTGCCTGGCCTTCAGAGTCAGGACTTGAGCTGGATGAGGAGGGTGTCTACATAGGAGGATGACCTAGTGTGAGAAGGATGAGAAGGGCATCACTGCAGAGGAGTAGCTTGGTGAGAGTATGAGAGCCTGTCTTAGTCTGTTTTGCACTGCTATAACAGAATATCTGAAACTGAGTACTTTATAAAGAACAGAAATGTATTTCTCACAGTTCTAGAGGGTAGGAAGCCCAAGATCAAGGTACTGGCGTTGTGCAAGGCCTTCTTGCTGCGTCTTCACATGGTAAAAGGTGGAAGGGTAAGAGGGAAGGAACCCACTTCCCAAGCCCTTTTACAGAGGCATTAATCCACTCATAAGGGTGGAGCCCCCATGATCTGAACACCTCCAAGAAGGCCTCACCTCTCAACACTGTTGCACTGGAGATTAAGTTTCTGACACATGAATCCCGGGGGAGCATTCACACCATAATAGATTCTGAGCAGGGTAATGAAAGTGTATTAGTTATTTCTCACTGCATAAGAAATTATACCAGGCCAGGCACCGTGGCTCATGCCTGTAATCCCAGCACATTGGGAGGCTGAGGCGGGTGGATCACAAGGTCAGGAGTTCGAGACCAGCCTGGCCATCATGGTGAAACCCTGTCTCTATTAAAAATACAAAAAAATTAGCCAGGCATGGTGGTGCTCGCCTGTAACCCCAGCTACTCGGGAGGCTGAGATAGGAGAATCACTTGATCCTGGGAGGCGGAGGTTGCAGGGAGCCGAGATCGCGCCACTGCACTCCAGCCCGGGCAACAGAGCGAGACTCTGTCTCAATTAAAAGAAAAAAAAAAGAAAAGAAATGACACCAAAACTTAGAAGGTCAAAATGGCAATAATTTTTCACTATCTCACAGCTCCTGTGGGTCAAGAATTCAGACAGGGCATAGCAGAAATGCTTGTCTCTGTTCTGCAGTGTCTGGGGTCATGGCTGGCAGACTAAATGATTGAAGGCTGAAATTCTCTTAAGTCTTGACTGAGAGGCTGGAGGATCTGCTTCCAAGGTGGCTTATTTCACACATACCTGGAAAGTTGCTGCTAGCAAGTCAGTTTCTTTCCACATGTGATCTTTCTACACGTGGCCCGCTCCACAGGACTGTTGAGTATCCTCACAACATGGCAACTAGTTTCTTCTAGAGTGAGCATGTCTAGAGAGTGAGACAAAAGAAGTTATCCCTTTTACAATCTAGTCTAGAGGGTCATATAGTATCATTTCCATCATATTGTATTCATTAAAAGTCAGTTGCTAAATCCAGCCCACACTGAATGGGAGGGGAAGTAGGCTGCACCTTTTGAAGATTGATGTATCAAAGAATTTTAAGATCCCTATGGAGAGCATTCATGTGGAGGGGTAGCCTGGTATGTGGTCTCAAAGCCCGAGCAGAGTAAGGAGGACATACACAGATCTGGGAAACCAGGCATAGCTGTTCAGAGCCCGAGCAGGATAAAAAAGGCATCCATGTGAGAGAGATAGGCTGGCTTGAGGAGTTGAAGCCCAAGTGTGTCTGAGGAGGGTGTCTGTGCTTATATGGGGGTGGCAGCAGTATTGGAAGATGGGTGACATACAGGGGAATGATCATACAAATAAGTGTATTAAGAATAATTGGGGCCGGGCACAGTGGCTCACACCTGTAATCCCAGCACTTTGGGAGGCCAAGGCAGGCGGATCACCTAAGGTCAGGAGTTTGAGACCAGTCTGACCAATATGGAGAAACCTCATCTCTACAAAAAAGACAAAATTAGCCGGGCATGGTGGCGCATGCCTGTAATCCCAGCTACTCTGGAGGCTGAGGCAGGAGAATTGCTTGAACCTGGGAGGCAGACGTTGCAGTGAGCCAAGATCACATCATTGCACTCCAGCCTGGGCAACAACAGTGAAACTCCATCTCAACAACAACAACAACAAAAAGAACAATTGGACCAGGTGTGGTGGTTCATGCCTGCAATCCCAGAACTTTGGGAGGTCAAGGTGGGTAGATCACCTGAGAACAGGAGTTTAAGACCAGTCTGGCCGACATGTTGAAACCTCATCTCTACTAAAAACACAAAAATTAGCCAGGCATGATGGTGCATGCCTGTAATCTACTCAGGTGGCTAAGGCAAGAGAATCACTTAAACCCAGGAGGGGGAGGCTGCAGTGAGTGAGATCGTGCCACTGTACTCCAGCCTAGGTGACAGAGTGAGACTCTGTCTCAATAAAAATAAAAATAAATAGATAAATAAATAAATACATTAGATCCCAGACCAATTAAGTCAAAATTTTGGGAGATGAGATCCAGCATCTTTTGAGGTTTCCAGGTGATTCCAATGTGCAGCTGAGATTGAGAACCACAGTTCTAGCAGTAGGTCTGGATTCAGCACTGGGTGGGGATGTGCAGAATTCAACTCCTCTAGCAGGTCATTCCTCTAGTGAGGTCTCTAAGAGCTCTTCAGACAAGGTGACTCCACAGACAACCAAGGCTCAGTGCAGTACTGTAAGCCTCAGTGCACTTTTGAGAATCCTCCTATTTGCTCATCGTTGCCTTTACTTCAACCTAAGAAACTTGGTGAGGCTATGAATTCAACCGATACTGTCATTTATCAGACTATTGCTCAAACTTCAGGTCTAATTTTTGGCTACTTCAGCCCTGTGGCTATTCTTTTATTTTTTATTTTTTATTTTTTTGAGACGGAGTCTCGCTCTGTCACCCAGGCTGGAGTGCAGTGGCCAGATCTCAGCTCACTGCAAGCTCCGCCTCCCGGGTTCCCGCCATTCTCCTGCCTCAGCCTCCCGAGTAGCTGGGACCACAGGCGCCGCTACCTCGCCCAGCTAATTTTTTGTGTTTTTTTTAGTAGAGACGGGGTTTCGCCATGTTAGCCAGGATGGTCTCGATCTCCTGACCTAGTGATCCGCCCGTCTTGGCCTCCCAAAGTGCTGGGATTACAGGCTTGAGCCACCGCGCCCGGCCCCTGTGGCTATTCTTTTAACACAATCACAGAAAGTCACTGGACCATGCTTTAGACTGATAATTTATAGCATATTCTTTGTCTTTCTTTCTTTTTAAACTTGAAATAATCTCAGATTCCCTCCCCACTCCCAATGAAGAAGCATCTGAGAGTAAGTTGCTGATGTGATTACCCCCTAATACTTTTTTAGTGCAACCTTTCTCAACCAGTGTTCCTCATGTGAATGACAGAATGAAAACGATTTGAATTAAAAAAAAAAATCACCTCACCAGGAACTGAATTAGCCAGAACCTTGATGTTGGACTTCCCAGCCTCCAGAACTGTGAGAGTTAAATTTCTGTTGTTTAAGTCACCCAATCTATCATATTTTGTTTTAGCAGCCCAAGTTGATTAACACAAGGCCTCCTAAGGAAAGGCTTGGAGGAAGTGCTATACTATATACTCAGAAAGTTATTGTAGGCTCTTTCCTTCAGGGCGCATTTATTCAAGGGGCTCTGGACCTGAGAGCTGACTCAGGCTTGCAAATTGGGACAAAAACTATTTCTTTTTATCATGATGGCTTGAGTCAAGCCTCAGTTTGCCAGACTTAGAGTTTTTCAGTTATACCTGATCCTGTAGAAACATATGGGCTGTACATCTCTCTTTTCCTGGCTTGTTGATGGCTGCCTTCTTGCTATACCCTCACATGGCCAAGGTGCATGTATGTGAAGAGAGAGATCTCCTTCTCTTCCTCAGTCACTAGGGAGGCTGAGGCAGGAGAATTGCTTGAACCCGGGAGGTGGAGGTTGCAGTGAGCCGAGATTGTGCCATTGCACTCCAGCCTGGGCAACAAGAGCGAAACTCTGTCTCAAAAAAAAAAAAAAAAAAAAAGAAAAAAGAAAGAAATAGGAAAGAAGGACAGGGTGATATGTCCCAAGCAAGTCAACACTTATCAAGGTGTGTTCCATTTGATCTTAAGTCTGAGAAAAATCCTCTTTGGTTTGATGCTTTGCTGTGTGGACCCACTGGGGTGTTGGTCCACCTTCAGGGCTCACTGGGACAGTGATCCTACCTCTGCAGCTCTGCCAAGTAGGGTGTGACCTCCAAGGCTCTAGGCAGCCTAGTCTGAAGGCTTTGCATGATGATTCCACCTCCAAGACTTTAAGTGGTGGCCATCTGGCCAGTTGAAATTGAGGCAGGTCTCTGAATTGCCATTGGGGTTCTTAAGGTCATTTTTCCATCTTTTTGAAGAAAAACACACATTTTGCAGCCAAATAGCTTCATTGTTCTTAGATTCATAGAATCTAAAAAGTCCAACAGTTTTTCTTCATTTCATCCCATATCTGTCCCCTTTTGTTCAAACTGGCAAAGTGATAGTCTGGTCACACCCTTAGTATTCCTTTCAGAACAAGCTTTCTTATTTTTTGCAATACAAACAGGCTGAGGATCATCCAAATCTTCAAGTTCTGGTGCTTTTTTGCTTAACAATTCCTTTTTCTTTTTTTTTTTTTTTTTTTTTGAGACGGAGTCTCGCTCTGCCGCCCAGGCTGGAGTGCAGTGGCCGGATCTCAGCTCACTGCAAGCTCCGCCCCCCGGGTTCCCGCCATTCTCCTGCCTCAGCCTCCCCAGTAGCTGGGACTACAGGCGCCCGCCACCTCGCCCGGCTAGTTTTTTTTTGTATTTTTTAGTAGAGACGGGGTTTCACCATGTTAGCCAGGACGGTCTCGATCTCCCGACCTCGTGATCCGCCCGTCTCGGCCTCCCAAAGTGCTGGGATTACAGGCTTGAGCCACCGCGCCCGGCCCAACAATTCCTTTTTCAATTCATCTCTCTCTTCTCACACCTTACTGTAAGCAATGAGGAGGAACCAAACCATTCCTTCAACACTTTGCTTAGAAATCTCCTCAGCTAAATATCCAGTTTTATCACCCACAAATTCTATCTTCCACAAAACACAGGAACATAATTCAGCCAAGTTCTTTGCCATTTTATTATGAGGATCATCATTCCTTCAGTTTCCAATAACATGTTCCTTATTTCTGCCTGTGACTTCAACAGGATTTCCCTTAATGTCCATATTTCTAATACTTACCTCAAAACTCTTGCAGCCTCTACCCACTGTCTAGTTCCAAAGGTGCCTCCATATGTTTAGGTATTTGTTACGCAACACCCCACTTCTTAGTACCAAAATCTGTATTAATGTGGGTTCCCCAAGTAAAAAGAACCATCAATCAATCAATCAATAAATAAATATGGTGTGTGTGTATATATCATATATGTGTATATATACATATATACATACATATACCTATATACATTTATCTATACATACATATACATATATACATTTATATATGCACACACATATACATTTATGTGTACACACACACACAGATATTTATTTATTTATTTTCAGATAAGATCTGGTGCTGTTGTCCTGGAGTGCAGTGGTGCAATCTCAGCTTACTACAACCTCTGCCTTCTGGGCTCAAGCCATCCTTCCACCCTCAGCCTCCTGAGTAGCTGGAACTACAGGCACATACCACCATGACCTGCTAATTTTTGTATTTTTTGTAGAGAGAGGGCTTCACTGTGTAGCTCAGGATGCTCATGAACTCAAGCAATCTGCCCATGTCAGCCTCCCAAAGTGCTGGGATTACAGGTGTGAGCCACTGTGCCTGGCCTAATTTTTGTATTTTTAGTAGAGACAGGGTTTCACTGTGTTGGCCAGGCTCATCTCAAACTCCTGACCTCCTGATCCACCTGTCTGGGCCTCCCAAAGTACTGGGATTACAGGCATGAGCCACTGCGCCAGGTCCCCAGAATAATGTTTAAGTAAATATCTAGGCAACCCATGGCTTAGTCAACTCGGCACATAAAATTAACCACTACAGGCCTACAAGCTTTTTCCAGATTAACTGTGCAGTGGGGGAAAAAAATAATTTTCTCTGAGATTATGGGACACAATAATGAGCTCTACCTCTCTTTTCTGGGGATCCAGAACGCCTCTTTGATCCACTGGTAGGAATTGAGTTTATGGTGATCAGGTGATAAATGGTGTTTTAGCTTGATTCTGAGGCACTATAGCCTTTCCCCATCCCAATGACATCAGGCCTGAGACCAGAAAGGCCAATCGTGACATATTGTATTACTGCCCTATGGAAAAACCACACATCCATCCTCCATAGAGGGCAGACTTACTTTGGTCAATGCAATGTGAGCATTAGTGACATGTCACTTCTGAGCAGAAGGTTTAAGGCAGTGTGTGGTTTGCCATCTCTCTTTTTCCTCTGGCAACATCCAGATTGGGCCTACTGTCAGCCTGGGTACCCAAACAAAGATGGCCTGAAGCAGAACTGAAGTTACTCTAAGATGGATATACAATATGAGAAAAAAATTTTTTCATTGTAAGCCTCTGACATTTGGGTCATTTGTTACTTCACTATAACAGTCTAAGCTGACTGATACATGCTCAAAAATATTCTGGAGTTATTCCCCTATTCCTGAATAGCCATATTTAGCCATTGTGAGAATCACCATAATACCCCCTTAGTTCATGCAATGAAGGCATCCAAGTGGAAACCCCTGGAGCTAACTATGCCAAAATTGTAAATCAAAATCAATACTGCATTGCTGGGAGAATCACAAAGAGGCATGGTGGTGATTTGCATCGCAACCCATTCCATTCATCTGTTTGATCATTAATTGTCAATATAGGCTGGGCGCAGTGGCTCAAGCCTGTAATCCCAGCACTTTGGGAGGCCAAGGCAAGAGGATCACCTCAGGACAGGAGTTCGAGACCAGCCTGGCCAACATGGTGAAGCCCTGTCTCTACCAAAAATACAAAAATTAGCTGGACATGATGGCGCATGCCTGTAGTCCCAGCAACTCAAGAGGCTGAGGCAGGATAATCACTTGAACACGGGAGATGGAGGCTGCAGTGAAATGAGATCATGCCATTGCACTCCAGCCTGGAAAACAAGAGTGAAACTCCATATCAACATAAATAAATAAATAATTGTCAGTATATGTATGTCTCATTTCCCTAACTGTATTATTTTGTTCATTATTCCATATATATTTTGGAGTACCAATTACACATCAGGTGCTGTGCTAGGTCCTGAGGGGCACAGAAAGAATAAAACCATATTATCCCACCCTTGAGTAACTCAACCTAGGTAGTGCTTGACTGGATGTGTATTGTATACTGAGCTGGATGTATATTGTTTATATAGTGAGCAGTGTTTAAATAAAATTAGAATTACTTGGCAACATTTAAAAATCAGGAGACTTCTCATGAAAAGCTAGATTAATCATTTCTTTTGAAATATGGAAAGATCTGGCAGTTCTGGGTCCTCTCTGTCCCACGGCTATTGCCAGCTGGAGGGGAGCATCTGTCATCCCTTTTGGCAGGGCCTGAGTTTGCCCAGTTCCCTGCAGGCCCCACCACCCCCTCCACCACAGAGAGAGAAGGCACAGCTTGGCACAGGACCAGTTCCTGCCCTTCCAAACCACATGGGTGGCTTTGCCTTCACATGGTTGCTGCAAACAAAACAAACAGTCCTAACTGCCAGTCATTTAAAAAGGAATAGTATTCCTTGCTGGATTATTAGGGGGGCATGGTGGCAGGCACCTGCAATGCCAGCTACTCAGGAGGCTGAGGCATAAGAATCACTTGAACCCAGGAGGCAGAGATTGCAGTGAGCCGAGATCGCACCACTGCACTCCAGCCTGGGCAACAGAGTGAGACCCTGTCTGGAAAAAAAAAAAAAAAAAAAAAAAGGATAATATTCCTCTTTCCGAAATGAACTTTCTATGGCAGGAATGCACTAACAGAGGTGGATGCTCTGAGGATCTGAGGCTTCAGCCTGCTGGTCTCCCCTCAGCCCATCATCTTGCCAGGTATTAGGTAGTTCATATTAAAACAGATGTAGCTTTTAGGCCAAGTGTGGTGGCTCACACCTGTAATCCCAACATTTTGGGAGGCTGAGCCCAGGAGTTTGATAGCAGCCTGGGCAACATAGTGAGACCCCTGTCTCTACAGAAAACAGAAAAACATAGCCAGCCAGCCTGGGCGACACGGTGAGACACATCTCTACAAAAAAAAAAAAAAAACAACATAAAAATTAGCTGGGCACGGTGGTGCATGCCTGTAGTCCCTGCTACTTGGGAGGCTGAGGCAGGAGGATTGATTGAGCCCAGGTGGTGAAGTCTGCAGTGAGCCATGATTGTGCAACTACACTCCAGCCTAAGTGACAGAGCAAGATTCTGTCTAAAAAAAAAAAAAAAAAAAAAAAATCCAAATAAACAAACAGATGTAATTTTTAAAATAATAGACTTAATTAGCCGGGTGTAGTGGCAGGTGCCTGTAGTCCCAGCTACTGAAAAGGCTGAGGCAGGAGAATCACTTGAACCCGGGAGGCAGAGGTTGCAGTGAGCCGAGATTGTGCCACTGCACTCCAGCCTGGCTGATGGAGCTAGACTCTGTCTCAAAATAAACAAACAAATAAATAAAATAATCGACTTTATTTTTAGAACAGTTTTAGATTTACAGAAAAATTGGCCAGGCATAGTGACTCACGCCTGTAATCCCAGCACTTTGGGGGACCGAGGTGGGCAGATCACTAGAGGTCAGTAGTTTGAGACCAGCCTGGCCAACATGGTGAAACCTCGTTTTTACTAAAAATACAAAAATTAGCCTAGGGTGTAGTGGTGGGCGCCTATAATCCCAGATACTCGGGAGGCGGATGTTGCAGTGAGCTGGGAGCCGAGATCATGCCATTGCACTCCAGCCTGGGGGCAGAGTGAGACTCCATCTAAAAAAAAAAAAGATTTACAGAAAAATTGACATATACAGAAAATTTCCATATACCTTGCATTCAGTTTCCCCTATTATTAATATCTTACATTAGTATGGTATACTTGTTAAAATTAATGAACAAATATTGATATAATATCACTGACTAAAGTCCATACTTTACTCAGCTTTTCTTAATTTTTACCTAAAGCCTTCTCATGTTGCAGGAGCCCATCTAGGATACCATATTACATCTACTTGTCATGTCCCCTTACGCTGGTCTTAGCTGGGACAGTATGCCTGACTTTCCTTATTTTAATGACTGTGACAATGTTTTTTTTGAGACAGGGTCTGGCTCTGTCACCCAGACTGGCATACAGGGGCCTGATCTTGGCCCACTGCAACCTCCGCCTCCCGGGCTCAAGCCATCCTCCTACCTCACCTTCCTAAGTAGCTGGGACTACATGTGTGCACCGCTAAACTCGGCTAATTTTTTTGTATTTTTTGTAGAGATGGGGTTTCACCATGTTCCCCAGGCTGGTCTTGAACTTCTAAGCTCAAACTATCCACCTGCCTCAGCCTCCCACAATGCTGGAATTACAGGTATGACCCACTGCACCTGGCTGACCATGGCAATTTTAAGGGGTACTTTAAGTTCAGTGTTTTTTGTTGTTGTTGTTGTTGTGTTGTGTTTTGTTTTTTCTTTTTTGAGACAGAGTCTTGCTCTGTCACCCAGGCTGGAGTGCAGTGGCGCGATCTCAGCTCACTACAACCTCCGCCTCCCAGGTTCAAGCGATTCTCCTGTCTCAGCCTTTTCAGTAGCTGGGATTACAGGGGTCCACCACCATGCACAGCTAATTTTTTTTGTATTTTTAGTAGAGACAGGGTTTCACCAGTTGGCCAGGCTGATTTCGAACTCCTGACCTCAAGTGATCTGCCCACCTTGGTCTCCCAAAGTGCTAGGATTACAGGCATGAGCCACTGTGCCCAGCCAAGTTCAGGGTTTCGTAGGATATCCCTCTAATAGAATTTATTTGGTGTTTTTCTCATGGTTGAACTAGGGGTGTGGATTTTTAGGAGTGGAACCACAAGGTAAAGTCCCATTTTCTTTTTTCGTTTTTTTTTTTGACGGAGTCTTGCTTTTTCTCCCAGGCTGGAGTGCAGTGGCGTGATCTCGGCTCACTGCAACTTCAGCCTCCCAGGTTCAAGCAATTCTCCTGCCTCAACCTCCCGAGTCGCTGGGACTACAGGCATGCGCCACCACACTTGGCTAACTTTTGTGTTTTTAGTAGACACGGGGTTTCACCATATTGGCCAGGCTGGTCTCAAACTCCTGACCTCGTGATCCACCAGCCTCGCTCTCCCAAAGAGCTGGGATTACAGGCGTTAGCCACCACACCCAGCCAAAGTCCCAAAGTCCCATTTTCATCACATCATATCAAGGGTACATACTCTCCTCTCTTTTTTTTTTTTTTTTTTTTGAGACAGAGTCTCTCTCTATTGCCCAGGCTGCAGTGCAGTGATGCGATCTTGATGTCAACTCACTGCAACCTCCACCTCCCAGGCTCAAGCGATTCTCCTGCCTCAGCCTCCATAGTAGCTGGTACTACAGGTGCCCACCGCCAATCTCAGATAATTTTTGTATTTTAGGGTGTACGCTCTCAAAATGACCTATCAACATGACATATCAATGACTTGATCACTTAGCTGAGGTAGTATTTGTCAGGTTTCTGCATGTAGTCTTTTTTCTCTTTTTCTATACGTACTCTTTGGAAGGAAGTCACTAAGTACAATCTACACTGAAGGAGTAATGTTCCCCTCCTTGAGGGCAGAGTAGCCATATTAATTATTTGGTATTCTTCTGCATGGGAAATTTATCTGTAATTCTCCTTTTATCTATTCAATCATGTATTGATATTGGTACAGACTCACGGATATTTATTTTATACTTTGGGTCATAATCCAATATTTTATTGATTTTGTTTCTTAACTTGTTCCTGCTTTGGCCACTGGGAGCTCTTTTCTATTTGTCTTTGTTGTTGTTGTTGCTTTTGAGACCGGGTCTCATTCTGTTGCCAAGGCTGGAGTGCAGGGGTGCAATCTTGGTTCATTGCAGCCTCAACCTCCTGGACTGAAGTGATCCTTCTACTTCAGCCTCCTGAGTAACAGTGACTACAGACAGGCACCACAGACATGTGCCACCATGCCTGGCTAATTTTTACAGTTTTTGCAGAAATGAGGTTTTACCATATTGGCCAGGTTGGTCTTGAACTCTTGAGCTCAAGCAATCCACCCACCTCAGCCTCCCAAAGGTGCTGGGATTACAGGTGTGTGCTATTGCGCCTGGCTCACTTGTTTTTTTGACATAGCCTCAGAATTGGATTTTTAGGTTTTTGTTTTTTAGGACTTCCTTACTTTCTGACACTACGAGGTACTCCAGCATTATCATATATATTTCCTAACCCCGATCCTAGAATCAGCCATTTCTCCTAGGGGCCCTAGTTCCTTTTATTAGAGAATGGTATTAGAACAAAGATCTGAGAACTAGATAGGTATAATTTTTATTTTTTATTTATTTATTTTTTTTATTTTTATTTTTTTGAGACGGAGTCTTGCTCTGTCACCCAGGCTGGAGTGCAGTGGCCGGATCTCAGCTCACTGCAAGCTCCACCTCCCGGGTTCAAGCGATTCTCCTGTCTCAGCCTTTTCAGTAGCTGGGATTACAGGGGTCCACCACCATGCACAGCTAATTTTTTTGTATTTTTAGTAGAGACAGGGTTTCACCAGTTGGCCAGGCTGATTTCGAACTCCTGACCTCAAGTGATCTGCCCACCTTGGTCTCCCAAAGTGCTAGGATTACAGGCATGAGCCACTGTGCCCAGCCAAGTTCAGGGTTTCGTAGGATATCCCTCTAATAGAATTTATTTGGTGTTTTTCTCATGGTTGAACTAGGGGTGTGGATTTTTAGGAGTGGAACCACAAGGTAAAGTCCCATTTTCTTTTTTCGTTTTTTTTTTTGACGGAGTCTTGCTTTGTCTCCCAGGCTGGAGTGCAGTGGCATGATCTCGGCTCACTGCAACCTCTGCCTCCCAGGTTCAAGCAATTCTTCTGCCTCAGCCTCCCGAGTAGCTGAGATTACAGGCACCCACCACCACGCTTGGCTAATTTTTTGTATTTTTTTTAGTAGAGGTGGGGCTTCACTATATTCATCAGGCTGATCTTGAACTCCTGACCTTGTGATCCACCCACCTCGGCCTCTCAAAGTGTTGGGATTACAGGCGTGAGCCACCGCACCCAGCCTTTTTTTTTTTTTTTTTTTTTTTTTAATTTAAAAACTGTTGAAGGCCGGGCCCGGTGGCTCATGCATGTAATCCCAGCACCTTGGGAGGTTGAGGCAGGTGGATCACTTGAGGCCAGGAGTTTGAGACCAGCCTGGCCAACATGGTGAAACCCCGTCTCTACCAAAAATACAAAAAAATTAGCTGGGAGTGGTGGCACATGCTTGTAATCCCAGCTACTTGGGAGATGGAGGCAGGAGAAACACTTGAACCCAGAGGTGGGGGTTGCAGTGAGCCGAGATGGTGCTGCTGCACTCCAGCTTGGGTGACCGACTAAGACTCCATAACAAACAAACAAACAAACAAACTGTTGAGGGCCAGGCATGGTGGCTCATGCCTGTAATCTCAGCACTCTGGGAGGCTGAGGTAGGAGGATCACGAGGTCAGGAGTTCGAGACCAGCCTGACCAACATGGTGAAACCCTATCTCTACTAAAAATACAAAAATAAGCTGGGTGTGGTGGTAGGCACCTGTAATCCCAGTTACTTGGGAGGCTGAGGCAGGAAAAATGCTTGAACTCGGGAGGCAGAGGTTGCAGTGAGCTGAGATAGTGCCATTGCAGTTCAACCTGAGCAACAGAGCACAACTCCGTCTCAAAAAACAACAAACAACAACAACAACAACTGTTGCATCCCCAGGGCCAACCACCTCAGATTGACCTGTGTCCAACCTCAGAATACCTGTCCTGCCTTTCCTTTGGCAGTCAGGCTTAGATGCTGTTTGGTGGCCTTCCTTCAGGTGGGTCCCAGCCTGGCTCAGGTGGGCACTGATGAAACACAAAGAAAGGAGAAGCTAATGTTGTGGGAGGGGCCGAAAGAAATTTTAAACCTTCAGAGTGGCTCAGGAAGAGCAGGAAGTGCTCTTGAAAAGCAGACACTATGGCTGCCGGCTGTTTTAGACTCCTCAGCCCCAGCTTGCTGCCTGGTACACGAAAGGCCTCCATTAGCATCTGCTGAGCATCTCACTCCATTGCTGTGGAGCAGCCCACAGGATATAAGCAGAGCCCTCAATGTGGGAAGCCCCAAAGTAGTTCTCCAGCCTTACCACTCATTTCATGTGGAAGAATCCTGACAGGTTTCCGAGTCCTAGGATTTATTATGCATGCCTTCCAATGTCTGGAGATTTCTTGGTGGCATCTCCAGTCAAAGGAACGTTTGGTGGATTACCTTGGAAGTGAAGTCATCACAGGTGTCCTGGAGCACTGCCCACTCAGCAAGGTAATGCTATGAATTCTGAGAATCCACTGGCCTAACGGGGTAGAGGGAAGGATATAAAGTGAAGTCAAGGCCCTGCCCCAGGAGTGTGTGAGCCATGGGGACTGAGACAACCCCTAGGCAGTGGGTGCCACATCAGAAGTCTCACCAAGTTGCTGGTGAGGCTGGGAGCTAAGGACACCCGGCTGCCGCAGAGGAAGGGTGAAAGGAAATAATTTGGGTGGGGGTGGGTGTAGAGAAAGGGGGTACTCCCATAACCAAGCTCACTGCTAGTAAGAAACAAGCTGGACAGCCCGAGCTGCCTGCTGGGGAACAGCAAGTGGGTCAGCAAGGGGCATAAGAAGGAAAGTGGGTATCAGGAAGGTGCAGAACAAGATTCCCAAACCTGGGCTTGGGCAAACTTCATGGGGGAGCCTGAAACAGGGTGCACACAAAACCAGAAGGACATGCACATTTTTCAGATGACAGAGACTTAACGAAACATGTCTTGGCCGGGTGTGGTGGCTCACACCTGTAATCCCAGCAGTCTGGAAGGCCAAGGTGGGTGGATCACGAGGTCAGGAGTTCAAGACCAGCTTGGCCAATATGGTGAAATCTCATCTCTACTAAAAATACAAAAATTAGCCAGGTGTGGTGGCACATACCTGTAATCCCAGCTACTCCGGAGACTGAGGCAGGAGAATTGCTTAAATCCAGGCAGGGGCGGAGGTTGTAGTGAGCCGAGATCACATCACTGCACTCTAGCCTAGGCAACAGAGCAAGATTCTGTCTCAGAAAAAAAAAAAAATAATAAAATAAAATAAATATATCTGTTTCTCAAAGGTTGACATTGTTAGCACCAGGGAATGTAGGCACCAAAGTCTGTAAGTGGTGGCAAATCCTTGCCTCCTCAGGAGAAAGAATTCCACCAAGTGACATAAGACAGGGGGAGAGAAGCAAGTTTTAGAGCAGAAGTGAAAGTTTTATTAAAGTTTTAGAGCAGAAACAAAAGTAAAAGCACATGGCTGGGTGTGGTGGCTCGCACCTGTAATCCCAGTGAGAAGTGAAGCCAGCCGGACTTCCTGGGTCCAGTGGGGACTTGGGGAACTTTCCTGTCTTACAGGAGGATTGTAAAATGCACCAATCAGTACTCTGTAAAACACACCAATCAGCAGGATTCTAAAGGTAGGCAATCTGTGGGGAGGATTGAAAAAAGGACACTCTGATAGGACAGAAATGGAACATAGAGTGTGGTGGGGCGGAGGGTGACAATAAGGGAATAAAACCTGGCCACGCCCCAGCCAGCAGTGGCAACCCATTCGGGTCTCCTTCCACACTGTGGCAGCTTTGTCCTTTTGCTCTTCACAAGAAACCTTGCTACTGCTCACTCTTTGGGTCTGTGCCATCTTCAGGAGCTGTAACACTCACCTGCAAAGGTCCCCAGCTGCATTCTTATAAAGTCAGTGAGACCACGAACCAACTCTGGACACACCAGCACTTTGAGAGGCCAAGGCAGGTGGATCATCTGAGGTCAGGAGTTCAAGACCAGCCTGGCCAATGTGGTGAAACCCCATGGCTACTAAAAATACAAAAATTAGGTGGTGGTGCATGCCTGTAATTCCAGCTATTTGGGAGGCTGAGGCAGGGGAATCACTTGAACCTGGGAGGTGGAAGTTGCAATGAGCAGAGGTCGCACCACTGCACTGCAGTTTGGGTGACAAAGACTCTCACAAAAAAAAATAATAATAATAAATAAATAAATAAAATAAAAAGTTTTAGAGCAGGAACAAAATTAAAAGTACACTTGGAAGAGGGCCAACTGGGTGATTTGAGAGATTCAAGTGCATGGTTTGGCCTTTGACTTGGAATCTTATAAGCTGGCAAGCTTGGAGGGTGTGTGGGGTGGTTGCATCCCTTCTCCCCTGATTCTTCCCTTGGGGTGGCCTGCCAGCACTTGGGAGGGGCCCCTGGCACAGTGTGTTTACTGAAGTGGTGTGCATGCTCACAAGGTATTTTTCTCTTACCAGTTGAGTGTTCCTAAGGGAGGAGACCACCCCTCATATTGTCTTATGTCCAATTTCTGCCTCCAAAGAGAGAAAAAGTAAAAACTAAACGGCAGAAATGAAATCCACAAGCAGACAGCCCAGTGCCACACCCTGGGCCTGGAAGTTAAAGATTGACCCCTGACCTAATCGGTTATGTTATCTATAGATTACAGACATTGTATAGAAAAGCACTGTGAAAATCCCTATCCTGTTTTGTTCCCATCTAATTACCAGTGCATGCAGCCCCTAGTCACGTACCCCCTGCTTGCTCAATCAATCATGACTCTCTCACACACACCCTCTTAGAGTTGTGAGCCCTTAAAAGGGACAAGAATTGCTCACTCGGGGAGCTTGGCTCTGGAGACAGGAGGCTTGCCGATGCTCCTGGCCAAATAAACCCCTTCCTTCTTTAACTCATTGTCTGAGGAGTTTTGTCTGTGGCTCGTCCTGCTACATTTCTTGGTTCCCTGACCGGGAAGCAAGGTGATTGGCGAATGGTCGAGGCAGCTCCTTAGGCTTGAGCCTGCCCTCTGGAACATTCCTGCGGGGGACTCCGACCAGCCCTAGCGATGCGGATCCTGAGAGCGCTCCCAGGTAGGCATTTGCCCCAGTGGTACGCCTCACCAGAGCAGTGTGTGGCAGGCCCCTGTGGAGGATCAACACAGTGGCTGAACACTGGAAAGGAACTGGTACTTGGAGTCTGGACATCTGAAACTTGGCAAGACTAGTCTTTGGAACTTGCGCACTCCGTTTGAGTGGAAGCGTGGTCTGATCACCCACGGTGTGCCTTTATTGGCACTTTGGTTTTGGTTTTGGTTTTGACTTGGTTTGAACTGCTTGACAGGTCTGGTCTTGGGAACTTACCTAATTCATTTGAGTGGAAGCGTGGCCTGATCACCCATGGTGTGACTGTACCGGCACTTTGGTTTTTGTTTTTGACTTGGATTTCTTGATACTTTGGTTTTGGTTTTGACCTGGCTTGGATTTCTGGATACTCTGGTTTTGGTTTTGATTTTGCTTTGGTGTAAACTACAAAAGCGTGTGTGTGCCCTTTTTACCTATTCTTTGTTTTGTGGTGTGCATGTGGTGTGAGTGTGGTGTTTTGTCTTGAAGAAACATAGGTGAGGCACAAAGTAAGCCCACACCACTAGGAACTATGTTGAAAATTTTCAAAAAAGGATTTAAGGGAGACTATGGAATACTATGACACCGGGAAAACTTAAAACTTTGTGTGAGATAGACTGGCCAGCATTAGAGGTAAGTTGGCCATTAGAAGGAAGCCTGGACAGGTCCCTTGTTTCAAAGGTATGGCACAAGGTAACCTGTAAGCCAGGGAACCCAGACCAGTTCCTGTACATAGACACTTGGTTACAGCTGGTTTTAGACCTCTCGCCCCCAACACACAGTGGTTGAGAGAACAGCAGCATAAGTGAAAAAGGCAAGAAAAGACCAGCAGAGAGAGGAAAAGAGGCAAAGAGAGAGAGGAAGAGACAGCGAGAAAGAGAGAGACAAAGAGGGAGTCAAGGAGAAAGAGAGAGAAAGAAAGAGAGAGGCAGACAGAGAGAGGAAGAGACAGAGGCAAAAGGAAAGTCAAAGAGAGGGAAAGTCAAAGAGAAAGAAAGAGAGAAAGAGATATACAAGTAGTTAAGAAAAAAAGCCATCTATACCAATTCTAAGTTAATTTGGACAAAACAAGGTCTTACTAATAGCAAAGGATAATTAAAATCCCAAACTTACAAGGTTTTCAAGAAAAGTAAAGTTTGCTAAAAGTTAAGAGTGTAACATGTATTATAGTAGCTTCTATTCTTTTGGCCTCAGACAATCTAGTCCACAGACATAAAAACAGGTTTGCTTTAGAAAAGAATGATTATCATCTTTGGGGGAAAAAAAAAGGAATAAAAAGGAAAACAAGGGGGGTGGTGCGGAATTTATATAAAAAGAGTGTTATATGGTAAATTCTTGTCCTGAAATATATTAACTGGTTGTTTAAAGAAACAAATGTTTGTAATAAGTCAGAAAGTTAAGGCATGTTGAAAAATTGCCTGTAAAATTTGTAGAAAAAAAGTTATTTAAAAAAATGTGTGTTAATAAAAGAATTTATGCAAAAAATGTTGTATAATTTAAAAGTAACTAGGCCTCCTGAATGTAAAACTATTGAAAAAAAAAAACAGGCCGGGCGCGGTGGCTCAAGCCTGTAATCCCAGCACTTTGGGAGGCCGAGATGGGCGGATCACAAGGTCAGGAGATCGAGACCATCCTGGCTAACATGGTGAAACCCCGTCTCTACTAAAAATACAAAAAACTAGCCGGGCGAGGTGGCGGGCGCCTGTAGTCCCAGCTACTCGGGAGGCTGAGGCAGGAGAATGGCGTAAACCTGGGAAGCGGAGCTTGCAGTGAGCTGAGATCCAGCCACCGCACTCCAGCCTGGGCGACAGAAAAAAAAACAAAAACAAAAACAAAAAAACAAAAAAACAGTTTATGTGCAAGGTGTATAAAAAAAGTAAAATATACCTTTAGTAAAAGGATTATAAGGAAGCATAAGAATGTACATTTTTACCTACATTAAAAAGTTAAAAAAATTATTGTTTTGAAGGTTTAAGCAAGTTCTAAAACGTTAATTGTAAAGAGAATTCTGTGTGTAAACATATTAGCTAAAGTTAAAGAAGTATTATCCAGTTTTTCTGTGAACTAGACGTTAAAGTAAAAGCATAACAGCTTTTTCTTAAAGTACCAACCTGCTCTTTAGCAAAAATTATAAAAGGTTAAAGAGTCTATAAAATCTTACCTTATAATCAAACACTAAAAATTAGATAAATGTGTCTACAAAGTTTTATTAAAATTAGGTTTAACATTAATAACACACTAATATAAAGATAAAATTTAGCTTATCTGGTATAAAAATCATACAAAAAGCATTATTAAATATAAAATAGTGTTTAGCTTTCTTTGGTCTAAAAATGAACAAAAATAGGTGCTAAAGGAAATTTCTCAGTAAAAAAGCACTAAGGACTATAAAGTCCACTGCCAAGGTCCCCACATTTAAAACAAAAGGTCAATTTCTTAGAAATTATATACTTGGTTTATCTTCCACTTTCTTTTCTCTCAAAAACTAAAAGTCTTTTAGCACATGTACCACACCTAGAATTTCCGGTAAACCAGCACTAGCCTGAAGATCACGTTCTCATCAAAGGGTGGAAAGAAGAAAAACTCGAGCCAGCCTGGGAAGGACCCTATTTGTGCTGTTAACCACCAAGACTGCTGTTAGTACAGCAAAAAAGGATGGACTCATCACACCCGAGTCAAGAAAGTGCCACCCGCTCCAGAGTTGCAGGCCACAGTCCCAGGGGAAGACCCTACCAAACTAAAGCTAAGAAAAATCTAACTTTTTTCATCTATTCTGTTACTCTTTCTTCTTTCCGTGCTCTATTGCTGACCATCTAGTTATTAACATAACCAAGTCAATTTTGCCTCGAACTATTGCATTTAATGCTTGCCTTGTTATACCCTGTGGGGACTTGCCAAGTCAAAGACAGTTTTCTACTTCAGAAAAGTACTTCTGTCCCTCCTGACTTTCCTCAGACTGGGCATTAGTAAACTAGGACCATTTAATCTGGGGAGATTTCAATAAAGACCCCATTGCCAAGGAGGAGTCTTGCCCCACGATGTAGAGCTTTCATGCCATAGTTGGTCCAACGTTCTGTGGACCACTAAAGAGCAAGGATGGACTGCCCCAACCAATTTTTGTAATTTCCTAAAACCATACATTCATTTTACTAGAGGATCATAGAAGTCAAAGACTTACAACAAACTTAAGCAATTAAGACAGGATACCAAGATGCAAATGCCTGGTTAAAATGGATCAAATATTCCATCTGCACATTAAACAAAAGCAATTATTATGCTTGTGCACATGGCAGGCCAGAGGCCCAGACTGTCCCCCTTCCACTAAGGTGGTCCTCCAGTTGACCAGGCATAGGCTGCATAGTTGCTCTTTTCCAGAATTCTACAGCCTAGAGTAATAAGTCATTCCAAACTCTCTCTGCTATTTCCCGAAGTCCAGCACCTTGCGGGTCAGCTTCTGAGGGCCATCTAGCTTCTGTCTCCCAACACTAAGTTCACTTCGTGTCTCTCACGACAGGGAGGAAACTTAGCATTCCTTAGAGACCTGAAGGGATGTGATGAGCTTAAGAATTTTCAAGAGCTTATCAATCAGTCAGCCCTTGTTCATCCCTGAGCGGATGTGTGGTGGTATTGTGGTGGACCTTTACTGGGCACTCTGCCTAATAACTGGAGTGGCACTTGTACTTTAGTCCAATTGGCTATCCCTTTCACCCTGGCATTTCATCAACCAGAAGGAAAAAAAATGAGATATTGTAAAGCAAGAGAAGCCCCTTATGGGTCTTTCGACTCTTATGTCTATTTAGACGCAATTGGAGTCCCATGAGGAATACCAGATCAATTTAAAGCTTGAAATCAAATAACTGCAGGATTTAAGCCAATATTTTAGTAGGTGACAGTTAATAAAAATGTAAATTAGATAAACTACATCTATTACAACCAACAGCAACGAAGTTTTCATGAGTTAAAAGAAAAACTCATGTTGGACCCAGCTCTGAGGCTACCTGCCCTGACAAAACTCTTCACACTCTATGTGTCAGAAAGAGAAAAAACGGCAGTTGGAGTTTTAACCCAGACTGTGGGGCCCTGGCCAAGACCAGTGGCCTATCTCTTAAAACAACTAGACAGGGTTTCCAAAGGCTGACCCCCAGGTCTAAGGGCCCTAGCAGCAATGGCCCTGTTAGCACAAGAAGCAAATAAACTAACCCTTAGGCCATATAAACTAACCTAAAGGCTCCCTATGCTGTGGTAACTTTAATAAATACCAAAGGACATTATTAGTTAACAAATGCTAGATTAACCAAGTACCAAAGCTTGCTATGTGAAAATCCCCACATAACCACTGAAGTTTGCAACACCCTAAACCCCACCACCTTTCTCCTGGTATCAGAGAACCCAGTTGAACATAACTGTGTAGAGGTGTTGGACTCAGTTTATTCTAGCAGGGCCAACCTCTGAGACCATCCTTGAACATCAGTAGACTGTGAGCAGTACACGGATGGGAGCAGCTTCGCTAACCCCTGCAAAGTGACTCTGAAGAAGACAACAAGCCCTGCTCCAGTCATACCTGGAAACTGAATGGTCCACGCACAGCCAAAGCATGAGGAAACTCATTGTGGGACTCATTTTCCTTAAAATTTGGACTTGCACAGTAGGGACTTCAACTGACCTTCCTCAGACTGAGGGCTGTTCCTAGTGTATACATCAAGTCACTGAGGTAGGACAAAAGGTTGCTACAGTCCTATTATTTTACAGTTATTATGAGTGTACTGGAAATCTAAAAAGAACTTGTTTGTATAATGTCAGTCTATACAAGGTATGTAGCCCAGGAAATGACCAACCTGATGTGTGTTATGACCCATCTGAGCCTCCCATGACCACAGTTTTTAAAATAAGATTAAGGACTGAGGACTGGTAGGGGCTTATAAATGATACGAGTAAAGTGTTAGCCAAAACAGAAAAAAGAAAGGGTGCTCAAAAAAGTCACCTTAAAATTTGATGCCTGTGCTGTCATTAATAGTAATAAGTTAGGAATAAGGTGTAGTTCTCTTAATTAGAAAAGAGGCTATATGGCAGAAAATAAGTACATCTGTCATAAATTAGGACTGTATGGAAATAAATGTAAATACTGGTCTTGTGCCATTTAGGCCACTTAGATTAAAAAAAAAAAAAAAAAAGGATCCAGTCCACCTTCAGAAAGAAAAAAATGGCCCTTCCTGTACTAAAGGACAATGTAACCCCTTAGAGCTAGTAATAACCAATCCCCTGATCCTTGCTGGAAAAAAAGGGGAACGTGTAACCCTAAAAATTAATGGAGCCAGACTAGATCTTCAAGTAAATATTGTGGTTTCAGAAAAAGTTTATAAATGCTCTCCTGAGCCAGTATTTCAAACCTTCTATGATAAACTAAAAGTGTCAGTACCGGAAATTCCAGGAAAAACAAGAAATTTGTTTTTGCAATTAGCCGAGCATGTAGCCAAGTCTCTCAATGCCACATGCTATATATGTGAAGGAACTGTAGTAAGAGATCAATGGCCATAGGAAGCCCGATAATTAGTACCTACAGACCCAGTTCCTGATGAATTCCTGGCCCAAAAGAATCACCCTGATCACTTCTAGGTCCTAAAAGCCTCAATCATTAGACAATACTGTATAGCAACAGTGGAGAAGGACTTCACCCTTCCTGCAGGAAGACAACATGGTGGAGTTCAAACCACACAGAGAAAAACCCATTCAGTAAATTTCCAAAGTTGCAGACCGTTTAGGCCCACCCAGAATCCCACCAGGACTGGACGGCCCCCACTGGGCTATACTGGATATGTGGACATAGAGCCTATGCTAAGCTGCCTGACCAGTGGACAAGTAGTTGTGTTATTGGCACTGTTAAACCATCTTTCTTCCTACTGCCCATAAAAACAGGTGAACTCCTGGGCTTCCCTGTCTATGCTTCCCGTGAAAAGAGAAGCATAGCTATAGGAAATTGAAAAAATGATAAATGGCCCCCTGAGAGAATCATACAATATTGTAGGCCTGCTACTCAGGCACAAGATGGCTCGTAGTGATACCAGACCTCCATTTACATGATCAACCGAATCACACAGTTATAAGCTGTCTTAAAAATAATCACTAATAAAACTGGCAGAGCCTTGACTATTCTGGCCTGGCAAGAAACTCAGATGAGAAATGCTCTCTATCAAAATAGATTAGCTCTCGACTACTTGCCAGCAGCTGAAGGAGAGGTCTGTAGGAAATTTAACTTTACTAATTGCTGCCTACATGTAGATAATCAAGGGTAAGTAGCTAAAGACATAAAGATATGACAAAACTGGCACATGTGCCTGTGCAAGTGTGGCATGGATTTGATCCTGGGGCCATGTTTAGAAAATGGTTCCCAGCGCTAGGAGGATTTAAAACTCTTATAAGAGTTATAATAGTAATAGGAAACTACTTACCGTTCCTTGTTTGCTACCTGTACTTCTTCAAATGATAAAAAGCTTCATTGCTACCTTAGTTCACCAAAATGCTTCAGCACAAGTGTGCTATATAAATCACTATTGATCTGTCTTGCAAGAAGACATAGGTAGTAAAAATGAAAGTGAGAACTCCCACTATTGAGTGAGAGTCTCAAAGGGGGGAATAAGGGAGGAGACCACCCCTCATATTGTCTTATGCCCAATTTCTGCCTCCAAAGAGAGAAAAAGTACAAACTAAAAGGCAGAAATGAAATCCACAAGCAGACAGTCTGGCACCACACCCTGGGCCTGATAGTTAAAGATCGACCCCTGACCTAATTGGTTATGTTATCTATAGATTATAGACATTGTATGGAAAAGTACTGTGCAAATCCCTATCCTGTTTTGTTCTGATCTAATTACCAGTGCATGCAGCCCCCAGTCACGTACCCACTGCTTGCTCAGTCAATCGCAACCCTCTCACGCACACCTCCTTAGAGTTGTGAGCCCTTAAAAGGGACAAGAATTGCTCACTCAGGGAACTCGGCTCTTGAGACAGGAGGCTTGCCTATGCTCCTGGCCGAATAAACCCCTTCCTTCTTTAACTCATTGTCTGAGGAGTTTTGTCTGTGGCTGATCCTGCTACATTCCCAGAGAGAACTCATATGCCAGTTAAACTCCACCATTTTGTCTCTTAGGTCACATGCTTGAGCCTACTCGCCCAACTCCTGAGATCTAATTGGGAAGCTGATCACCAGTTTTGGGTTTTTCTATCTGTTGGGGAGACTGCCTTTCTCTGGCGCTGGGTGTGATCAATTACTATTTTAGACAGCTTAACAGCCTCCTGACCATCACCTGATGGTCTTCTGATATTCCTGGGTTTGGAGGTGGGGGCTCTCCTGACCTGCTCATGTCTGCTGCTACCCACTGTAACAACACTGCCAGGCAGGCTCTGCATCAGGAGACCCACTGTGGCTTCTGGACAACAGGAGATAAAACCCAGGTTGCCGGGACCTTCTGCTTGTCAACTGGCCAGGAGTCGTGTAGCTTTCTTACTTGTGCCTCCTAAATCCCTTTCTGGGAAGGAGAGATGGAGGGGTACCGGTATTGTCCTCATTTTACCAAACCTCACGCCTAGTGCCCTTTCCACCATCCCTGGGGCCTTCCAGTAGAATCTCTGTGCTTGGAGAGAAAGGAGTACACAGTCTGAGGTTGGGTAGGGGATGCAAACATCCATTCATTCAACTATTTCTTGGGAACTGGGGCTGCCTGGGACAGGGAGACCTGGGACACTGTCCTAACGGAAGCCAAGACCTGGGGAAGCCCAAGTCGAACGCAGTTAATTATAATTGCAATTACAACTTCGTACTTGAGTGCTTTCAAGGGTTGCCGAGGAGGCGAGAAGGGAAAGAAGGGGCCACAGGTCTGTGGGTGTTGGGTTTGCTGTGTTAATCAGTTTCAGCTGGATGGACACTGCGAGCATGGGAGAAAGGGCGCAGAGAGAATGGCAGGAACCGTGTAGCCGGCAGGCCTAGCTCCCCACCGCGGGTTTGCGCCCACACCCTCTTCCTGGGGCTGCGCAGGCCTCACCTCCAAGGTACTCCACAGGGGAAGGCTCGGAGGTGCGGGTGTTCATGTCCTTGGGGCTGCCACGGCTGCGGTTGCTAAGCCCTTTTGGACTCACAAGCCTCAGATAAGTAGCTCAAAACCCAGGTTGGGGCGGGTGGCCTAATCTGCCGCGGCTCCCGGGTCCCGGGAGGCCCCAGCACCACGCGGATGATAACTGACAGCGGAGCCGACGCGATCTAGAGCGGGCCCTGGCTCAGCGCCCCGGCGCCCGCTTTCGGAGCCAGGACCGTCCCGCAGAGCAGCCGGGCCACTGACATGGCCGGGAAGGTCCCCTGCGCAACAAAGGCAGCCCAGGCGGCCCCAAGGGTAATGCCCGGGGTGACCCCAGTGCAAAGGGGAGTTCTGGGGGAGAAGCAGTCCGAGGCACCCGCCCCCAACTCCGGGGGCATTTATTTGAAATGTTAATGTTTTGAAGCCTCCCCTGGGCCCAGATCCGTCTCCTAGAAAGCAGGCAGAAGCCGCTGTGGGATTACTAAACTAACCGCCTCTGGCTCGGGTGCGAACCCGGTAAACATGTGTTGGTGTAAGCTAGAGAGGCCAGTGTACACAGATGAACCGGGTAAATTATTACACACCCCGACCCCTCGCCTTAAAGTATCCTTGGTGCACCAATTCCAGGAGTTGAAGTTTCTCCGGGCCACAGACCTTTATTTGCTCTTGTCCTTTACACCCTCCGCCCCCGCACAGGAACCGCGGAATCCAGGTCACAGGTGGGGGCAGGGAGGCCCGGGCGGGGTGGCTGCTGCGCAGCTCTGACAGAGCCCAACCCTGGCCCCGCCCGGGCCGCAGGCCTCGCCCAGGTCCTGCTGGGTGGCAGCCCGGCCTGCACTCAGCCGCCAAGTCTCCGCCACGCCTCGGGACGTCCTTGGGTAGCCCGGACCACGCGAGGTCGGATGTCGCTGGCCCGGAGGCCGCCGGGCCTGGGGAGGACACAGAGGGTGTCACAACGGGAGCTTTTAGAAACCTTGGAATGCGTTTCACTGTCCACATTCGATAGTTTGTCGAGTTATTGCCAAAATTATCTAGTCAGATCCTTTTCCCAGCTCAGCTGCTGGCGATGGTAATCATACCCGCACACACTTTGGGCGCGCTGAGACTCTGCCGGGCGCTGTTCCAAGTTCTTCTTATGGATTAACCTGTGATGAGGCGACCAAAGTCAGTCATCTGGCTTCTTTCGAGAACTGGCAGGTCACCTGCCCTCCACTCGACTGGTGGGGTGAGAGTAAATTGGGGCGTGCTCCCCTGTTGGATATGGGGCCCGAGCTGCGCAGACATAATTGCCAAGGGCCGGGGGCTCCCGTGCTGGAGAGGGGCTAGGTAGGGCGTCAGGCACCGTCTTGATTCTGGAAGATTTTTTAGGCCCCGCTATAGTTCTCCAACTTCAACATTCTCTAATCCACGAACTCCTCCAAGCTGCCTGAGCTTCCAAAAGCTTTCGCCTCAAGCTGGGAGAGCCCAATAGAGTGATCATTTTTCAACCAAGGGAGCCAACACTCATACATAATGAAGCGAGTTACACAAAGGACAGAATTCTTTCCCACTCTCCTGGGAGAGGCCCCTCAGCTCAGGGAATATGCAGGGCTGCCCAAACGACCCAAACTATGGGCCAGGTTAGGGGCGCATCAGAGGAATGGGGGCAAGCCGAAGAGCTCTGCCCACTCAGAGGCTGGAGTTCCTCACACGAAGAAACCTCCACCCAGGTTATTCCTGAGCACTTCTCAGAAAGCACAATTCCTCCCTTTTCTTTGCCCCAAAGGCCAGTTGCAGAGCCCATGACCCAGCCGTGGGACAGGACGCTGTGAAGGGAGGAAGAGCCGCTTATGGTGGAGGAGCTCCCTTCAGGCCCCAGCAATACATCTGGATGCTGTCAAGAATCAAGTGGGCAGGGCAAGAAGAGACATGGGCTGGTTAAGACAAGACACTGTGACCTTGACTTCAACAACCTGGCCTGTTAGATCTCTGTCTGCCACCCTACCTTTGCTGCTCACAAATACCTGATCTCTCCCCAGGTCAAAGCTTCTCTACCTACAATTCCTCACTCCTCCTTGAATTTGGCTTCTTCTTCTAAACAGCTTTGAGTTATTTATCTTGATCCTCACTCCTCCTGGCTTGAGCCTCTGGCTTGAAATGACAACAGAAGGATGGGGTTCCTCTACCTGGCTTGATATTCAGGGCCCAGGACAGCACATGCTTCATGCCTGGAACCTTTGGAGAAAGATAGTTTTGGTTTAAAACCCTGGCTCTGTCACATTAATCAGTTGGGTGACCTTAGGCAAGTCATTTACCATTGTACAGTATTCCTTAAGAGTCCTATCAGAGAAGTGGTAGGATAATGCAGCTCTGATAAGGAGATGAGACATCAATGACAATGTAAATAACAATGTAAATTACAATGCAGGGAAATCTGCACTGTGGCTGGCAAAAAATAGGACTCAGTAAATGGTAGCCTTCTCCCTAGGTAAGAGTAGAGCAACTCAGCACCTAGGAGGCTGCTTGCCGTTGTTCTTTTATTTAAAAAAGTTCTTTTAGAGACAGGGCCTTGCTCTGTAACTCAGGTGGGAGTGCAGTGGCATGATCATAGCTCACTGCAACCTTGAACTCGGCTTACGAGATCCTCCTGTCTCAGCCTCCTGAGTAGCTGGAGCTTGCCTTTGTTCTCACACTCTCTCCCAAGGCTCCACAATATGGAGGTAGAGACCATGACATCGGTAATGTTGCTGCCACCTCCACCTCCACTCAGTCATGCCCTGGAAGTTAAATACCTGAAACTGTATGGCCATGGCATCCTCGCTTGGGCAAGCAGCATTCAGAGGCAGATTGGCTTTCAGAGCAGGTGACACCCCAGAGGCCTCTCTCCTGACGTCATTGTGGGCAAGCAGTCAGGGAGCAGGGCCTCACTACTGGGATCTTGCTCCTAACTGGGTGTCCTGCTGCCTCTCACCTAGGAAGTGAGCCCAAGTAGATTTTCCCTGACATTCAATAGCCTTGTTCTGCTTCCACTGTTTCCATCTCAAGGTTATTAATTCCTCGCCCACTCATGGCTATCAGAATTCTTTTTCAACATTTCCAAGATTAATATATAGACCACCCCCCTCTTTTTTTTTCTTTTTGAGATGGAGTTTCACTCTTGTTGCCCAGGCTGGAGTACAGTGGAGCCATCTCCACTCACTGCAACCTCCGCCTCCCAGGTTCAAGCGATTCTCCTGCCTCAGCCTCCCAAGTATCTGGAATTACAGGCGCCAGCCACCACACCCAGCTAATTTTTGTATTTTTAGTAGAGATGAGGTTTCGCCACCTTGGCCAGGCTGGTCTCAAACTCCTGACCTCAGGTGATCCGCCCGCCTTGGCCTCCCAAAGTGTTGGGATTACAGGTGTGAGTCACTGCACCTGGCCCATATCCATCTTCTAAATTCTTACTAGAAAGAAGCACGAAAATGACAAAAACATATGTCTGCTTTGCTGTATCTTCTTTTGTTTTTTTAAACCTTTTTTGAGATAGATAGGGTCTAGCTCTGTTGCCCAGGCTGGAGTGCAGTGGCACAATCATAGCTCACTGTAACCTTGAACTCCTGGGCTCAAGTGATCTCCCACTTCAGCGTCCCAAGTAGCTGGTGTTAACAGAAACATGTTAACGGTAGAGTGTCCATGTTCTTGGTGTCTTGAACAAAGAATTGGACAAAAAGCACTAACACAGCAAGGAAGGAATGAAAGGATTTATTGATAATCAAAGTACACTCCACAGTGTGGGAGTCGGCCAGAGCATGAGGCTCAAAGACCCCATTACAGAATTTCTGGGAGTTTATATACTCCTTAGAGGATTCCACTGGTTACTTCGGGTACACCCTATGTAAATGGAGAGGATGAAGTAAAGTTACAAAGTCATTTACGGCGTATGCCCTATGGAGAGAATATTTCCTGTTATAGCTAAAGTATGAATTGGCCTTATGTTCCCTGCCTCCAGACCCTATCTTCCTGCCTCATTGTGACTATAGGAACATGCCACCACACCTGGCTACTTTTTTTGTTTTGTTTTTTTTTGAGACAGAGTCTTACTCTGTTGCCCAGGCTGAAGTGCAGTGTCACAATCTCGGCTCACTGCAACCTCTGTCTCCCAGGTTCAAGCAATTCTCCTGCCTCAGCCCTCTAAGTAGCTAGGACTACAGGTGCGCACTACCATACCCGGCTAATTTTTTTGCATTTTTGTAGAGACGGGGTTTTATCATGTTGATCAGTCTGGTCTCGAACTCCTGACCTCAAATGATCCACCTACTTCTGCCTCCCAAAGTGTGGGATTACAGGCATGAGCCACTGCACCTGGCCTAATTTTTTTTTTTTTTTTTTGAGACAGAGTCTCACTCTATCGCCCAGGCTGGAATGCGGTGGAGGGATCTTGGCTCACTGCAAGGTCTGCCTCCTGGGTTCATGCCATTCTCCTGTCTCAGCCTCCTGAGTAGCTGGGACTACAGGCACCCACTACCATACCTAGCTAATTTTGTTTTTGTATTTTTAGTAGAGATGGAGTTTCACCGTGTTAGCCAGGATGGTCTCAATCTCCTGACCTCGTGATCCGCCCGCCTCGGCTTCCCAAAGTGCTGGGATTACAGGTGTGAGCCACCGCACCTGGCTCTAATTTTTAAATTTTTAGTAGAGACAGGGTCTCACTATGTTGACCAGGCTGGTCTGGAACTCCTGGCCTTAAGCGATCTTCCCAACTTGGCCTCCCAAAGTGCTGGGTTACAGGCATGAGCTATGGCACCTGGCCCGTATCTTCTTTTAACATAGAACTGGTGGAACCAAGGACTAGAGGATGACTGATTCATTTATGTGAGGCTCCACAAGTGCAGAGGGAGAGGGAAGTTCTAGACAGAGAGGACTGCATGAGCTGGGCATGGAGTCAAGTAGTCTGGCCCAGCTAGTCAGGAGAGGAGGGAAAGAGAGGTATGGCAGGGTAGAACATAACCATAAATGCCAATGCAAATTACTTATGCCTATGGGATATGAACTTATTTCCCATAGATAGTGGGGAGCAAAATATTTTCTTCTTTTAGGAGAGGGAAGTGATTTCTCAAATGTATGTTTTAGAAATATCATTCTGGGGACTGTGCAAGAAGAGTACATTCATTTTTAAAAAACAGACTTTTTTAGAACAATTTTAGGCTCGTAGAAAAACTGTGCACATAGTACAGAGTTCCCATATACCTCCCTCCCCAATCCCCTTCCCCAGTTTCCTCTATTATTTATTTATTTATTTTGAGATGGAGTCTTGCTCTGTCGCCCAGGCTGGAGTGCAGTGGCACTATCTTGGCTCACTGCAACCTTCACCTTCCAGGTTCAAGCGATTCTCCTGACTCAACCTCCCAAGTAGCTGGGACTACAGCCGTGTGCTACCATGCCCAGCTAATTTTTTGCATTTTTAGTAGAGATGGGATTTCGCCATGTTGACCAGGCTGGTCTCGAACTCCTGACCTCAGGTAATCTGCCCGCCTTAGCCTCCCAAAGTGCTGGGATTACAGGTGTGCGCCACCATGCCTGGCCAGTTTCCTCTATTATTAAAATCTTGCATTAGTGTGGTATATTTGTTAAAATACTGATACATCATTAACTTAATTTACATCAGAATTCATTCTTTGTGTTATATAGTTCTATGGGTTTTGACAAATCTATAATGCCATGCATCCACTGATACAGTATTACAGGTTTTTTTTTTTTTTTTTTGAGATGGAGTCTCACTCTGTTGCGCAGACTGGAATGCAGTGGCGTGACCTCAGCTCACTGCAACCTCCAACTCCCAGATTCAAGCAATTCTCCTGCCTCAGCCTCCCAAGTAGCTGGGATTACAGGTATGCACCACCATGCCTGACTAATTTTTGTATTTTTAGTAGAGACGGAGTTTCACTATGTTGGCCAGGCTGGTCTTGAACTCCTGACCTCAGGTGATCTGCCCACTTCGGCTTCCCAAAGTGCTGGGATTACAGGCATGAGCCAGCGTGCCTGGAGTATAACAGAATTATTTCACCACTCCCTAAGTCCCCTGTGCTTCAGGTATCCATCTCTCTTCTCCCCTCCTCCTGAACCCCTAGCAACCACTGATCTTTTTACTCTCTCCATTGTTTTGCCTTTTCCAGACATCATATACAGTAATTGGAATCATGTATGTATGTAGTCTTTTCAGACTGGCTTTTTTCACTCAGCAATATACATTTAAGGTTCCATATCTTTTCATAGCCTGACAGTCATTTCTTTTGGTAAATTCATTTTTAATATTTTTCTTCAACAAATATTTACTCAGCCTTTTTTTTTTTTTTTTTTTTTTGAGACAGGGGCTTGCTCTGTCACCCGGGTTAGAGTGCAGTGGCGCAATCATGGCTCTCTGCAGCCTCAATCTCCCAGGCTCAAGCGACCTTCCCACCTCAGCCTCCTGAGTAGCTAAGACTACAGGCATGTGCCAACACACCTGGTTAATTTTTGTAGAGACAGGGTCTCACCATCTTGCCCAGGCTGGTCTTGAACTCATGGGCTCAAGCCATCCATCCCGCCTCGGGCTCCCAAAGTGCTGGGATTATAGGTATAAGCCACTGTGCCCAGCTACTGAACTTTGATATCAGGGCTGCCAATATAAATATAATGCAAGTCACAAAGGTAACTTAATTTTTTCTAGTACCCACGTTAAATAAAGGTAAAAAGAAACAGGTGATATTAACTTTAATAACATAATCTATTTAACTTGATATAAAAAATCATTTCAACATTTAATCAGTGTAAAAAGTATTGAGATACTTTATTTTCTTTTTTTGTAGGAAGTCTTTGAAATCCAGTGTGTGTTCTACATTGTCAGGATTTCTCAACTTGGACTAACTATATTTCAAGTGCTCAGTGAACGCACAGCTCATGGCTACCACATTGGACTGTACAGCCTGTTCTTGGTGCTGAGCATACAGCAGAGAGCAGAATGGACAAGATCTCTGCCTTTACACAGTTGACATTCTAACGTGGAAGATAGATAATACAGAACTAGACTGGGCGCGGTGGCTCACACCTGCAATCCCAGCACGTTGAGGGGCCGAGGCGGTAGACCATTTGAAGTCAGGAGTTCAAGAACAGCCTGGCCAACGTGGTGAAACCGTCTCTACTAAAAATAGAAAAATTAGCCGGGCAGTAGTGGCACAAGCCTGTAATCCCAGCTACTCAGGAGACTGAGGCAGGAAAATCACTTGAGCCTGGGAAGCAGAGGTTGCGGTAAGCCGAGATTGTGCCACTGCACTCCAGTCTGGGTGACAGAGTAAGACCCTGTCTCAAAAACAAACAAACAAACAAAGAAGTACGCAGGCTGGGTGTGGTGGCTCACAACTGCAATCCCAGCACTTTAGGAGGCCCTGGAGGATTGCTTGAGGTCAGAAGTTCAAGACCAGCCTGGGCAATGTAGTGAGACCCCCCCTGATCTCTAAAAAAAAATCAAACATTCATTTTTTGAATTTTTCCCTAGGTGTCACTCTTGCCTGTAGTTCCAGTTACTCAGGAGGCTGAGCCTGGGAGGGCAAGGCTGCAGTGAGCCATGTGTGTCTGCACCACTGCACTCCAGCCTAAGTGACAGAGGGAGACCTTATTTGGAAAAAAAAAAAAAAAAAGAGAGATAATTTGGGAGAGTGGTATGTGTTAATAATACACCAGTGTTATGATAAAGACTGGGAAGCTGCTTCAGATTGCCTAGTCAGGAAAGTCTTTTGGAGGCTGAGACTCCAAAAAAGGAGGCATTATCAATGGGAAAATCGCTAGTTGTTATCCATTATTTATTGTCACAATGCTGTATAACAAACCACTCTAAAATTCAGAAGCTTAATATAATAAGTAGCTATTATTACTCATGAGCCTCCAGGTCATCAGGACAGTTCTAGTCCCAGGTGGGCTCACATCTACATCTTTGGGTGGCTGCCGGTCAGGTGGGTTGCCATGCTGCTCCTGGCTGGGCTTACATGTTTGGGGTCTGCTGGCTGTTCATAGGTCAGGGAAGACTTCAGCTCTTTTCCATGTGGCTTCTCATCTTCCATCAAACTAGCCCAGGCCTGTTCTCATGGCAGAAGCAGGGATCCCAGAGAGAACGTGGAAGCATTCAAGGTTTCTTTAGGCTCAGACTCAGGACTTTATCACTTCTGTCATTTTCTTTAGGCCAAGGTGAGTTAAAATCTAGCTGAGATTCTGGGAGAAGCTGCCAAGTCACATTGCAAAAGGTGTGGCTATGGGGAGGAGTGAGTGGAAAATTCAGGCAATTTTTGCAATTAATCTCCCATATTACTTTAAAAGCTTTCAATTCTACCGGGAAGCGATAGCAATTCTAACTTGTACAGCATGTGCCCAATAAAATAGCCTCAAAATGCAGAAAGAAAAATAGAACTACAGGGAGAAATGAAAAAGATTACTCCTATAGTGGGAGGTTTTCATGCATGTTTTGCCATTATTTATAGGTCAAGCAGACAAAAAAAATTATTAAAGATATAGAAGAGCTGAACACTATTATTATTTTTGAGAAAAAGTTTTGCTCTTGTTGTTCAGGCTGGAGTGCAATGGTGTGATCTTGGCTCACTGCAACCTCCACCTCCTGGGTTCAAGTGATCCTCCTGCCTCAGCCTCCCAAGTAGCTAGGATTACAGGTGCCTGCCACCTGCCTGGCTAATTTTTGTATTTTAGTAGAGATGGGGTTTCATCATGTTGGCCAGGCTGGTCTTGAACTCCTGACTTCAGATGATTCGCCGCCCGCTTTCACCTCCCAAAGCGCTGAGATTACATGTGTTAAGCTGTACACAATTTTTTTTTTTTTTTTTTTTTTGAGACGGAGTCTCGCTGTCGCCCAGGCTGGATTCCAGTGGCGCGATCTCAGCTCATTGCAAGCTCTGCCTCCCAGGTTCACGCCATTCTCCTGCCTCAGCCTCCCGAGTAGCTGGGACTACAGGCACCTGCCACCACGCCCAGGTAATTTTTTTTTGTATTTTTAGTAGAGATGGGGTTTCACCGTGTTAGCCAGGATGGTCTCAATCACCTGACCTCGTGATCCGCCCGCTTCGGCCTCCCAAGGTGCTGGGATTACAGGCATGAGCCACTGTGCCCGGCTGCTGAACACAATTTAAAGCTTGAATTAATTCAGGTATTCCGTCAACAAATATTTATAGCACACTTTCTGTGTGTGAGGCACTATTCAAGGTGTGCTTGGCATATAAAGTGAACAAGTCAGTCATCCGCGTCCTCATGGAGTTTATATTCTTGTGAAAGGAAATAGATAATAACCAAGTTCATACACAAAGCAAACGTAATGACTATGTTATGGAGAAAAGCAGCAGGGAAAAGGAGATACAGGGTGCTGGATGACCTTAAATAGCATGGCCAGGGAAGACACTACTGAGAGAGACACTTGAGCAAAGACCTGAAAGCATGGAGGGAATGAGTCATGTATGTCTCTTGAGGACTAACAGAGGGAACAAGTATGAAGAGGGCCCGCAGGCAGGAGCTGGTTTGGCATGTTCTAGTAGTAGTCAGAGGCAGGCCTGGCAAGGTGGGAAGGGATAGGAGTACTCAGGGGCCAGATCATGCAGGGCCTTTTTGCTGTAAGAATTTTGGATTTTAGTCTTAGTGATAGGAGGACCCTTCAGGGTCTTTGACTAGGGGGGTATCATACAGTATTAGGGTTGAGGATCCTGGATAAAAAAGGGCTGTTTCCAGGACAAGGGTCAGGAAGCCAGACTTCTTCAAGGTTGCTCATACCAGTCCTTGTCAGGCAATGTGCTCCTAGAGAATTTCCTTTGCTTTGTGTTTCATCTGCCTAGACAGCAGTGTATTCCCCAAAGGATGTCACTATCTCCAGAGAACATATTCCAATTATCCTGGGAAATAAGATAACTGAGATTATAAGAGTACTCATTTTCTCAATTTTCAGAATGAAAACCTATCCAAGGCAAGAACAAAAGGTCTCCAGAAAGTACTCCCTTCCCCATTGTGATATCCCAGTTAACACTTTATTAGAGCTACCAGGTTATGTGAAACTGTTGATAGTTTTGCCAGTTTCCTTTCAAGATATAGGCAGGGGCAGTGGCTCAAGCCTGTAATCCCAGGACTTTGGGAGGCCAAAGTAGGTGGATGGCTTGAGCCCGTCAGTGCAAGACCAGCCTGGGCAACAAGGTGAAACCCTATCTCTACCAAAAATACAAAAATTAGCGGGGCATGGTAGCATGGAAATGTAGTCCCAGCTACTTGGGAGGCTGAGGTGGGAGGATGGCTTGAACCCTGGAGGTGGAGGTTGCAGTGATTGGAGATCGTGCCACTACACTCCAGCCTGGGCGACTGAGCGAGACTCTGTCACAAAAAAAAAAAAAAAAAAAAAAAAAAAAAAAAAAAAAAATGCAGCCAGGCATGGTAGCTCACACCTGTAACCCCAGCACTTTGGGAGGCTGAGCCGGGCAGATCACAAGGTCAGGAGGAAAAAATGAGCTGGGTGTGGTGGTGCGTGTCTGTAGTCCCAGCTACTGGGGAGGCTAAAGCAGGGGAATCGCTTGAACCTGGGAGGCAGAGATTGCAGTGAGCCGAGATTGTGCCACTGTACTCCAGCCTGGTGACAGAGCGAGACTCAGTCTAAAAAAAAAAAAAAATGTGTGTGTGTATATATATATGTATATAATCTTACACAAAAGAAGGAAATAAATGGGTGCTTTTATTCAACAAGTATTTATTGAGCACCTACTCTGTGGCAGGCAGTCTTCTAGGTGGTAGGGTTGTAGCAGAAAACAAGACAGGGAGAGATCCCTGCTCTCAGAGGGAGCACAACATGTAAGATAAACATGCAGAACACCTGGTATGTTAGATGCGAAGATAAATGCCCTTAAGGAAAGTAAAGCAGGGACAGTGACATTTAGGAGTGAGGATGTTGCAACAATTTAAAATAGGTTGGTCAGGGGAGATTCATTGAAAAGTCCCATCTGAGTCAAAACCTAGAGGAGAGGAATTGAAGCAGGCTGGCATCTGGGGGAGTTGTGGGCAGAGGAAATAGGAAATACAAAGGCCCTAAGGTGGGGAAATAGCAAGGACTCAGGTGTGGGCAGAGCAGAAAGTAGGGGCTGCATGAGCAAAGGGCAGGGCCTGGCCACATCTTGTAGAGCTTTGTAACATAACCACAACATGCAAGTGTACAATTTAACATTTTATTCCACATCTTATGGCAAAGAAAAATTGACTGCTACCAATATGGTAGTTTCTGACCTCTAGTTCCCTAAATAGAATTCTGTAAGTTGTAATACACTTTACTACACATTATCAGAAAAAGACTAAAAGTTCTATTTAGTAACTCCAATTCTGACAGTTCTCATGTCTGGGCTAGAACAAGCGCGTGGCAATGGCAGAACAGATGTCTTCTATTTTCTTTGCAGGATTTTCTTTTTTCAGAGGAAAGTACAGGTATGGGCCCACTCAAGTGGGGCTCCAGGTAGTAGGGGGTTCTGTCCTCACCCAGGCAGCAAACAGGAGGGCAGAAGCCCCTCCAAGGGTACTACAAACTTGGCTCCGATCCATGATTTCAGTTTCTGACAATTAACAACTTTCAGTGGGGGAAAGAAAATCAGGTATCTGAGAGCTTGCACAGAGGCATTCTAGCAAAACCAAAAGCATCTACTGGCCACTTGATGTTAGTGTGAAGATTCTCATGAAATGGAGACAACCATTCTAGGGGTTGAGGGTGGCCAGGGGGATGGGCAGAGAGTGAATCCTGAGCTGAGAGAACTAAGAAAACAAAAACAATACAACAAAAAGCTGCTCAGCCATGTGTTACCCATACTGGAGTCCTGTTTGCTTATTCTGGTGTGGAACCCAGGGCCCTGGTAAGGGAATGAGGTGACTCCAGGGCATTTGCTGCCTCAGTGGAAGCAGGGAGGTAAGGGGTTAAGGTGGTAGTACAGCCTGCAGGGCCAGGGGTCTGAACTCCCTCCAGGAGGGACCCAAGAGGTGTCTTTAGCCTGAGCCACACAAGGAAGGGTACAGAGCCCAGAAGAGCTCTGCTTAATATTCATATAGTAAGTTTCCACAGACTAAATACACACACACACACTTGTTAACTTCTCAAATCATGTACCACTTTCTACCAGATTCAAGAACATCCATAAGTACTAATGGGTACCCAACCATTAAGAAAAAGTTTGACTCCCTCACTAGTTGTAATATACAAGTCTTCCCATTTCCTTACCTGTAAGATAAGGGAACAGCCTAGCAACTTACCTGATGCATAGGAGGTTCTTAATCATCTCCCTTCCTCTCCCTCATCCTAACGAAAAATACTAGATTGCTGTCAAATGCTATGGGTATACTTTAAATCGGTGCTTGTCAAACTTTAATGTGCAGCCCAATCAGCTGGGGGAATCCTGTTAAAATGCAGGTTCTGATTCAGTGGAGCTGGGGTGAGGATAGGAATTATGCGTTCTTCACAGGCTTCCAGGTTATGCTACACTGCTGATTGGGGATCCTTCTTTGAATGGCAAGAATTTGACACTACTAAGTTCCATTACTTAACACAACCATCTCACAAAAGCCCTCAAAAGGCACCACACAGTCTAAACAATGAGCCCTTCCACTTCAGCTTCATGCAGGCACTGACCCTGCCAGTGTCCAGCACCAGAGAGGCCAGGCATAATACATATATCCTTTGGTCTTGGGAGGTTCACAACACCCTCCTACAGGAAGATCTTGCAATTGTCTCCTCACCTCTTCTGGTTTTTTGATCTTACCTTTTCCCTCTGATGATAATTACCCTTTAATTACCATCCACTACCTTGTCATCTAAATAATTATAGTAAGTGCAGCCTGCACCTCTGCCAGAGATCTTTAAACAGAATGATAAAAACAAGTTCCTAAATTGCCAATTAAAAAAAAGAGACAAAACTGACCCAAATAAAACAGTCATGTGCATCCCACCCACAGTGGAAGATATGGACTTGTTATTCATATAAACTACAGAAGAAGTTGGTTTATTTTGAAACAAGAAAAAATACTGACTCAGTATTTGGGAAATTGTAAATGTCAGAATATAAATTCTGCAGTCAGGTAGGCAAAACAATCCAACCACACTAAAATCCACCTCAAATTCCTCTTGGGAAAGGCTGCAGGGTCTCTTAACTATTTTTCCTTTATTTGGAGTTTCCCCGATTATACCGGAGGGAGCTGGATAACTTCTGGGTGCATTAAAAGCAAATTATCCATTTGTGGAAGAAGGGCGGGCTTCTCACTGAAAGCAATTAGTAGTTTTCTAATTTCCCAGGTGGGTCTCCATTAACCGCCTAACAAACATCAAGGCTGTCCGAGTCCGACGAATCATGCACCTCTCTTAGGGGGAACTGGTTGTGCTATTCTTTAGAATGCTGTTTTCTCATAGTAGCCTTTAAAAAAAAAAAAAAAAACAACTTGGCCGGGCGCGGTGGCTCAAGCCTGTAATCCCAGCACTTTGGGAGGCCGAGACGGGCGGATCACAAGGTCAGGAGATCGAGACCACAGTGAAACCTCGTCTCTACTAAAAATACAAAAAAAAAATTAGCCGGGCGCGGTGGCGGGCGCCTGTAGTCCTAGCTACTCAGGAGGCTGAGGCAGGAGAATGGCGTGAACCCAGGAGGCGGAGCTTGCAGTGAGCCGAGATCGCGCCACTGCACTCCAGCCTGGGCAACAGCGTGAGACTCCGTCTCAAAAAAAAAAAACAAAAAACTTACCAATTTTCTGAATTAGGTAACACATTAAATGGGGAAAACCTAAGACAGCACAAAAAGGCGCACAGCGAAAAATTAAGACTCCTTCCTCCCTTCATCCGCCACCTCACTGTTCTCCCTTGAGGCAATCACTGGCTTACTTCTCTAAACTTTTTATTATGGAAAATTTCATATACACAAGTAGAGAGATTGTATGATGAGCGCATGTGCTTGCATCACGCAGCATCAACGATGAAAAACGTCCTGCCAGCTTGTTTTATTCCTCTCCCCCAGTTTTCACAGGCGTATTTTACACTCCTGACACCAGATCACTCTACCTGTCAACATATCAGTAGGTCTTAAAAAAAAAACAAAACCATAACCACATTACCGTTACCACACCCAACAAGGTTAATGATATTTGCTCAATACCATCCAATATTCTCGGGGCCACTTTCAATCGGTGACGGGCAGACGGAGTTAGAGGGAGGACTGCAGGACTGGAGGGGCGCGAAAAAGCGCGGGGCAACGCTGCTGGCGGCCTCGGGTGTCCGGCGCCTCGCAGTCCCGCCGTTGTCACCTACGCCGGGCCAGGACCTGCCAGGCCAGGTCGAGGGCGGCTCTGGACCACGCGCTCCCTGCCTCCGCGCTCCCGGGCGGCGGCCCCGGCAGGCCCAGCGCAGCTGCACAGCCCGCGGTCCCCAGACACCGGCGGGTCCCTGGAGGGGAAGCGATTGATACAGCTGCCTGCACTGCGCCACCCGCTCGGCCGCCCATCCCCGTGGCACCTGCGTCTCCCGGCGGGGCCGGGAGCTAGAAGTGGCTGCCGAGACCAGGAGGGCCAGGCCAGCCGCCCGCTCCCGCGCCCGCTCCCGCGCCTGGTCCTGGGCAACGCGACCTCGCGGACCTGGACTACAACTCCCGTCGGGCCCCGCGGTCAGGCCAATGGCGGGCGCCGGAGCATGCGGAGCGCAGCGCCTGCGCGGCGGTTTGAGTAAGCGGCTGCGTGATTGGCTGCGGGGTCGGGCGGCCGCGCGGGGACTGTGGGAAGCGGAGTGACGGAGCGAGCGGCTGTTGGAGGAAGGAGGTGGGGGCCGGGAGCGCAAATGGCGTTGAGATGGTTCAGGGCCCTGTTCAAACTCCAGCGCTGACCATTCACCGGCGGAAGCGGCGGCGCAGGAGGCGGCGGCGGCCCAGCAGGGGCACGTAGCGGGCTCTGGCACCAGCTCCGGCGGCGGCGGCCAGCGAGAGCTAGGCCCGAGCCCGGCCGGCGGCGCTCGAGGCGGGGAGGGAAGTTGCGGGGCCGCCGCTCCTCCCCCCCCCACCGGGCTTCCTATTTACCGAAAGCGGAGCCCCTCGCCTCTCTCGGCTCTCACCAGCCGGCCCTGCTCTCCCGCGCGGGGGTTCCGCGCCCGCCCGCGGGCCGTAGGGAGCGGGAGAGGCGGAGGCGGCCCGTGGCCAAAGCACCCGCCAGGCGCCGAGGGTAAGTGAGGTGTCGGGCGGCCGCCTAGGCCGGGAGGGAGCCGGGAGGGTGGGGGAGGCAGAGGCTGGGAGCGGGCGGTGGAAGTCTAACTGCCTCGCCCACCGGGCCGCTGAGGAAGTTGGGCAGGGGAATGACCTGAAGAACTCTCTTTTTCCCCTTTTATTTTCCTTTTTCGGAGTTCTTTTTCGGGCGACTGCTGATTGACTTAGGTCCCCAAACCCAGTCAAGTGTGTTGATTTCAGCCCCGAGTCCTTTCCCGTGGTTTCATCCGCCCCTGGCTGCCACTGGGGCCTTGCACTGCCCTAGGGATTCGGTGGCAGAGGCTTCCGGGGCGTCGAAAGCGACCTCCCTTTCCTGGGCGGCGCGGGTTGGGAGGAGAAAAGTTGCGTGAGTGTCCAGTCCGAGGGGTCCACTGCGCCCACTGCCCGTGGCGCCCCGGCTGTCCCCAGGTGAGGATTTCTCGATAGTCAGGTTTGTCCCGTCCGCTTTCCATCCTTAATGGAAGCCCCTAAAGCCTTTGGGGATCGGGAAGACGCTAGATTAGGGTGGGAGTGAAAAATAAAGGCTTTTTTTTTTTTGGTTTTCTTTAATCAGCGCACTTCCCTGAAAATTCGACCTGATTTTGGGCTAGGGCAAAAGCCCAACAACCGAAAAGACTTAGTCGTGAATCATTCTTTCGTTTTTAGTTAGGACAGTCTTTGGAGTTTAAAGGTTGAGCAGGATCGTGTACTTGAAACACTTAAAATTTAATTTCAAAGACGTCTGCACACTTATTTTGGAATCTAGTGCTTTATGCTTACATGCCATTGCAACAGTCTGCAGACTTAAAGACATTTTATTGTGGGAAACGATAAAGGCAATCAGGAAGAGATACTATATAATGAACTCCTCTGTACCCATCGCTTGGATTCAGCAGTTAATATACAAAGTTATTTCATCTGTACACTTCTCATTCTTTAATGTTGGAAAATCGCTGACGTTATTTCATCAGTATTTCACTATGTATTTGTAAAAAACGTGGTCTTTTGGCACGAAATTATTATTATTATTATTATTTTTGAGATGGAGTTTCGCTCTTGTTTCCCAGGCTGGAGTGCAGTGACGTGATCTCAGCTCACCGCAACCTCCGCCTCCCGGGTTCAATTGATTCTCCTGCCGCAGCCTCCCGAGTAGCTGGGATTACAGGCATGCGCCACCACGACCGGCTAATTCTATTTTAGTAGACACGCAGTTTCTCCATGTTGGTCAGGCTGGTCTCGAACTCCCAGCCTCAGGTGATCTGCCTGTCTCGTCTTCCCAGAGTGCTGGGTTTACAGGCGTGAGCTACCGCGCCCAGCCAGCACAAAATTATTTTTTATCACATAAAATAATTAAGTCCTTAGTGTCAGATATTCATCTGCAGACTTTAAACTTTCAACAGTGAATGCCTTGGGGTTCTAGAACCATTTTAACAGTGAGTTTTTCTGATGTTGACATAAAGGAACTCAAGTCTAGATTTTTGGTTTGGCCTTTGGTTAGTATTTTTAGATGATTAGCACATAAGCGTATCGAAAACATTTCAACTTTGTTGGTGTATATATGTAAGCACACTTACAGACCTGCAGGATCTCAGCTTTACATTCTTGAAAGAATCAAGAGAATCGACTTTTAGTTTGTTGTCCGTGGTAGTTGCCCAGTATCCTGTTGTGTTTAGGCTGTACTTAACAAGAAAGAGAGTAAGACTTCTTAGTGTTAGAGCTGCAGTAGAAGATGAAATAGATCTCCTTCAGGAACACTGTTTTCTCTTAACACAGATATATATGATGACTAAATTATTATTTTGTTAAATTAAAATTGTCTTCTCACCAAACATCGGGGGATCTACTACAGAATATATATAAAACTCAGACAGTGACTCATTGTAAGTTGTAATAATTTAAGTTAAGGGAAAACACAAGTGTAGCTCAAAACATATTCAAAAGTATAGGTCAAATATAATTTCAGTTCTTGTAGTTTTCAAAGTAAGAAGATTTTTCATCCCTTAGGCCCTTGTTCACTTTTTAAAGTTATATTCGATGTATTGATGTTTGAACTGTAGAAAGGTCAAAGTGTAGACAAACAGATAAGGATTGATCATGTTTAAAAAGTACTGTACCTTTTTTTAATAGGCACAGAACCAATGCAAGTAACTTGTTTTAAAAAATGTTTGACTCTTGATTTTCTGCCCTAAAGATTTTTTTTTTGTCCTATGAAGTAGATAAATCAGGTAAATCGATTTGCCATTTATAAATCGAAGAGAAAAATAAAGGTTATATGTTTCTATTCCTGTATTAATCCATGAAACAGTGTAATATGCTGGAGCTCACTAGCTCCAGAAAATGTAATTCAGCAAATGAGCACAGCACTATCGGGACAAGGCAGATAGGATAAGGATAGTTTCTTTCCCTTAGGGAAATGACCATCTAAGGAACATTTTTTAAGTCACAGCCCGAATTACATTACACCAAGAAGCAGAATCTTCAGGATTGGGTTAAAAGCTGCAGGTTGTAAAACATGAGAAAAAGCACCATTTTGGGGACCTTTTTTCTCCTATGAATTAGTGCCATGAAATTTCAAAGAACTAAATTTAATCAAGTATTGGATATTTCTGAGGCCCTGAAAAAAATTAACATTCTGTGCTTAAGATTTTATATAGGTAATTACCCTATATAGATTATTATAACATCACTGCAACCTCCATCTCCTGAGTTCAAGCAGTTCTCCTGCCCCAGCCTCTCAAGTAGCTGGCATTACAAGCGTGTGCCACCACTCGCAGCTAATTTTTTTATTTTTAGTAGAGACAGGGTTTCACCATGGTGGCCAGGCTGGTCTCAAACTCCTGGCCTCAAGTGATTTGCCTGCCTCGACCTCCCAGCCTCTATACAGATTATTTTTTAAGGTAAAAATGATGTTTATAAGAATAGCAAGTTGATTCATTTGGAGCTTAATACGTTTCAAGTTAGCTTTGTGGATATCATATTATAAGTTGGTTAATCATTAAGTTTTTTTACTTTGTAAGTAGCATAAGAATATGTACTCATTGTAGAGGAAAATTGACATGGAAGCATGTAGAGTAATAAGTCAGCCTTTCTTTATACCCCTTCCTCATATTTGTTTGTTTAAAAGTCTGTGGTGATGTCAAAAGTCATGAGGGAATAATCCCTAGGTTTTTATTTTTATAGCACTGTTTAACACTTGTTGAGTATTTGATGATTATATGTTTTCTTAAATTTTTTTTCACAGAATATGAAACTGGTGTCAAAATGACATCCAGATTTGGGAAAACATACAGTAGGAAAGGTGGAAATGGCAGTTCAAAATTTGATGAAGTCTTTTCCAACAAACGGACCACCCTTAGCACAAAATGGGGAGAGACTACATTTATGGCTAAATTAGGGCAGAAGAGGCCCAATTTCAAACCAGATATCCAAGAAATTCCGAAGAAACCTAAAGTGGAAGAAGAAAGTACTGGAGATCCTTTTGGATTTGATAGTGATGATGAGTCTCTACCAGTTTCTTCAAAGAATTTAGCCCAGGGTAAGGGTTCCTCTTACTCAGAATCTAGTGAAGCTGCTCAGCTGGAAGAGGTCACTTCAGTACTTGAAGCTAATAGCAAAATTAGTCATGTGGTGGTTGAAGACACTGTTATATCTGATAAATGCTTCCCTTTGGAGGACACTTTGCTTGGGAAAGAAAAGAGCACAAACCGAATTGTAGAAGATGATGCAAGCATAAGTAGCTGTAACAAATTAATAACTTCAGGTAAGTTTTGATTTTCTTTATTCTCAGCCAAGAGGGCTTCATGCAAGCAATTTTTTAAAATGATTTAACTTCTAAAATACATATTGTGTTTTCTTTCTGCACTTAGGATAAATGGGGACTATTGATAGTTTTGTAAAAGACATTTAAGAACTTTAAAGAAACCAGTTGGAGGTTGAAATAATAAAACAACTTGGATATTAATGTTTATAGACTGTTGCTCAGGGTGCATTTTGGGAACAGTCATACGTTTCTAACCCCGATTCCAATAAGAAATATCTCTTTTTGTTGTGTTAGGATCACGGAGTATCTCATTTCTATTACTGTGGAGGATTTGGATGGTTATTATTAATGAAAATGAGATGAGTACTTAAAATGAGGATTAGTTAACAATGGTAGACTCTCTGCCAAAACTAGCTCAGAAAGATTAAGGAGGTATTGAGTGGAGACATTAAAGAATTGAACTTGATTCCAAATTGAGATTAGTTTGGGGCCAGTAGCAGCTTGTATTGATAGATTTATTTATTTTGAGATGGAGTCTTGCTCTGTCGCCCACGCTGGAGAGCGGTGGTGCCATCTCGGCTCACTGCGCGCTCCGCCTGCCAGGTTCATGCCTTTCTCCTGCCTCAGCCTCCCAGGTAGCTGGGACTACTGGGGCCCACCACCACGCCTGGCTAATTTTTGTATTTTTAGTGGAGACAGAGTTTCACTGTGTTAGCCAGGTTGGTCCCGATCTCCTGACCTTGTGATCCGCCTGCCTCGACCTCCCAAAGTGCTGGGATTACAGGCGTGAGCCACCGTGCCCCGCCGTATTGATAGATTTTAAACCACAAAACTGGTTGTATTTTAAAAATGTTAATTTGTAAATAGAGCATCTAGTACTCTCTCCTAAAACGATACATTTTGTTCTGTCTCCTGTAAGGGATTTGAGATTTATAATAAGTGAAAAAGGTACAATTAACTAAAAGACTGAAGAGCTAATATTGAGGGTGGCAGGGAAGAGGTGGGGTAGAGAAGTGGGAGCACTCTATCAGCATTAGGATAAGGGTGGCACTATACTGTAATTGAAAAGAAACCTTAGTTCTTGACATCTTGGCAAAGTTTAGCAATAATGAAAGGTTATAAAAATCTTCCTTTGAAAGGAAGTAAACACAAACACAAAACTTTGCTGTACTGAATTCTTTTTTTTTTTTTTTTTTTTTTTTTTGAGACGGAGTCTTGCTCTGTCGCCCAGGCTGGAGCGCAGTGACCAGATCTCGGCTCACTGCTAGCTCCGCCTCCCGGGTTCCCGCCTTTCTCCTGCCTCAGCCTCCCGAGTAGCTGGGACTACAGGCGCCCGCCACCTCGCCCGGCTAGTTTTTTGTATTTTTTTTTTTTTTTTAGTAGAGACGGGGTTTCACCGTGTTAGCCAGGATGGTCTCGATCTCCTGACCTCGTGATCCACCCGTCTCGGCCTCCCAAAGTGCTGGGATTACAGGCTTGAGCCACCGCGCCCGGCCTGTACTGAATTATTAAGGGGAATTTGTCCTTTGAAGGTTAAGGCACATGAAACAGTACAATGTACTGGGCTTTGCATAGTTTTACTAAAAATGTTGAGCATTTTTTCACTCTTTCTCTCACTCTTGGATGAGACGATGAGCCAGCTGTTACTGTCATTCCTTTGATCCTCCGGGTTAATTCTAATTTGGCTGTCCTTACTGCTTTGCCCACATTTCTCCTCAGGCGTTGTTGGCAAGTTTAGGTTAAATTTCCATTAAAAAGACGGCATAAAGGGCCTGTGCAGTGGCTCATGCCTGTAATCCCAGGACTTTGGGAGGCCAAGGCGGGTATATCACCTCAGCTCAGGAGTTCAAGACCAGCCTGGCCAACGTGGTGAAACCCCATCTATATTAAAAATACAAAAAATTAGCTGGGCGTGGTGGTGGGTTCCTCTAATTCCACCTAATAGGGAGGTTGAGGTGGGAGAATCACTTGAACCCAGGAGACAGAGGTTGCAGTGAGCCAAGATTGTGCCCCTGCACTCCAGCCTGGGCAACAAAGCAAGATGCCATCTCAAATAAATAAATAAATAAATAGCATAAACAGCATAAAAACTGTTTTCAGGTCAGCTTCTAAAAATACATAAATGTATTTTTAAAAAATACATAAATGTATTAAAATCATCAAACTTTGACACAGTGTCTCACTGTGTTGCCCAGACTGGAGTACAATGGCGCCATCTTGCCTCACTGCAGCCTCTGCCTCCTGGGTTAAAGTGATTCTCCCACCTCAGCCTCCGCAGTAACTGGGATTATAGGCACCTGCCATCATGTCTCGATAATTTATATATATATATATATATATATATTTTTTTTTTTTTTTTTTTTGAGACAGAGTCTTGCTCTGTCGCCCAGGCTGGGGTGCAGTGGCCGGATCTCAGCTCACTGCAAGCTCCGCCTCCCGGGTTTAGACCATTCTCCTGCCTCAGCCTCCCGAGTAGCTGGGACTACAGGCGCCCGCCACCTCGCCCGGCTAGTTTTTTGTATTTTTTAGTAGAGACGGGGTTTCACCGTGTTAGCCAGGATGGTCTCGATCTCCTGACCTCGTGATCCGCCCATCTCGGCCTCCCAAAGTGCTGGGATTACAGGCTTGAGCCACCGCGCCCGGCCAATTTTTATATTTTTGTAGAGACAGATTTTCACCATGTTGGCCAGGCTGGTCTCGAACTGACCTCAAGTGATCCGCCCACCTAGGCCTCCCAAAGTGCTGGCATTGCAAGCGTGGGCCATCGCGCCTGGCCCCTCAAACTCTTTTTGAACTAAAATGAATTTTAACTGAGCTCTCATTTTATATATGAAGCTCAAAGAGGTTAAGTCACTGTCCAAGGTCAGCTAGTGGCAGAACTGGAATGAGATTCGTTTATTATCAACATATTGAGCACCTACTGTTTGTCAAACCACTGTGCTAGGCTCTGCGAATGCTATTCTGCTTGTGTTTGTTGTTCAACTGACATTTCTTTTCTTTTTTTTTTTTTTGAGAGAAGTCTTGCTCTTTTCCCCTAGGCTGGAGTGTGATGGCACTGTCTTGGCTCACTGCAACCTCTGCCTCCTGGGTTCAAGCAATTCTCCTGCCTTGGTACCCCCGAGTAGCTGGGATTATAGGCACCTGCCACCATGCCTGGCTAATTTTTGTATTTTTAGTAGAGACGAGGTTTCACCATGTTGGCCAGGCTGGTCTAGAACTCCTGACCGCATGTGATCTACCCATCTCGGCCTCCCAAAGTGCTAGGATTATAGACATGAGCCACTGTGCCCGGCCTGACATTTCTTGATGTTTTCAGATAAACCAAAACGTGGGGTGGGTGGGCTGGAGGAAGGAAGATGACGCTGTACAAGTGGTGAAAGTCCTCAAGGCTAACTCCAGCTTCCTTAAGTGTGTGGTCTTTTGAGGGATGGCGCATCACTGGCAGGCAGGGACCCTGATGGCAGAGCGTATTAATAAAGATGAACGTTTAGGTAAGGGGGAAAGGAATGTGAAAGTATTCAGAAGTAATTGTTTCTGTAGCTTTGCGGACAATATATCTTTGTGTTAAATCTCTTGTTGGAAGTAGGTTGGAGAGACCAACCAGCTAAGTGGGATAATTGCTTCCCAGTCTACGTAGCTAAATTGTAGTTCTAATGCTGATACTGTGACTGACTCTGAGTTCAAATTCCATTTTAATTGGTTTGTGAGGGGAAAATACATACTAAAATACAGGCAAATAGATGTTCAGGAACATCTTGTCCATCTTCCTCCTTCACAAAGGGTCTTTTAGTGGTCAGGGAATGGTATAGCACTATGAATATTTCTTTTTTTCTCCTCTCCCTTCGTCATCCAGAGTTGCAACAACCTTGGCAGCTCCTTGTAGGATAAGAAGTGAATTTGAGGGAGTGCATTTAATTTTTATGGTAGTCTTCTCCTGTCTCTAATGTGTGCGAGTTAGTTGTTGTTATAAACCATTTATAAGTTTGTATGTTTGTAAGTTTGTTATAGTTGTGGGGATGCTTTTGCACTTCGTGACCTTTCCTTTGTCTCTCCCCTCTAAACTGGTCATTTCTCTTGTGCCTAGACTGTTTTCTTGCATTATGTCTATCAATTTTTGTTGCCTTTACTCTCACTCAGAAAACCTTGTAATTTTAATTGAAATTTAGAAACCGAAACCTAAATTTTTGATAAAAGAGGCCTCTGTAAATCTCAAGGGGTTCCTAACCTTTTTTGCATTAGGGACCCTTCTGAGAATGAGTTTCGAATTCTTTTCTCCAGATGCAAGTACTCATATACCTACTTGAGTCTCAGAAATTTTAGCAGTCTTTTGCAGATCATGGTTAGGCATTTTATTTAAGAACCTGTTGCAAATTTTTTTTTTTTTTTTTTTTTTTGAGACGGATTGTGGCTCTGTAGCCCAGGCTGGAGTGCAGTGGCGCGATCTTGGCTCACTACAAGCTCTGCCTCCCGGGTTCAAGCAATTCTTCTGCCTCAGCCTGGCAAGTAGCTGGAACCACAGGCATGCACCACAACGCCCAGCTAATTTTTGTATTTTTTTTAGTAGAGACGGAGTTTCACCATGTTGGCCAGGCTGGTCTCGAACTCCTGACCTCAGATGATCTGCCCGCCTCAGCCTTCCAAAGTGCTGGGATTACAGGCGTGAACCACCGCGCCCGGCCACCTGTTGCAAATTTTAACAACTCGTTCAAAGTGCACAGATGAAGTTCCATCATATCTTTCCAATGGAGTGTTGAGTGTCCCTGCTCATTCATCTTATTTTTTTGCTGTAGAATTATATCACATTAGTGAAAAGGGCTAACCCAGGCTCAGAATTATTATGTCATTTGACCTGGCATTACGTTTTTAAGTGCATCTCTTTATCTATAGGGGAGTATGTGGTTGATTTTTTTTTGACACTGTTAAAATTCTTTGTTTTAAGTACTTTTATAAAAATGGATAGTACTTTTAAAAATTGTGTTGCGGGTGCGGCAGCCCATGCCTGTAATTCCAGCACTTTGGGAGGCCGAGGCAGGCAGATCAGGAGGTCAGGAGTTCGAGACCAGCCTGACCAACATGGTGAAACCCTGTCTTTACTAAAAAAAATACAAAAATTAACCAGGTGTGTTGGTGCATGCCTGTAATCCCAGCTTCTCAGGAAGCTAAGGCAGGAGAACTGCTTGAACCCAGGAGGCAGAGGTTGCAGTGAGCAGAGATTGTGCCACTGCTCTCCAGCCTGGGTGACAGAGTCAAACTCTGACTCAAAAAAAAAAAAAATTGTGTTTCACTTGAAGAGGAAACATAGGATGAGGTCACTATGCAACATACAATAGCCGGGCGCAGTGGCTCACGCCTGTAATCTAGCACTTTGGGAGGCTGAGAGGAGTGGATTGCTTGAGGTCAGGAGTTCGAGACCAGCCTGGCCAACATGGTGAAACCCCATCTGTACTAAAAATACAAAAAAAGTTAGCCGGAAATTGGTTGAACTGGGGAGGTGGAGGTTGCAGTGAGCCGAGATCGTGCCACTGCACCCCAGCTTGGGCAACAGAGGGAGACTCCATCTCAAAAAACAAAAACAAAAAACAACCCACAAAATCTACAATGGTTCCCATTTTCCAGACAGATGCTTGATGGGTAAGGGAACCAGAAACAAGATTACAAACTGAATAGGTACTTCAGGGAAGAGTCGTGTTGCTAAAATATCCTATTCCTTGAACAAGAAGAAAATGTTTATTATGAAACTTTTCAGGCACGCAAAAATAGAATGGTAAAAAAAACCTCATGTACTTGATTGTCCACCTCCAATATTTAGTATCTGGCAGATCTTGTTTCATCTGTTTTGCACACTACTCTCTCCACTTCCCATCCTTTACTCCCTGGATTTTAAAGCTAATTTCAGATTTCTGTTTCTATCTGCAAATATTTCTGTGTCTAATCTTTAATTTTGAAAACAGAAATTTCTGATTACGGTTGCTATTAAAGCCAGTCAGTTCTCAGCCAGGTGTGCCCATTAAAAATGACTGTTAGCAGGAGCTAAAGGTTCACCCTTCTAAGAGATCTCCAGGTAATCCTTAATGGTTTGAATCAGTGCTGTCTGTAGTAGAGGCAAAAAAAAGTCTTCTTTTGCCTTTTATGCAAGGCTACTTCCATTTCTCCTCTTTGTTCTGTCTGCTACAGGTTTTTAATCTGGACTCTAAAGTGTGCAAAGACTTATATTTCGGCTTGGCACACTTTCCTTGCCAGTCAGCTGGGATTCAGTCTACATATCCTGCCAAATACTGAGAAAACTACAGCATAGGCTCTTAATTTGCCTGACTGGTTTTGTAGCCAGTAAAATTTTTTAATTTGTTTAAAGCTGTAATGAGTATTTGTGTAAGTTAGAGGGATGGTATTGTCAGGAGATTTTTAACTTAGATTTAGAACTGAAGGTGATTTTTTAGAAAGGGAAATGAATTATTACTGAAAGTTTAGAGTAGTCCACGAACTTGTGACCTGAGATGAGATTGTCATTGGATAAACTATAGATGATTAATGAGGATTATTATTATCTTTTAAGTCCTGAAAGGATAGTATCAGCAAGAGTTACCTACCTTTATTTATTGCATGTATTTGTTGTGTAGAATATATTTAAATCATATCTAAAATCAGCTTCTTTTTAAGAGAAGTAGATAAGACTTATTATTTCTTTTTTTCTTTTTATTTTTTGGAGACAGGGTCTTACTCTGTCATCCAGGCTGGAGTGCATGGCTCATCGCAGCTTCTACCTCCTGGGCTGAAGCCATCTTCCCTCCTTGGCCTCCCCAGCAGTTGGGAGTATGGGGTGCACCACCACACTGGGCCAATTTCTAAATTTTTTTGTGGAGACAGTGTCTCAGTATGTTGCCCAGCCTTGTCCTGAGCTCCTGGACTTGAGTGATCCTCCCACCTCCACCTCCCAAAATGTTGGGATTACAGGAGTGAGCCACTGTGCCCAGCCCTGTTATTTCTTAAATTCCTACTTTTACATATTAATTGATCCTTAATCACAACTGTATAAGGGAGGCTTTGTTTCCATTGTATTGAGGGTAAGGCACAGTTCAGAGGTTGAATAACTTGAACTGTTAAGTGGAAGATCTGGGAAACATCCAAAGTGTTCTTTTCATACAGTGCTGTTGTATTCTGATGTGAATGAGATTAATTTTGTCATCTTCAAAGCTGTACGTTTAGAAGAGACTGTCACTGTAAGAACAGTTTTATCTTGATGTTGGAAATAAAGTTGTTTTGCGAGGGCCAAATTATGGATTCCCTCTTGTCTCTGTTCAAGTAATTTTCTGCTTTTTTTTAATATTAAAGATCTGATTTTTTTTTAAAGAGGTGGGATCTTGCTATCTTGCCCTGGCTGGCCTCAAATTCCTGGGCTCAAGTGATGCTCCCACCTCAGCCTCCTGCCTCAGCCTTCTGAGAGGCTGGGATTACAGGCATGCCACCTGGCTTAAATAATTTTCTTTTTTATAAGAATGATGGGCCAGGCATGGTGGCTCATATCTGTAACACCAGCACGTGGGGATACCAAAGTGGGAGGATGGTTTGAGCCCAGGAGTTCAAAACCAGCCTGGTCAACATAGTGACATCCCATTTCTTCAAAAGAAGAAAAATTAGCCCGATGTGTCGGGGTGCACCCGTAGTTCCAGCTTCTTGGGAGACTGAGTTGAGGATCACTTGAACCCAGGAGTTCAAGGCTGCAGTGAGCCATGATTGGGTCACAACCTGGGCGACACAGCAAGATACCATCTCAAAAACAAAACGAGAATGATGACCAAACTATTTTTAATACTTACTGAATAAAGTTTTTGACTTGATTTTTATAGATATTTTCTACTTCTTATTTTCATATGTGTGTATACAAATGGAAATTCGACACTATGTAAATTATGAAAGAGGCATTGTAATTTTAAGTAAATTCATTTTGTTCTAAAGCAGAACTTTTGTTTCTTACTCAGATATTCTGAGTAAAAAGAGTATTATTCTCAAGGTTTGTGTATTAACAAAAGCATGGGAGACCACTTAACAAATTTCTTCTCAGATCCAGTTTGAATACCAGCTATGGGGTAAAATAAGAAATTTATAAACATAGCCTCTGTACTTTAGAGTTATTGACTTCTGCTGGTCATGATAAAGAACTAACATGATGACAACACTTTTATATAATACATTGTGCTTTTCTGAGCATTTTCCCTAAGTATTCTATGCTTTTAGAACTTGAAGCCAGACAGCCAGGCACGGTGGCTATGCCTGTAATCCCAGCACTTTGGGTGGTCAAGGCAGGTGGGTCAGGAGGTCAGGAGTTCAAAACCAGTCTGACCAACATGGTGAAACTCCGTCTCTACTAAAAATACAAAAATTAGCCAGGCGTGGTGGTGTGCGCCTATAATCCCAGCTGCTCAGGAGGCTGAGGCAGGAGAATCACTTGAACCCAGTAGGCAGAGGTTACTGTGAGCCAAGGTCACGCCCCTGCACTCCAGCCTAGGTGACAGAGTGAGACTCTGTCTCCATAAAAAAAAAAAGTAATCCCATCCCTTTGGGAGGCCGAGGTGAGCAGATCACGAGGTCAGCAGTTCGAGACCAGCCTGGCCGACATGGTGAAACCCTGTCTCTACTAAAAATACAAAAATTAGCCAGGCATGGTCCGGGCGCCTGTATTCCCAGCTACTCTGGAGGCTGAGATAGGAGAATCACTTGAACCCAAGAGGCGGGGGTTGCAGTGAGCTGAGACCGCGCTATTGCACTCCAGCCTGGGCGTGCAGGGTAACTTGGGGGGTTTAAGGGAGCTGGAAAGAGTTCAGATAGATGTTACTTAAAGTGGGAGAGTGAGCTGTCTAGAGACAAAGTAGAATTCCTGGACATTATTGAGGCCTTAGTTGAAGTTGGTGTTACTGAAAACACATGGTCACTAATCTACCTAGTGTGTGAGTATGTTTTTTCTCCCTCCTTTAGTAGGCCCCATTACCTGGAACCTGGACAGAATACAGAATATTGGATAGGGTTATTAGAATTATCCTCAATAGACATTCTGTCAGTCAGCATGTGGAATGAAGAGAGAGAAGCAAGGGAATTTAGGATATTATTGCCCAGAGAGTGATTGAGAAGATTAGACTGGAATTTAAAATGCTGAGTGCCTGGACAGGGCTAATGAATAGGAGAAAGAGGAGAAAAAGGGTAGTATACTGAGAATCTGCTTAAGTAAAAATGAAGAATGGGAGTACTGGCACAAGCAAGTTGGATGGTTGGTAGGTTATGATTAAAAAAAAGTGGGCTATCTGATTTTAATGTTTAAGAAGTAAAGCATTTTAGGATGTACAGCAAGCTTCTGGATGAAACTGGTGGCTGAGATGGAATGCGGGAGATTGTTGATGATGAGATAGGTTAAGAAACTGGGAAGTCAGGGTTGGAATATGGTGGAATTCAGTGTGATAGCAAAATTGGGATGGAGTAGATTATAAATATGGTGTAAAATCCTTAAATACATGAACAGTGAATAAGAGGTTGAATAAGAGGTTGTTAGATGACAGGTATTAGGAAGATTGGAGGGTAACTAGCACAGCCTCAAAAGAAGGGGCTTTATTTATTTATTTATTTTTTGAGACTGAGTCTCGTTGTTGCCCAGGCGGGAGTGCAGTGGTGCAATCTTGGCTCACTGCAACCTCTGCCTCTCGGGTTCAAATGATTCTCCTGCCTCATCCTTCCGAGTAGCTGGGATTACAGGCGCCTGTCACCACACCTGCCTAATTCGTGTATTTTTAGTAGAGACTGGGTTTCACTATTTTGGTTAGGGTGGTCTTGAACTCCTGACCTCAGGTGATCCACCTGCCTCGGCCTTCCAAAGTGCTGGGATTACAGGTGTGAGCCACCGTACCCGGCCACTACTTTTTTTTTTTTCTTAAATCTTTCCTTGTTTATTTTTGTTGTCTTTTTATTATTATTATTATTATTTGTTTAGTCTTACACAGGAAAATCAAAGAAGCCAAGAAGGGGCTTTTATATAACAGGGTGGAGGAGTAATCATTTTATAAAGAGGCTCTGGAGAGTCAGCATGTCAGTGTCCCCAAACTGTCCTGCCCTGAAATAGCAGGGAGGGCTGCAGGAGAAGAGGCACCCTTAGTCAAGTGTAGGGCAAGGAAGTGGTAGAAAGGATGAACCCCAGGTATCCTTTTAATTTTTTTTTTTAGAAGGAAGGTCTTTCTCTGTTGCCCAGTCTGGAGTGCAGTGGTGTGATCATTGCTCACTGCAACCTTAAACTCCTGGGTTTAAGTGATCCTACTGCCCCCACTTCCTGAGTAGCTAGGACTATAGAAACGTGCCACCACGCCCGGCTGCTTTTCAAAATTTTTTTTTGTAGAGACAGTCTTACTCTGTTATCTAGGCTGGTCTCTGACTCCTGGATGTAAGTGATCCCCCTGCTTTGCTCCCCCCAAGTGCTGGGATTATAGGCGTGAGCCACCACACGTGGCCAATATTGACATTTTAAAATATAACATGCAGTTTAGGTGTCAATAGTGATTTTCTTTAACTTTTTTTTTTTTTTTTTTTTTGAGACGGAGTCTCGCTGTGTCGCCCAGGCTGGAGTGCAGTGGCCGGATCTCAGCTCACTGCAAGCTCTGCCTCCCAGGTTTTTACGCCATTCTCCTGCCTCAGCCTCCCGAGTAGCCGGGACTACAGGCGCCCGCCACCCGGCTAGTTTTTTGTATTTTTTTTTTTTAGTAGAGACGGGGTTTCACCGTGTTAGCCAGGATGGTCTCGAACTCCTGACCTCGTGATCCGCCCGTCTCGGCCTCCCAAAGTGCTGGGATTACAGGCTTGAGCCACCGCGCCCGGCCTAACTTTTTTAAGTTGTAAAATAAAACATACAGAAAACCGCACAAAAGAGGTCTAGCTTAATTAATTATTAGAAGAGGAACACTCCTGTAACCATTACCTAGGTTAAGAAATAGAATTGTGCCAGCCACTCTAGAAGCTCTTCCATGCATCACTTCCTCACCCTCAAAGTATTTATTTTTTTTTTGGAGACAGGGTCTCACTCTGTCGCCCAGGCTGGAGTGCAGTAATGCAATCATATTTCTCTGCAGCCTCAATCTTCTGGGCACAGGTAATCCTGCCTCAGCCTCCTGAGACGCTGGGACCACAGGTGTGCACCCTCACAGTCAGCTAATTTTTTTGATTTTAGTAGAGAAGAGGTCTCGAACTCCTGAGCTCAAGCAGTCCTCACACCTTGGCCTCCCAAAGTGTTGGGATTCCTGTCATGAACCACTGCTTCTGGCCCATAATTATTTTCTTGCTTGCAAATACCATAATTACCTGCTGTTCGTTCTCTTTTTAAAAATTTTTCTTTAATAATTTTTCTTTCTTACAAGTCCCCATTATGTCCCAGAAACTGTTCACTTTTGTATGTTTTAAAAAATACAAGAACATGCTCTTTAATAGCTAGAATATAGTGTTCCTTGTTCTTTTTGAAATTGTATTTCTATCCTACTTCCCCTTCAGAATTTTATCCTAATGATTATGGTATTTATGTTTAGTCTTTTTTTTTTTTTTTTTTTTTTTTGAGACGGAGTCTCGCTCTGTCACCCAGGCTGGAGTGCAGTGGCCGGATCTCAGCTCACTGCAAGCTCCGCCTCCCGGGTTCACGCCATTCTCCGGCCTCAGCCTCCCGAGTAGCTGGGACTACAGGCGCCCGCCACCTCGCCCGGCTAGTTTTTTTTTTTTTGTATTTCTTAATAGAGACGGGGTTTCACCGTGTTAGTCAGGATGGTCTCGATCTCCTGACCTCGTGATCCGCCCGTCTCGGCCTCCCAAAGTGCTGGGATTACAGGCTTGAGCCACCGCGCCCGGCCATGTTTAGTCTTTTAGTGGTCATCTTTTTCATAATTCTTGGTACAAAAATATGTATATGCATTTAAATTCAAATTATTTATGTATGTATTTTTCTTTTTTTGAGACGGAGTCTCACTCTGTCGCCCAGGCTCGAGTGCAGTGGCGCGATCTCGGCTCACTGCAAGCTCCGCCTCCCTGGTTCATGCCATTCTCCTGCCTCAGCCTCCTGGGTAGCTGGGACCACAGGCGCCCACCACCACACCTGGCTAATTTTTTTGTATTTTTAGTAGAGACAGGGTTTCACCGTGTTTGCTAGGACGGTCTTGATCTCCTGACCTCGTGATCCGCCCGCCTCAGCCTCCCAAAGTGGGAGAGGATTACAGGCATGAGCCACCACACCTGGCCTAAATTCAAATTTTTAAGAGCTGCAGTCGGGCCTGGTGGCTCATGCCTGTAATCCTAGCACTTTGGGAGGCTGAGGTAGGCAGATCACTTGAGGTAAGGAGTTTGAGACCAGCCTCGTCAACATGTTGAAACCCCATCTCTGCTAAAAATAAAAAAATTAGCTGGGAATGGTGACTTGCGCCTGTAGTCCCAGCTACTCAGGAGGTTGAGACAGGAGAATCACTTGAACGTGGGAGGTGGAGACTGTGCCACTGCCTCATTGACAGACCAAGACTCTGTCTCCAAAAAAAAAAAAAAAAAAAGTTGGACGCTGTGGCTGAAGCTTGTAATCACAGTACTTTGGGAGGCTGAGATGGGAGGATCACCCAAGTCTAGGAGTTTGAGACCAGCCTTGGCAACATAGAGAGACCCTGTCTCTACAAAAAAAAAAAACAAAAAAAAAACTCCACAGCTTTTAGGAATTTTATGTGACTGTAATGCTGTAAACTGTTTTAAAAATGATTCTGTACTACATCATGATCACAGTTACCAGTGCTTACTTTTTTTTTAATCAAATGCTCTCTCTCTGTTAGCAGAATATTTGATCAAACTTAAATGCTGTAATTTATGAAACTTGAATGCTGTATAAATTAAGGGTAAAATTTACTGGAAATGTATCTTTTTAAGAGATGACTGGGCTTCTTTCAGTTAGTTTATATATATATGAATGAGTATTATTGCTAAAGTATATAAAGGTTTTGGTCAAAAAAGTTTTTTGGTATCAATTTTATTCCTATTTTTTGTTGTTTGTTGTTGTTGAGATGGAGCCTCGCTGTGTTGCTCAGGCTGGAGTGTGTGGCTACTCACAGGTGTGATCATAACACAGCAGCCTCAAATGAACTGCTGGCCGCAGTACCCTGGGTAGCTCTAGGTGGGACTACAAGGACGTACTACTATGTCCCTATTATTCCTATTTCAAATTTTTTTTTTGTTTTTGAGACTGAGTCTTGCTGTGTTGCCCGGGCTCACTGCAACCTCTGCCTCCCAGGTTCAAGCGATTCTCCTGCCTCAGCCTCCCAAGTAGCTTGGACTACAGATATGTGCTACCACACCCGGCTAATTTTTTGTATTTTTTAGTAGAGATGGGGCTTCACCGTGTTAGCCGAGATGGTCTCGATCTCCTGACCTTGTGATCGCCTGCCTCTGCTTCCCAAAATGCTGGGATTACAGGCATGAGCCCCCGCACCTGGCATCCTATTTCAATTTTTTAATATGCGTAAATGTTGAGAAGCCATAAATTCATAAAATAAAGATAAGAATGGTAAGAATTTTGTTATAGCAGATTCTATTATTTGAATTCTTGCATGCCACAAAGCATGTGGTAATCATAGAAATTCATTGTAATAATGAATCAGTTAGGTCTTTTCAATTCTGTGAAATGCAATTAATTTAGGAAACTACCTGACATGAAAAGGATTTGTTACCCACACATGAAAGTTTTACTTAATTGTGAAGTACAGAAACCAACAGTCTATCACGTTATCAACAATCTATCACATTATTTCTTTATAGTTCATGTCAAGAGTTGGAGAAATGTACCATATAAGATTAGGGATAGGTGAGCGATACGCTGTTATTAATACTTGTAATGTGGGAGAAGAGTGATTGGTTAATGCCAGGTGGGTTGGCAAATCAGTTTTTGGAACAGTATACACCTGGAGATTGGGGATTTAGAAGTGAATTTCCTTAAAACGCCATTGTACCTATATTTGGAAAGCCCTTGTATAGGCTTTCCACAGGCTGTGTTAGTGGGAGTTAAGGGAAGGTTGCGATAACCTGGACTGTTCTGTGTGGTGGGCCAAGCTGAGTAGTACTTTTGAAATTGTTTTTAGTTTAGTGTTTTTTCTTTAAAATTGCATGTAAATTTTGTATTTTATAGGTATGCCTTATAAAATATAAAATGTTTTGGATTACCAATTGTAACGCTTTACCCTTTTTTTGTTTTTTGTTTTTCCCCAAGACGGAGTCTCACTTTGTTGCTCAGGCTGGAATGCAGTGGCGGATCTTGGCTCACTCCAACCTCTGCCTCCTGAGTTGAAGTGATTCAACCAGCCTCAGCCTCCTCAGTAGCTGGGATTGTGCAGCACCACTCATGGCAATTTTTTGTATTTTTAGTAGACATGGGGTTTCACCATGTTGGCCAGGCTGGTCTCAAACTACTGACCTCAAGTGATCCACCCGCCTTGGCCTCCCAAAGTGCTGAGATTACAGGTGTGAGCCACAGCGCCTGGCCTTAACTATTTTAAAAAATAATTTTTATCTTTCAAATCTTTGAGTAAAGATTTGCTCACTTAGGAAGATGTGCCGTGTTTTTCCTGTGGCCTTTCAGGTGCCTCTGGTGATCAGCCACATGACCATATTAACAGTGAAAAGTGAATTCCCTTCCACTGAACCAGTGCTGTTAACGGTCTGTTACACAGTCTTTAGTAGGCACAGCATGTGTGTCTGTGTTCTTAAAAACACACACAAATGGGAGCATATATGCATATATATATTTAGTGTATTATGCCTTTAAAAACACTTAATCTTTTAAGATGTTTATTGTAACATAAGGCAGATCTATAAATATTAATAAGATTATAATTAAAATTATAATCTTATTTTAATTATACTCTGATATAGATTATTATAGATTTATTTATACATTGTTACAATCTTACTGATATTTATAGATCTGCCTTGGTTTTTTTAAAGCAGTTTCATAGTTTTCCATTGTAGTTTCCATAGTACTATAACTGGTTTTAGTTTCCATTGTAGTTTCCATAGTACTATAACTATAGTTTCCATAGTACTATAACTGGTGTCTTACAGATAGTTTGGCTGTTTCTAGTGTTTTGCTATTACACATAATGCTACACAATATTATTATATACACATAAATGCTACACAGTATTACATACACATGTGTATTAATATATTAATATATTAGTATAATACACATGTATAATTATATTAATATATTAATACATGTGTAGTGTATTAATACATGTGTATTATATACACATAAATGCTACACAGTATTACACATAAATGCCACTTCAGTTTTCTCTGGAATGACCATTCATTGTTATTTGCTTTAACCTTTCTGATATGTTTTGTGCACATACAAGCAATACAGGCAGTTCCACATATCTTTGTGTACATGTGTGCCTGTGTATTTTAAGCCACAAAATTAAAATCCACAAAATGATAATTTGCTGCTGTTTTGTACCTTACTCTTTCTCATGTAATATCTAGGTGATAATACCATATCAGTTTTCTTTTTGGCCCTCTCCCTACCCTTTGAAAAAATACTGTTGCATGTTGTCAATTTCTGTATGTGCTTTATTATAAATTACACACGAATATGTCTTTGACCATTATGTCCCATGTCTGAATATAAGGGTAGGAGATGTTTCTTAAGTGGCATTGAAAGGGCTTATATTTATTTATCTTTGAGATGGAGTCTCGCTCTGTTGTCCAGGCTGGAGTGCACTGGCGTGATCTCGGCTCACTGCAACCTCTGCCTCCCAGGTTCAAGCAATTCTCATGCCTTTGGAATTACTGCGTGAGCCACCACGCCCAGCCCCTGCCCTACTTTTATTTTTAAAACAGTTTGTGGCTGGGCTCGGTTTCTCATGCCTGTAATCCTGGCAGTTTGGGAGGCTGAGGTGGGTGGATTGTCTGAGGTCAGGAGTTTGAGACTAGCCTGGCCCATGTGGTGAAACCCCGTCTCTACTGAAAATACAAAAATTAGCTGGGCATGGTGGAGGGTGCCTGTAATCCCAGCTACTTGGGAGACTGAGGCAGCTTGAACCTGGGAGGCAGAGGTTGCAGTGAGCAGAGATTGTGCCACTGCACTCCAGCCTGGGAGACAGAGTGAGACTCCGCTGCAAAACAAACAAACAAAAAACCCAAAAACACACAAAAATACCTTTTATTTGCACATGGTTCAATATGGTGTTGGTTAACAACTTCCCTCCTAGCACATTTCCTTAGCCACCTCAGTTTTCTCTGGAACAACCATTCATTGTTATTTGTTTTAACCTTTCTGATATGTTTTGTGTATATACGAGCAATACTGGCAGTTTCGCATATCTGTATGTACATGTGTGCCTGCGTATTTTAATCCACAAAATTAAAATCCACAAAATGATGATTTGCTGCTGTTTTGTACCTTACTCTTTCTCATGTAATAGCTTGGGGATAATACCATATCAGTTTTCTTTTTGGCTCTCCCCCTACCCTTTGAGAAAATACTGTTGCATGTTGTCAATTTCTGTATGCGCTATACATTACTTAGCCAATTCCTTATTAATGTCAGACTTTCAAGTTGCTTCCAATTTTTTTTAATAAGTTGCCTTATTTTTCAGAGAGTAAATACCACTCAATAGCCATGTAATCAACAACTAGTAATGTAAGCCCATTGTCCTTTATCTGTGGAATGAGATAGAGGTTCACATTTCGTTATCTGAAATCGTTGGGGCCAGATGTGTCTTAGAATTTAGAATTATTTTGGATTTTGGAAAGTTTATATTAACTCCCCTATCAGGATCTGAGGTGGTGTTCTCTATTCAAATATAGTGTTTCTTCAGAGGAGAAAATACCTTCCCTAAGTAGGGTAAATACTATAAACAGCCTCCCTTTGGTTGGGGTCGGGTTTTGCTTCCAAGTGTGCTGTGAGAAAACTTTTTACTTTTTAGAGCTTTTTGGATGTTGGAATTGTGGGAAAGGGATTATGAATATGGCAGTAGTACCTACCTGATGGTTGCTTTGAGATAAATTAATGGAAAGTATTTAGAATAGTACCAGGCGTATACTGAGGGCTTATATAAATATAGTTCAGCTTTGTTTTACTTTGAGTTTTGTGAGTGAAATTGAGTATCCTTCATAAGTTATTTAATTCATTATATATATTTTAATGAATTGCTTCTTTGTGTTCCTAGCTTCTGATTTATTTATTTTTGAGGCAGAGTCTTGCCTTGTTGCCCAGGCTGGAGTGCAGTGGTTCTATCTCAGCTCACTGGAACCTCCTCTGCCTCCTGGGTTCAAACAATTCTTGTGCCTCAGCCTCTCAAGTAGCTAGGACTTGGGAGTGGGTGGCAGGTGCCACCACGCCTAGCTATTTTTTTTTTGTCTTTTTAGTGGAGACAGGGTTTCGCCATGTTGGCCACGCTGATCTCGAACTTCTGGTCTCAAGTGATCTGCCCACTTCGGCCTCCCAAAGAGCCAGGATTACAGGCCTGAGCCATTGTGCCTGGCCCCTAGCTTCATTTTGTACTGGGACATTGGATTTACTGATATGTAACGATTCTTAGTATATTAAGGAGTTTACCTTTTGTGTTTCCCTAGCAACTCATGATAAGCATTTTTCATGTGTATATTCTTGATGTCATTATAATTTCGTTGGTGACAGCTGCTCAAATTTTTTTTTTTGAGACAGTCTTGCTTGTCACCCAGGTTGGAATGCAATCTATAGTGGCCTGATTATGTCACACTGCAGCCTTGACCTCCTACTCGGTAATTCTCCCACCTCAGCCTCCTGAGTAGCTGGGACTAGGCATGCCTCACCACGCCAGGCTAATTTTTGATTTTTTTGAAGAGACAGGGTTTCGCTAAATTTCCCAGGCTGGTCGGGGACTCCTGCGCTCAAGTGATCTTCCTGCCTCAGCCTCCAACAGTGCTGAGATTTACTGGCATGAGCCACTGTGCTCGGCTCTGAAGCTGCAGTGAGCCATGATCACACCACTGTATTCCAGTGTGGGTAACAGAGTGAGGTCCTGTCTTGAGGGGAGGAAAACCTATTGGGTAGCATTAAACATTTTATAGTGAATCTGTCCATGTAAAGCATCCCTCTCACCTGTATTTGATGATACTAATTGAGATTTGTAAATAGATTTTCTTAAATGTAGATATATTTTGTAGAAGTAATTTTATTGTTTGTCATAGAGTATACATTTTGCCAGTGTTTTTCTACAAGTAAGTGTTGAGGGAATTAATAATAATACCAGTTGGAATCATATTTGTATCTCATTTGGAAAGGTTATAAAAATGTTCCAATAGTAAAAATTGAAGGCAACAAAAATGAATTCTCCACATATAAGATGAAGAGGCAGGCCAAGGATTTGTTACTGGCTGATATGCATAAATAGCCACTATTAGCCATTTAACTAACACACCAGAACTACTGCTAAAAATTCCTTGAGGTTATATGGCTTTTAGGATTAGAAGAAAGAACAGAAATAGCTAGAGAAACCTGATCCTATGGGCAGGCTTCTAGATAGAACTAGCATACCTTATGGGCAGCCCTATCCCAAATAAATAAAAACATTGGTAGAAGGTTTTTCGGTTGGTTTAGATTTTACTGAATAATTTTTAATTTAAGCATCTTTATTTGAAAAGCCCTTAATACCCCTAAGAAGGTTTGGCTGAGTCATTTGCATGTCATTCTGAATGGATTCCGTTGCTTAACCCTGCTGAAATTTCTTGTGAGTTGATAATTTTAAGGGACTTGATTGCCTGAGGAAAGGTCAATAGAAGACATGAGAGCTATATACTGAAAAGATAGGAGAGAAAATGTCTGATATGTAAATGTTAATTTCTTCACAACCTAAAATTGTTTGCAGTTCTTTCGAGATTGATCATATACTATTGATTAACCACATGTCTGTTGTTTATTAACTTTTATATTGATACCACTCATGTTTTTATCCTTTGACTTATTTTTACAGATAAAGTGGAGAATTTTCATGAAGAACGTGAGAAGAATAGTCACCATATTCACAAAAATGCTGACGACAGTACTAAGAAACCCAATGCAGAAACTACAGTGGCTTCTGAAATCAAGGAAACAAACGATACTTGGAACTCCCAGTTTGGGAAGAGGCCAGAATCACCATCAGAAATATCTCCAATCAAGGGATCTGTAAGAACTGGTTTGTATGAATGGGATAATGATTTTGAAGATATCAGATCAGAAGACTGTATTTTAAGTTTGGATAGTGATCCCCTTTTGGAGATGAAGGATGACGATTTTAAAAATCGATTGGAAAATCTGAATGAAGCCATTGAGGAAGATATTGTACAAAGTGTTCTTAGGCCAACCAACTGTAGGACGTACTGTAGGGCCAATAAAGCGAAATCCTCCCCAGGAGCGTCAAATTTTGATAAGCTGATGGATGGCACCAGTCAGGCCTTAGCCAAAGCAAACAGTGAATCGAGTAAAGATGGCCTGAATCAGGCAAAGAAAGGCGGTGTAAGTTGTGGGACCAGTTTTAGAGGGACAGTTGGACGGACTAGAGATTACACTGTTTTACATCCATCTTGCTTGTCAGTTTGTAATGTTACCATACAGGATACTATGGAACGCAGCATGGATGAGTTCACTGCATCCACTCCTGCAGATTTGGGAGAAGCTGGTCGTCTCAGAAAAAAGGCAGACATTGCAACTTCTAAGACCACTACTAGATTTCGACCTAGTAATACTAAATCCAAAAAGGATGTTAAACTTGAATTTTTTGGTTTTGAAGATCATGAGACAGGAGGTGATGAAGGGGGTTCTGGAAGTTCTAATTACAAAATTAAGTATTTTGGCTTTGATGATCTCAGTGAAAGCGAAGATGATGAAGATGATGACTGTCAAGTGGAAAGAAAGACAAGCAAAAAAAGAACTAAAACAGCTCCATCACCCTCCTTGCAGCCTCCCCCAGAAAGCAATGATAATTCCCAGGACAGTCAGTCTGGTACTAACAATGCAGGTAAGAATTTAAAAAAATATATATAGTAAGTACAGTAGTCCCCCCCTTACCTGCAGTTTCACTTTCTATGGTTTCAATTACCCAAGGTCAACCACATTCTGAAAAGAGGTGAGTACAGTATGATAAGATAAAGACCCCATTCACATAACTTTTATTATAGCATATTGTTATTCTGTTTTATTCTTAGTCATTGCTAATCTCTTACTGTGCTTGATTTATAAATTAAACTTTATCATAGGTATGTATATGCAAAAACATAGTATATACAGGTTTTGGTGTACTATCCATGGTTTCAGGCATCCACTAGGAACTGGCATGTATCCCCTATTGATGGCGGGGGGACTACTATAAATGTGTTTTTCAGGCTTAAATCAACACCTACATAGTTTCTTCCTAGATATTCAATTTTAACTTGTTGTATTTATTAAAAGTACCTATTTAGAACTATCTAAAGGTACAGCATTTTAAGTGTTAATGATCAAGTCCCAAGTTTTAAGGAACCAATTTGTAGATTGGAGAGTCGTCATACTTTGAGTGTTAATTTAAGCTTTAGCACTTGAGAATTTTAAAGCATGTATGTATATGGGGCAGGGACACCAAATATCATGATGTTTCCACTTGACAAATGCAAATGCAGTGAAGACATAGATTAGATTTTGGACCTTTGGAACTATACTGATAACAAATGGTTATAATGAGGGAAATACCAGAAGATTAGAATTTAAAAACTCTTTGTGGTTGGCTGAAAACTAATAAACATTCAAAACACTCTCAAACCATCTTAAGTTGGTTCAGTAAAATTGAAAAGTACCAGGTAACTATGCATTCACTCTTAACTGTGGAAATTTAATTTGTGTGGAGATTGTAGACCCGGTAATGACTAAAGGTCCTCAAGGAGTTCAGTCTCCACTGTGAGAGACAAACAAATGAAGTAGGTTAGCTCTGCTATAATTAAGTCATTACCTGACAAGGGCTTTGTGAGGTGGATTGACTGTCTAGTGAGGAAGAATTTGTGAAAGCTTCTGGGATACATGGTTTCTTAACCAAATATAGTTTTTCTGGATTGCTTTACATATTAAATCTTTTTTTCCTGGTAGGGCCACAGAAGTGTCATTATGGTAAATTAGAATTACAATAGTATTTTAAAATACAGATTCTCTTATAGAATATAAGTCATTCTTGAGATTACCTGCCATTTTGCTTTATTTGGCCTAAAAATAGTTTTGCTTAATTTATTCTTCAAAACTAGACATACACAGGAGTACCCCTAGAGGCTCACCCCTACCTTCTCCGAAAAAAAAGAAAAAATACATCCATTGTCGTCTTTGAATCTTTTCTGGAGAATGGAATTTTGCCGCAGCCTTACTATAGTCACTTAAGATCTGGCTGGGCAGAACAGCTAGGCATTTGCTTCCTCAGTAGAATGATAAATACTGCTATACAGTACCAGTGCCCTTGTCCTGCTGCAGTTTACTTATAAGCTTTTATTCTAATCTGGATAGCAAGTTATCCCCTGCAATTGAAAATCTGTGACTGAAATTTACATCTTGGGTAATAAAACTTTTAAAGATTTAAAATGTGAAATTAGACTCCCTTTGAGAAACTTGAAGTAGATGCTAAATAACATTTGACAATTAGAGGCCATTTGGTTGATCCACCCAAAGTTGAAATTTGAGTCTTCATACCATATGTGAAACAGCAAAAAATTTTAAGCATTGGGATACAGAAAAGTCTTCCTATTTTTCCTATTTTGTTTAGCTTAGAAAAAGATACCTATTTTTAACCAGTTGGGAAATAAACTGATTTTTTGGTTAGTTGTGTTTGAAGACCAACAAATCATTAAACTTTCTTGTATTAGGTCATTTTAAATCTCTTGCCAAGGATAACTGTCCTCCTTTTCTGGTGTTTTAAATGTGGCTTTTGTAGTTGCCAGCAGGCATTCTTTGAAGGCCAACGTGATTTAGTGGATTTAAAGTTCTGAAAAATGTTACAGGTAGATACCGCATCGTGTTTTGTATATGTATAAACTATACCATTCCAGTGGCAGTATCCATAGATATCCAGCAGTTATGTGACCTCTCGGAAGTAAGAAAATTATTTGGGAAAAGATTTGGTTTTTCCATTTAACATAAAATAAGACTAGAACACATACACAGCAACCAGGTTTATGATTTCTCTCGGGAGGGGCAAGCAGGAAGGGAGAATGGCAGAATGAAACTTCTTATTCTAGGGAGTATTTTGTCAGCTCTGTGGTGCTCTGATTCCTTTATTCTTTTCTTCCCATTTTCATTGATTCATATATATATAGTCTTGATAGGTTTTCCGGTAGGTAATTTGAAATATTAGTAAGCTAGATAGTTTTGATTACTATTTCAGAAAACTTGGATTTTACAGAGGACTTGCCTGGTGTGCCTGAAAGTGTGAAGAAACCCATAAATAAACAAGGAGATAAATCAAAGGAAAATACCAGAAAGATTTTTAGTGGCCCCAAACGGGTAAGTAAAGCACTATCAGTGATTTTTATTATTTATTTGTTACTGGAGGGCTCAACTCTTTATTTTTTATTTGAAAGTTACTAATAAACATAGCAACCGTCTTTCAAAGGATATATGGAAGTCCTTTTTTCAGATGTAACCATTTTTTAAAAATTGTAAAATATACATATTTTTTGAACCATTCTCAAGTGTATAAATCAGTGGCATTACTTTCACGGTGTTATGTAACCATCACAATTATCTATACCCAAAACCTTTTTATCATATCCAACAAAAACTCTGTACCCATTAACCAATAACTTCCTCCCCCACCCCATGCCTAGTCAATAGTATTCCACTCTGCTCTAGGAATGTGCTTTATCTAAGTATCTTTAAATAGAATCATACAATATTCATCATAAACCAGATACAAAAGGACAAACATTGTATGAATCTGGTTTATTTCACTGAGCCTGATTTGTCTAAGGTACATCTGTCTTTTACTGTATGTCAAAATTTCATTCCTTTTTATGGCTGAATAAAATTCCATTGTATGTGAGATATATATGTGTGTGTGTATATATATATATAAGAATAATATTCCATTGTGTGTGAGACAAACATACCACCACCACACCCCCACACCTTCCACGTTTTGTTTATCTATTCATCTGTTGATGGACACTTGGATTGTTTTTACCTTTTGGCTACTGTGAATAATGCTGCTGTGAAGGGTGGCACATAGCTATATTTGTTTGAGTTTCTGCTTTTAGTACTTTTGGATATATACCTAGGAGTGGATTTCCTGGGTCAATATGGTAGGCCTGTAACTTTCTGAGGAACTGCCAAACTGTTCTCTGTGATGTCTGCACCATTTTACATTGCTACGAGCAATGTATGCTACCAGCAGTGTATGAGGGCCCTAGTTTCTTCATATCCTTATCAGCACTTCTATTTTCTGTTTTTTGATAATAGCCTAATGGGTGTGAAGTGGTATCTCATAGTGGTTTGATTTGCACTTCACTAATGACTAGTGATGTTGAGCATTTTTTATATGCTTACTGGCTACTTTTGTATCTTTGAAGAAATGTCTAAGTCCTTTGCCCAGTTTTTGCTTCTTTGTTTTAGATGGAGTTTCGCTCTTGTTGCCCAGGCTGGAGTGCAATAGCACAATCTTGGCTCACTGCAACCTCCGCCTCCTGGGTTCAAGCGATTTTCGTGCCTCAGCCTCCCAAGTAGCTGGGATTACAGGCATGTGACACCATGCATGGCTAATTTTGTATTTTTAATAATGGGGTTTCATCATGTTTGTCAGGCTGGTCCCTAACTCCTGACCTGAGGTGATCCACCTGCCTCGGTGTCCCAAAGTGCTGGGATTCCAGGCGTGAGCCACTGTGCCTGGCCCCTTGCCCATTTTATAATTGAGTTTTTTGTTTTTATTGAGTTGTAGTAGTATGTTAATCCTTATCAGTAATAGGATTTACAGATACTTTCTTCTATTTCATTAGTTGTTTTTCACCATATTGATATTGTCCTTTGATGCAAAAAAGTTTTTAATTTTGATGTTCAATTTATCCTTTTGTTGTCTGTGCATCTGGTGTCATATCCAAGAAATTGTTGCCAGATCCAGTGTTACGTACCTTTTCATTTATGTTTTTTTCCTATAGTTTATAGTTTCAGGTCTTTACGTTTAGATCTTTGTTCTGTTTAAGTTAATTTTTGTATATGGTATAAGGTTAGGGCCAACTTTATTCCTCCTCCTCTTTTTTTTTTTTTTGAGATGGTCTCACACTTACCCAGGCTGGAGTGCAGTGGTGTGATCACTGTTCAGTGCAGCCTTGACATCCTCGGGCTTAGGTGATCCTCCCACCTCAGACTCCTGAATAGCTGGGACTACAGGCGTGTATTTTGATACCTGGCTAATTTTTGTATTTTTTGTAGAGATGTGGTTTCACTTTGTTGCCCATGCTGGTCTTGAACTCCTAGGCTCAGGCTCTCTGCCTACCTTGGTCTCCCAAAATGTAATATGGTCCAGCATAGGTATTGAGAATAATTTGATTTCACCTTTTTTGTAAAAAAATTCTTTAAATAGCTTGTTAATAGTATTCTGTTATTTAAAGTTAAAATTAGAGATTGTCAGTACCTTTTATTCTTGTAGATTGAATTGCTTTTAAGTAACAAATGAGTGTGTTCAATTTTTATGGCCTTATTTTTCCTATTTTACCTAAAGAGCCCATTTGGGGATCTTTTCAATGTAATTGTGCTATGGTTTTGCACTCCCAGGTGCTTAGGTGAGACTTTGGATTTCTAGAAAACTGTATGACTTCACAGTGATATATGTAGTTGTATTTTAACAACCTTTTTGAGTAATTTTGGATATTCTTCTACAGTACTACCCCAAAACTCAATAAATGGGAGTCTCTTGATGATTAGTTGCAACTTGGAATCTGAAACCATGCCAGTAACCTTTCATACCATTGCATTAAAATCTGCTGCTTTGTCTTGCATTTTGAATGGGCATTTACCCATACATGCTTTATAACATCATGTACTGGTCACTTGCAAAATACTGGTTACGATGAATTATGCAAATCTTTCAAATGATGACACATTTCATTATACAGTATCAAAATACCACTGTCAAACTCAGAAAAGTTTGTACGTACTGAGAACCTGTCAAGTTCACAGTGGTAGATACAAGTTCTCTAATTTTTTGTTGTTGTTGTTGTTGGAAGCAAAGGAAAACAACTGATGGTAACAGATTTACTCTTTGTTTTCGAGAAAATGCCTGCCACATTCCCATGTTTGAATCAGCACAGTTTGTCGATCTTTCCAGTAAAGAATGATGTTTGAGAAAAAAGTAGCTAGTTTGGCTTGCAACTTAAACAGTGGTAGTTTTTTCTCCATACAACCACTGTACTTTACATGCAGCAGAAGTGTTTTATGCATACTTGTTTTGTCACAGAGATTATTAGTATATTCAGGGATAGAGATTTAATAAAATTAACCATCTTTATTCCTTCATTAAGGGCTTTAAGTGAAACTGGCATTTTACATTTTGACTGCTACATAGTATGTAGCAGTTCAGAAGTCCTACCTTTATTGGTGCTAAGGCACCAGCAGTTTTACCCACCATTGCTTTTGCACCATCCATACAAATGTCAATCCAGTAAAAAAAGCCAGATAACATCTTTATAAAATTTTTTTTGAGGTGGAGTCTTGGCTCTGTTTTCTAGGCTGGAGTGCAGTGGCACGATCTCAGCTTACTATAGCCTCTGCCTCCCAGGCACAAGCAATTCTCCTGCCTCAGCCTCCTGAGTAGCTGGGACTACAGGCAAGTGCCACCATGCCTGGCTAATTTTTTGTATTTTTAGTAGAGATGGGATCTCATCATGTTGGCCAGGCTGGTCTCGAACTCCTGGCCTCAGGTGATCCACCTGCTTCGACCTCCCAAAGTGCTGCAATTACAGGCGTGAGCCAATGCACCTGGCCCCATCTTTAAAAAAAAAAAAAAGAAAAAAAAGAAAGGAAAAAATGTAGTTGGGCATAGTGGCTCCCAGCTACTTGGGAGGCTGAGGCAGGAAGATCACTTGAACCCAGGAGTTCAAGGCTGCAGTTAGCTATGATCACATCACTTCACTCCAGCCTGGACAACAGAGTGAGACCCTTTCTCTTAAAAATAAATAAGTTAAATAAATAAACTAAAATTTGAAATATACAGAAAATGTGAAAGAGCAGTAAGATGAATACCCATATCCCTCTGCCTAGATTGATTTCCAATTAGCATTTAACCATAATTGTACATGGTCTCTTCCCTTTCTCGCTCTCTATAATACGTATTTACTGTATAATATATAATATTTATATTAAATATAGATAGTCTTATTTGCAAGTTTATTATATTAAATATATATAAGGTCTATTTGAAAGTAAGTTGCCTGCATTTCTTAAGAGAAAGGTCTTATACCTGTGGTTATATAACACTTAAGTCAATTCCTAATAATTCTTTGATATAATCTGATAATCACTGTGTATTCAGTTTTCCCCATCTTCAAAATGTCTTTTCATATTTTTTTTTTCCAAACCATAATGATTTAGTTATGTCTCTTTTAGTTTTGAACAGTACCCTCCTTTGAAAAAAATTCCCGTTGGCCCTGATGTTTTTTCTTTTCTTTTTGTTTTTTTTTTTTTTGAGACGGAGTCCCACTCTGTCACCCAGGCTGGGGTACAGTGGCGCCGTCTCTGCTCACTGCAAGCTCTGCCTCCTGGATTCACGCTATTCTCCCGCCTCAGCCTTGTGAGTAGCTGGGACTACAGGTGCCTGCCACCACGCCTGGCTAATTTCGTTTTTGTATTTTTAGTAGAGACCTGGTTTCACCGTGTTAGCCAGGATGGTCTCGATCTCCTGACCTCGTGATCCGCCTGCCTCGGCCTCCCAAAGTGCTGGGATTACAGGCATGAGCCACTGCTCTCGGCCGGCCCTGATGGTTTTTTAAGAGCCTAGGCTATTTGTCTTACAGAAAGTTCTACATTCAGAATTTATCTGATTGTTTCCTACTGATGTCATTTAACTTGTTACATCACTGCATTAAAGTACCAGAATTTAAGTCTGGAAGTTTGATTAAATTCAGGTTAGACTTTGTGTGTGTGTGGGAGGGGGGAGAGACTATTTCACCGGTTGCATCATGTATGATGCTTTACATCGGAAGTCTCATGACATCTGGTTACTCCACTCTTAGCATTGTTTGATCACCAGCTCTCTCCAGAATATAAGTACATTTCTGCTTTTATAATTTAGTTAGGAAACTTCAGAATGCTAGTCTGGTACCACATGCATGCCTATTCCCCATTGTTGTCTTACCTCATCATTTTCGTATCCATTGTTGAGCTTTGCCTACATCATTTATTGCTCGAGTTACAGAATGATGAATTTTCTAATCATTATTTCTTACACATTTAATAGCTGGAATTTTGTAAAGAGGAACCTTCATCTCTCTTCCTTCTTCCCGTCTCCTTCCCACTGTCTCCATCACTATAAATTCAGTAATTTCTGCTTATTGGATAACATTTTTAGTTACGTTATGCTAAGTGAAGTAACTCAGACACAAAGAATATTAAAAATGGCATGATTTTACTTGTGTGTCAAACTAAAAATAGTTGAATATGTAGAAACAGAATAGAATGGTGGTTACCAGGGATGAGGAGGGGGAGGAAATAGGGCAGTGTTGGTCAGACAGTACATACTTGCAGTTACATAGGATGAATAAATGTAGCTATCTGATGTATAGTAGCAGACCTGTAGTTAATAACATAGGATATTTGCTAAGAGAGTAGATTGTAGGTGCTCTTAACACACACATAGGGTAACTGGAAAGTGATGGATGCTTGTAGTAATCACTGTGTATATTAAAGCATTATCTTGCGTGTGAAATATATGCAATAAAAATAAATACTATTTACTAAATGTTTTATAGTTGATTTTGCTTTTTTTTTTTTTTAAGTTGAAGTTGTTTTAGATTTGGCCAATGTGAACCATTTCAAGCTGTCTCTTGTATCCTTTTGAAATAACCTGTCATCTTTGAGCACTTCCCTTGCCTTCTGTACGATAACATGGCTCAGGCTCATCTTGTAGATTCCCTGTTAAGTCATGGAATCACGTGTTTTTCTAGAAACTTGGTTCTGTTTGTGGGTATTAGTACTCAGAAACCGAGATCTGAGTGCTGAATGTGTTCATCACATCAAGGGCCTTTGTTTGGACAGAGTTACGAGATACGTTGAAAAATGAACCATGAGTTTATGTTATTGATAGTTTTTTTTTTTTTTTTCAAATTTATTTATTATTTTATTTTTTTTTGAGACAGAGTCTTGCTCTGTCACCCAGGCTGGAGTGCGGTGGCATGATCTGGGTTCACTGCAACCTCCGCCTCCCGGGTTCAAGTGCTTCTCCTGCCTCAGCCTCCCGAGTAGCTGGGATTACAGGCATGCACCACCATGCCCGGCTAATTTTATTCATATTTTTAGTAGAGATGGGGTTATTCCATGTTGGTCAGATTGGTCTCGAACTCCCGACCTCAGGTGATCCACCCGCCTCAGCCTCCCAAAGTGCTGGGGATTATAGGCGTGAGCCACTGTGCCTGGCCTTCAAATTTAACATCACAGAATTGTATACTTATTTGCTTTATCCTACAGCATACATATATATAAAAATAATTCCAGCGACATGAGCAATAAATATACTGAGTGAATTTTAATTTCTTTGCAATTTGTTTTGTCCTTAGATTATAGTTTACTTAGGATGAACAGTTACGGTAGTGTGTTAAAATTTGTTGAAATGATATTTATATTGTCTGCTTATGGTTAATTCTATATTCAGTTGAGGTCATTTGTACCTATTTGTGTTCTGTTTTTTTAACTTAGTTTTGAACTTAATGTTGGAGTAATTTCTTTGCTACGAACATAGCTTAGAAGGCAGCAGTGTACATGTACTTGACCTGATTACGAAGGAATCTATCTGGCCTAAAGTAAATCAGGTCATGGCAACTGAGTCAGCAGCAGACCTATTTACTGTTAATGGATGCAACGTGATAGTGTCAGAAAATTAAGAAAATTATTGCTAATTTATAAAACAAAAAGAGCTATGGGACTGAGCTTATTTGAAAAATGTAATATGAGTAAAATTGTGTATGTGTTTTTTTTTGTTTGTTTTTGTTTTTTGAGATGGAGTCTCACTGTGTCGCCCAGGCTGGAGTGTGGTGGCACGATCTCGCTCACTGCAACCTCTGCCTCCTAGGTACAAGCAATTCTCGTGCCTCTGCCTCCCAAGTAGCTGGGATTACAGACATGCACCACCATGCCTGGCTAATTTTTGTCTTTTTAGTAGAGATGGGGTTTCACCTGTTTGCCAGGCAGATCTTGAACTGCTGACCTCAAGCAATCGGCCCACCTTGGCCTCCCAAAGTCCCAAAGTGGGCCTCCCACCGCGCCCAACCAAAGCTGTGTCTTAACAAGCTGTGTCTTAACATAGTAGCGCCCCCCCCTTTTTTTTTTTCAAGGCAAAGCCTTTATTCATTTTAATGTTGCACAAGTGTAAGGAACATATAATCTGGATTTATTAACTTTAGGTAACAGTAATTTAAAAGATAGAGAAAGGTCTCATATTACAGAAATTTAAAAATTGACTACAATAAATGGTGAAGAAAACTAACAATAGAACAGGACAACGTTCAAATAGGTCATACAATTAACAAATGGGGCCAAGAGATCAACGTATATCCCATGACATCTTTCATGCAATGTTTCAGCTTTTTTTTCCCCCAAACATAGAGGCCAATTAATTCAAATTAGCCCTATTAAGAATATTAGTTTGTTTCCTTCTGAAATTAATATTTGAGTGGAAAATGTATTAACTCATGGTTTCCTACTGAAGTTTAAGATTCCACCAGATGTTGCTCAGATTTAGACAGTGCTAGAATAAGATACTACTGGGTGATTATTTCAAAGTATGAACTACAGGTAAAATCTGAAAGGACATCATAAACATTATTTTCTAATTTAAAAGACATAATAAATATAAATGAATTAACTCACATAACCTTCTTACAAACAAAACTAGAAGAAACACAGCTTTTAGGAGCCAACTGCAGTTGATTTCATGACTTAACAGGAGCAAGATCTTAGATGTAGCCCTGACGTTTTATTCCCAGAAGAGCCTTACTTAAGTAAATGCCACAGATTTCTTTATGTATGAGAAATTAGGATTTATGGAAAGCTCAGTTCTCCAGGGAAGTTTTACATAAGTTACCTCACGTGTACCGGGAGAAAAAAAAGGACGAGATAGGTGGGTATAGGAAATGTTCTCAGCAGTTATTCCAGTCTCTCTTTTCTTTTTGTTGTTGTTGTTTTTTGAGACATGGTCTTGCTTTGTTGCCTAGGCTGGAGTGCAGTGGCATGATCATGGCTCATTGCAACCTCAGCCTTTGGAGGGTAGCTAGTGCCTGTAGCTGTGACTACAGGCATATGACACCACATTTGCTAATTTCTGTATTTTTTGTACAGATGGGGTCTCATGTTGCCCAGGCTGGTCTTGAACTCCTGGGCTCAAGTGATTGCTCTTTTTGGCCTCCTAAAGTGCTGGAATTACAGGCATAAGCCAATGTGCCTGGCCCATTCTCTGTTATAATAGAAGCACCCTTGTGTAGTTGGTAGGCCAGTGGGAATATCTGGATTTTCTAGCTCTCTAATCTGATTAGATTTAAGAATACCAGTGGCCCCATTTCCAGGTGGTAAAGAGGTGGTCTATGACTTGTAGTGGCAAGAGTTTTCCTCCTGCTCTATCACACTTTTTCAGCCTAAGCACTATTGATATTTTGTACTGAATAATTCCTGGTTTGGAGGCTGGCCCTGTACATTGGAGGATATTCAGCAAAATCCCTGGCCTCTATCCACTCGTTGTCAGTAGCATCCCCCTCTTGCCTAGTTGTTAAACCCAAAATGTCTTTAGACATTGCCAGATGTTTCCTGGGGAGTGAAATGCATCCTCCCATTGATGTATATGTATGTGTTTGTGACTTGATAGTAATTTCAGATGTGATGCCCCTTACTCCTAAATACCTAGTTTGTACTTTCTAAAAACAAAAGCACTTTACTGTACTGCCACAGAATACCCATCAAAACCAGAGTTAACATTGATGTAATCCATTGTCTAATCCACAGATCCCATTCAAATTTCAGCAATTGTCCCAGTAATGTTCTTTACAGCAGAACAACTAAACCACATCCCCATGTCTCCTCAACAAAGAACCCATGATCTAATCCAGAATCACATGTTAAATGTAGTTGTCACAAGTCTCTACTCTCCTTCAGTCGGCCATGGGATCTGTGTTTCCTGGTCTTTTCATGGTTTTTACATCTTTGGGGGAGTTAAGGCCAGTTATTTTGTCGAATGTCCCTCAGTTTGTGTTTGATGCCTTCTCATGATTAGACTCAGGTTAGATAGTTTTGATGGCAATACAGAGGAGATGCCATTTTCTTGCTGCATCACATCAGGTAGTACTTAATGTCAGTTTGTACCATTACTATTGATGTTAACTGATCACTTGGTTAAGATGGTATTTATCAGGTTCGTCACCTTTCCTCATTAGACTTTCACCCACTAGTTTTAGCATTGATTCTTGCCTGAGTCAGTTTTTACAACATTGGTTGCCAAATGTGATTTCCTAATTATAGTATTTGTTCTACAGTTATTAGTATTTGGCCTTCTAGTGTAAGGTAGATATTTTCTTCCCCTCCATGTAGGTTAGAATGTATGCATGTATTTTTGTATGTATTCATTCAATTATTACAGTATGAACATGGATTTCTACTTTATTCAGTCATTTTTTACTGTATTTATTTAAATCATACTTCTGTCATTAGTTTGATCTTCTTAGATTTGGTTGGTGAATGTTCCTTCAAGCTGACTTTGATGTGTCCCACTATTTTGCATTTCCTTACTTACTGACATTCTGTTTTCTTTAATTTTAACGCTTCATGAATTTGTGTGTCATCCTTGTGCAGGGGTCTTGCTAATCTTCTTGATATCGTTCCAGTTTTTGTATATGTGCTGCTGAAGCAAGCACCTTACTGACATTCTAAGATGTTCCAGGCTCATCCTATACTTTCCCAGTCCTGGAGTCAGCCATTTCTTCAAGGATTCCTGTTTGCAGTTCATGGAGAATGGTATTTAGAAATAAATATTTGTTCACTAGGTATGATTATTTCTTCTGAAGTGTCATTGCTGCTAGGGTCTCTTTGAGTAGACAGCTAGGAAACATGTAAAAATATGCATATACTCTTTCATATACAGACACATGCCTATTTCATGGTCATTCTATGTATGTTCAGAACCATGAGTTCATACTAATATTTCTGATACCACGTTTTATTCTAGACTTCTCATTTTCCATATTTTAATTCCCTTCACCGAGAGAAATCTGGTTTCCATTATCCTCCATATGTGTTCTTATTTTCACAATCCTCATGTATGTAACCAGTTTCTTGACTATGCCGGCCATCTTCCTCACCTTAGTTCTGCTGACATAGTCTGGCCAAGAGGTCCCCCTTCCCTTTACCTACCCCTCTACCCTGTGTTAGAAAGCATTAACTCTTAAGCATACTTGTCTGTGAGAATTTTCTTTAACATCTCCCAGGAATATAGAGGAGTTGTTAATATCAAGATTGAGGGCTGACTGTAGGAATACATGCCTCAGAAAGAAGATGAGGAGGGTGAAGAAGAAAACTTGTAGTAAAAACATAGTTGAGACAATGATTCAGAAAAGTTGTCACTTGCTGGTGAGAAAAGGAAAGATAGGATTTGATAGATTGGGTTGAAACATACATGGATTTAAGTACCTATTGTTTCTAGGTAAGGTTTTGATCATTGAGCAGTTCTTGGTGCTTTCGTTCATGAAATGTCATCCAGTTTCTGATTTCTGGCTGTAGCTTCCCTACATGCCATTATTTGCAGCTGTCATATGTGTGCTGATATACTTAGATTATTTCTTCTGCTTGCCCTGCTTGTGGTTTGATTTCTACCTTTTCATTTAGCTGCTGCGTGTCATCCCTGCTTGTAAGCATTCATTGTCTGTATAGTCAGCCTGACTATACAGGTTTTCAGTGCTTGTGGGGTTGGTTGTGTTTTACTTGGGATGTTGGCCATCTTGTTGTGCAGTTAAGACTGTTGCTGGGTCATTGATGAAACTAACCATAACGTCAATCTCAGTTTCAGTTCTCAAATATTTAATACCTTTACGTTCTTTTTTGTTGTTATTGAGACAGGGTTTCACTCCTGTTGCTCAGGCTGGAGTGCAATGGTGTCATCATGTCTCACTGTAGCCTTGACTTCCTGGGCTCAAGTGATCCTCCTGCTTCAGCCTCTTAGGTAGCTGGGACTACAGGTGCACGCCACTGTGTCCAGCTAACTTTTTTATATTTTTTGTAGAGATGGGATTTCACCATTTTTCCCAGGCTAGTCTCGGGCTTCTGAGTCTAGCCATCTGCTGGTCTGGGCCTCCCAAAGTGTTGGGATTACAGACATAAGCCATCATGCCCAGCCTGTACCTTTACTTTCATCATTCCCCTGTGGTTTAAAGCTAGGCCCTTCTGGCACTATCTTTTGTCTAACTCTTTAAGGAACATTCTGGACTTAATTTTTTCTTCCCATCTGTCCTTCAATATGACACTGGATAGTGGGCTTCTGGGCAATTAAAATTTATCAGTATAAATCATGGTTACATATTTAGTTGTTTTAGAATGTTACAATTACATAAACCTGCAGTTTTAAAGTTGGATATAGCTGTATACTTTGATAAACTTCATTTTTTGTTTCATAAAATGAGTTTATACAGGTTGTCAACTTAAGTAGCAAAATCTTACAATTGAAGAGACTTTAAAGGACAAGTACTCCCACATCTCACCCAAGAACAAATGTTCCTTCCACACAGTATCTTCCTTTAGCAGTTAGAACCCACTCTCATGAAATAGCATATTTTTCTGTCAGAACAGTTTTACCCAGTGTTACCTTTGTTCTATGTATAGGAACTCACTGACCATCTTAAGATCCAGTCATCATGTGGTATTGTGAGATCCACTATATTCTCAAGTACTAGAAACCTGTATTAATTGATATGAAGCCTGAAAAAAAGAGTGACTGTAGCAATTGGATTGGTGATGAGGGAAACTGGCAAAAGTGTGGAAGTTAATAGCAGCTGCCATTCATTACAGCTCTGGGGTGGGTGATCCGAAGAGTTGTTGAAGCTGAGCAGGTTCTGGCTGGGCCTGGGTATGGAAGAGAGGGAGTCGGTTTTAGGTGCCTTTTTTTTAATCATTGTTTTTATTTAGTGTTTACTACATGACTTTCACTGTGCTAGGGATACAAAAAGGAATAAGAAGAGTATCTTAAAAAGGCAGAATTGTTTTTTCCTGCTGGAATTTTGAGCAGTCTTAGTATTTCCTTAGTGTGTTTGTTCCAAACCAGAAGCATTATTTCTTCCTTTTATATAGGTAATATTTAACTTAAATAATAAACCAGATAATTAAAATCTTTGATCTATGTAAGTAGGCTGGGTGCAGTGGCTCACGCCTTTAATCCCAGCACTTTGGGAGGCCGAGGTTGGCGGATCATGAGGTCAGGAGATCGAGACCATCCTGGCTAACATGGTGAAACTCCATCTGTACTAAAAAAAAGTACAAAAAATTAGCCGGGCATGGTGGTGGGCGCCTGTAGTCCCAGCTACTTGGGAGGCTGAGGCAGAAGAATGGCGTGAACCCGGGAGGTGGAGCTGGCAGTGAGCCGAGATTGCGCCACTGCACTCTAGCCTGGGTGGCAGAGCGAGACTCCGTCTCAAAAAAAAAAAAAAAAAAAAAGGCAAAAGTTAAAAAGGCTTAGGAAAATGTAAATTATTTTCTCTCTGTGATCCAATTCTTGTGCTTTTTTTCCTTTAATACTTTATTCTGGAAGGATTTTAATAAGGAATGAAAGTACAGTTAATCTTTTTTTTTTTTCTTTGGATGCAGAGTCTTGCTCTGCTGCCTAGGCTGGAGTGCAGTGGTGCAATCTTGGCTTACTGCTTCTTGGGTTCAGGTGATGCAACTGCCTCAGCCTCCTGAGTTGCTGGGACTACAGGCGGATGCCACCACGTCCTAGGGCTAATTTTTGTATTTTTAGTAGAGACGGGGTTTTACCGTGTTGGTCTTGAACTCCTGATCTCAAGTGACCTGCCTCCCTCGGCCTCCCAAAGTAATGGGATTATAGGTGTGAGGTACCACGCCCTGCCTAATCGTATTTTCTTTAGTATAGGTGCCTTTAAAGTTTGAAAGTTCAAAGTATTTTACTATTATTTCCCAGGAAATGAGGCTTGAAATGAGAAAATGTGGCCAGGGGTTATCAAGAGCCGGAAAGCACTGACATCCATTTGATAGTTAAAGATGGGAAGGATTGAGGTAGGGGTTAGGAGGGTGGGTAGGGGGGAGATGGGGGGTGGGGAGAGAGAGAGCGAGCGCGCGCGCATGCGTATGCCTGTGTGTGTGTTAGGGTGTTTATAGTTTGGAATTTCATTTGTTTTTCCATTTTGTACTACAGTCACGCATTACTTAATGACAGGGATACGTTCTGAGAAATGCGTCATTAGGCGATTTCATTGTGCAAACAGAATGTACTTAGACAAAGCTAGATGGGAGAGCTTACCACACACCTAGGCTTTATGGTGTAGCCTGTTGCTCCTGACATGTTGCTGTACTGACTTTTGTAGGCAATTGTAATATAGTGGTAAGTATTTGTGTATCTAAACATAGAAAATGTATAGTGAAAATACATATAAAAATGGCACACCTATATAGGACACTTAACCATGAATGGAGCTTGCAGGATTGCAAGTTTCTTTGGGGAGTCAGTGAGTAAATGTGAAAGCTTAGGACACTAGTGTAGCCTTTTAAACACTGTACATGTATGCTGCACTAAAGTTACAAGATAATAGTTTCTTCAGTGATAAATTAACCTTAGCTTACTGTAATGGCTTGTTTTGTTCTTTTTGCTTTTTGTTTTGAGACAATCTCCTATCACCTAGGTTGGAGTGCAGTGGTGTGAATGCTGTTCATTGCAGCCTTTACCTACTGGGCTCAATTGACCCCCCCACCTCAGCCTCCCTAGTAGCTGGGACTACAGGTGGACACCACCACACCCTGCTGATTTTGTATTTTTTGTAGAGGTGGGGTTTCGTCATGTTGTCCAGGCTGGTCTTGAACTCCTGGGCTCAAGCGATCCTACCCACTTGGCCTTCCAAAGTGCTGGGATTACAGATGTGAGCCACTGTGGCCAGCCAGCTTACTGTAACTTTTTAACATTATAAACGTTTTAATTTGTTTAAAACTTTCTGGCTATTGTTAGTAACACTTAGCTTAAAACAAACACACTGTACTACTGTACAAAAATATTTTCATTCTTTATATCTTTATTCCGTAAACTTTTTTCTATTTTTAAAATTATTTTTAATTTTGCTGTAAAAGTTTTTTTGTTGCCTGGGTGCGGTGGCTCACGCCTCTAATCACAGCACTTGGGGGAGGTTGAGGCAGGTGGGTCACCTAAGGTCAGGAGTTTGAGGCCAGTCTGGCCAACATGGTGAATCCCCATCTCTACTAAAAATACAATTAGCCAAGCATGGTGGCAGGAGCCAGGATCACGCCATTGTACTCCAGCCTGGACAACAGAGCGAGACTGCCTCAAAAAAAAAAAAAAAAAAAACCCACCAAAAAAACATTTTTTGTTTAAAACTAAGATACACTAGCCTAGGCCTATCCAGAGTGAAGGTCATCATTCTAACAGTCTTCCACCTCCACATCTTGTCCCACTGGAAGTTCTTCAAGGGGCACTAACATACGTGGAGCTGTCATCTCCTATGATGCCAGCCTTCTGGAATAACTCTTGAAGGAGCTGTCTGAAGCGGTTTTACCGTGAACTTTTTTTTGTTTTACAAGTAGATGGATAATACTCTAAAATGGTTAAAAGTATAGTAAATACATAAACCAGTACCTATGTTATTGTTGATAGTCATTCATTGTCAGGTGTTACTGTATCTAATTGTATGTGCTATACTTTTTTTTTTAAATGAGATGGGAGTTTTTGCCCTTATTGCCCGGGCTGGAGTGCAATGGTGTGATCTTGGCTCACCACAACCTCTGCCTCCCAGGTTCAAGCGATTCTCCTGCCTCAGCCTCCTGAGTAGCTGGGATTACAGGCATGCACCTCCACGCCTGGCCAATTTTGTATTTTTAGTAGAGGCGGGGTTTTTCCATGTTGGTCAGGCTGGTCTCGAACTCCCAACCTCAGGTGATCCACCCACCTTGGCCTCCCAAAGTGCTAGGATTACAGGTGTGAGCCACCACACCTGGCCTGTATGTGCCATACTCTTATAGGACTGGCAGTGCAGTAGGTTTGTTGATGAAAGCATCACCACAAATACTCACCTAATGCTTTGTGCTAAGATGTCACTAAGCATTAGGAATTTTTCAGCTCCATTAAAATCTTATGGGACCGTTATATATGCAGTTTGTAATTGACCGAAACCTTGTTATGTGGTACATGACTCTGTAAAGTACATTATTATTAACTGTAGTTACCATGCTATAAGTCAGATCTCCAGAACCTAAGCATTTTATAATGGGAAGTTTCTACCCTTTGACCAAAATCCCATTTCCCCTACCTGCCAGCCCCTGGCAGCCACCTTTCTACTCTTCATTCCTATGAATTTGACTTTAGTGAATCCCTACTTTTTCCCCAATGGTTTATAGTCTGTTACTGTACTTAATTATTCGGGGCCTAAATTTGTCCTAATTTGGCTAGTAGAGCCTCATCAAGCTGGCTGTTTGGTTCCTTTGCCATGTCCCCATCATTCTATGAAAACTTCTTTCTTCCTGGTGTAATACAGTGTTCCAGGTTCATCTTATACCTGGTCAGCTGTAGCCTTGGGATCAAGTCCATTCTCTGAGGAGTAATGATTCTCTTTAGTGGAGAATGGTATTAGAGATTATGATAATGGGCCCTAGGTGTGTCCTTTGCTACTTGGCCCTTTTAGCAAACAGGCATAGGAAACATGCACATATACATATATTACGTATATACATATATATTCACATACATTCACATACAAATATACCTTCACATGTATATGTGGATTCATGCCTATGCACATAAGTTATCTAGAAATTATGAATTCACACTGATACCTTCAGTATCAGCGCATCCTCACAGGATTATTTCTTGTCTTCTGTCTTTTTCACAGTGAGAGCCCAGGGTTCTTTCTGGCCTTATGTCTTTTTCACAGTGAACAACAGCAGCACCTTTACTCAACCTGTAATATATCTAAATAGGTACGGAATTGCTTTGCCCATTACACTACAATAAGTAAATTTACAAAAGTTTTCAGGAATTGTTTGGCAATTCTGTACTTACCCTCCTCCATCCTGCCAAAGATTGAGGGTATAAAGTCAAATAATGTGTTCACAAATTACTTGGGATTATTTCTGCCTGCCTGCCTCTTTGATTGGTCAGTGCTTTGGGTTGTTTGTCTGGCTTCTCTTCACAGTATTTGCTGTCCATGTGAAATATGAGTAGGTTTCTTTGTTCTGGTTTGCTTTAAGTGTTGGGGTTTTGTGTTTCCATTCTTACCTTTTTTTTTTTTTCAAATATGTACAGCATTATAAAAGTCAAAACTATATAAAAAGGTAAGTTTAATGAGGTCACTTCGTCTGAGATCTGTTCCAGTCTGTCACCCACCCTTGTAGGGAACCAGTTTTATTGTTTTCTGCTTTTTTTTTTCTGTGTTTCTTTTTTATATAAAACTAAACAGACTAAAATTTTTCAGCCGGGCACAGTGCCTCATATCTGTAATCCCAGCACTTTGGGAGGCCAAATCGGGCAGATACCTGAGGTCAGGAGTTCGAGACCAGCCTGACCAACATGGAGAAACTCCATCTCTACTAAAAATACAAAATTAGCTGGGCGTGGTAGTACTTGCCTTTAATCCCAGCTACTGGGGAGGCTGAGGCAGGAGAATCGCATGAATCCGGGAGGTGGAGTTTGCAGCGAGCCAAGATCGCACCATTGTACTCCAGCCTGGGCAACAAGAGCAAAACTCCATCTCAAAAAAAAATTTTTTTTTCTTACATAAAAAGTAGCATCTATATGTTCTGTTTTGCACTGTCTCTCCTTTAAAATTTAGTAATATTTCTTGGAAATCACTCTATATCAGTTCATATAGATCTTCCTCAGTATATATTTTTATAATTCTAAAAAGTTGGTTTTAGATTTTTTTTCTTTAGTTTCTGTCTTTCTCCTTACATGTTGACTGTTTATATCTTTTACATTGTTTCTTTTTAATGTTGTATGTGCATAGTTTACCCACATCCAGTATTGGCAAAATTTTATATTTTCAGCATGTCCTGTTATTATTTGTTTCTAATCTCAATTTACTGTTGTTCAAAGGTGGCGCTTAGGATTTGGTTCAGATGTTGTAAAAGAAATCACAAATTAGTTTTTAATAGATAGCTTATTTTTCTCTGGCTTACCAGTCTCTGGTTGTTTATCTCTGGACAATTTTCAAATTGCTGCAGTGTAGGGGACTCAGGTTTCCCTTGTGTGGTGGTGTTCTACCTTTTCTAGACTGTTGATTAAGATAAAGGAGCTAGAAGGGAGGGCAGTGAACCATCCCTAGAAGCCACGACCCCAGAAGGTGTACCTCACTTCTCTTCACACTTCATTGACATGAGCTTAGTCACATGCCCATGCAAGCATCAAGATATTGAGAAATCTGTGTGAGCATGTGTCCAGCTAAATGTTCTTAAAGGAAAATGAAGGGGAGAATGGATATTCTCGTATCACAGGTGGTGGTGTCTCAAGATATTTACAGCTTCTGTTTTTTTATTTCTAAATTTGATAATCATCTTTCTAATACAACTTGTCAACAATATTTAATGGTATTTTTAGTTGTGAGAACTGTTATTTTAGCTGATTGTGGTCATGGCTCTCATACTAGTATCTTGGTTTTTAATTGTTGAATTATAGGCTAAGTTATGTTCTCACAAAATGCCAACTACTGCATTTTATGTTTTTTTGCACGAACTTTTTAGAACTTACAACCAAGTTATGCTATTTCCTGGTGATATTCTGAAGTGACAGTTACCTACTTTTAATAAAACCGTGGCTACCAATTAAGCTTTGAAGTTATACTCACAGTAGTGGTGTGCATCATTCTTCATGAAGACAGGAATTGACAATTTCTTCATAAAAATGGCAGCTGTCTTTTTAAAAGTTATTACTACTTGTAGTACGCAATTGATTCAGGCAAAGAAGAAAGACTTTGCAGTTTTATTTCTCCCTATTAGCTGTGGATTAGATTTCTGCACAGTGTTTCATATTGAATATTACAATTTCTAGTTCTTGATAGTACAGACACTGTTGGTTTTAATTTAGGAGTTTCTGTAGTCTTCCTTCAAATAATTCAATACTCTGAATATTTAACATGTGTTATGTTTTTTGTGTATTATTATGCTTAAAAGGAAGTTGTAAAGAGCTGAAAGATTCTTTGTAAGACTTTTCTTCTTCCTGCTTCTGATTCCAATTGTCTTTTATACAAATCCTTTAAAGAAATTTTTGACAATCCAGATCCAAATTGTTTTTCTACTTCCCCCTTTTGAATTGCCAGTAAAGTACTGTGCATACATACACACACAGTTATGCATTGCAGTACTTCTTCAGAGTTCATTTAGTTCTACTTCATGCTGATTGATTAAATTACTGGTGATATCCTTGGGTGGGTAAGTCTGGGTGAATTCTGATCAGCTTACTATTTTTGTCTTCATATAGCACATAGTTTTTGAAACGTATAAATAAATTTGCTCTTGTTGTTTATAAAGTATTTATGGCTTAAAAACATTCCTTTTTTTGGCCAGGCGTGGTGGTTCACGCCAGTAATCCCAGCACTTGGGAGACCGAGGCGGGTGGATCACCTGAGATCAGGAGTTCCAGACCAGCCTGGCCAACATGGCAAAACCCCGTCTCTACTAAAAATACAAAAATTAGCCGGGTGTGGTGGCGGGCGTTTGTAATCCCAGCTACTTGGGAAGCTGAGGCGGGAGAATCACTTGAACCCTCGAGGCGGAGGTCGCAGTGAGCTGAGGTTACAGTGAGCCGAGGTTGCACCATTGCACTCCACCCTGGGCAACAAGAGTGAAACTTTGTCTCAGAAACAAAACCAAACCAAACCCATTCCTTTTTTTCCTCCTTTTATGACACAGCCCAGTGAGTGGGGGATAACATAATGTTGTCACTTTTTTTTTGAAATGGAGTGTAACTCTGTCATCCAGACTGGAGTGCAGTGGTACAGTCTTGGCTCACTGCAACCTTCATCTCCCAAGGCTCAAGTGATTCTCCTTCCTTAGCCTCCTGGAGTAGCTGGGATTACAGACGAGTGCCACCACACCCAGCTAATTTTTTTGTATTTTTAGTAGAGATGGAGTTTCACTATGTTGGGCAGGCTGGTCTCCGGACCTCAAGTGATCTGCCCACCTCAGCCTCCCAAAGTGCTGGGATTACAGACACGAGCCACCATACGTGGCCTTTTCCTCTGATTTATAGTTGTGATTCAGTAATCCAATCGGTTAACAGCAACCTTTGTGGTGGTACTGTAAAAACCCATTTTTGTCCATTGTTTTTATAGAAGCTATATTATCTCTCATGGAGAAATGCCCCATCAGTTTGTCACTGGAATATTTTTTCCTTAGCTTTAATGGAATGTCACATTTGAGGTTTTTCTTTCTTATGCCCTTGGAGCACTGAATATAAAAGAATAATATATTTAAGATTACTACTAGTATTGAAATATGCTAAAATGGATCTGAATATTTAGAATGTTAGATTATTATTATGAACTTTTTGCTTATTTTGTTCTAAGTATTTTTCTCATTAATTTACCTAGCAAACAGAATCCACCCTTTTTTTTTTTTTTTGAATACAGGATCTCGCTCTGTCACCCAGGCTGGAGTGCAGTGGTGTGATCTTGGCTCACTGCAGCCTCCACTTCCTGGACTCAGGAGGTGATCCTCCCACCTCAACCTCTTGAGTAGCTGGGACCACAGGCATGTGCCATCATGCCCAGCTAATTTTTGTATTTTTTTGTAGAGACCGAGTTTCATCGTGTTGCACAGGCTGTCTCAAACTCCTGGGCTTAAGACATCTGTCTCCCTTGGCCTCCCAACTTGCTGGGATTATAGGCGAGAGCCACCATGCCTAGCCACAATATGTATATTTTTTAACACAGAAAAAAGTTTAGGAATTGGGTTTATATGCTGTATCTACTTTGCTTTGCTTTCTTTTCTTTTCTTTTTTTTGAGACAGAGTTTCACTCTTGTTGCTCAGCATGGAGTTCAATGGCACAATCTCAGTTCACAGCAACCTCTGCCTCCCAGGTTCAAGCAATTCTCCTTCCTTAGCCTCCTGAGTAGTGGGGATTACAGGCACCTACCACCACACCTGGCTAATTTAAAAAATATTTTTAGTAGAGACGGGATTTTACCATGTTGGCCTGGCTGGTTTCAAACTCCTGACCTCAAACTCCTGACCTGTCTGCCTCGGCCTCCCAAAGTGCTAGGATTACAGGCGTGAGCCACTATGCCCGGCCTGTATCTGCTTTTTTGTTGCCCAGGCTGGAGTGTAATGGAGCGATCCTGACTCACTGCAGCCTCCACCTTCTGGGTTCAAGCGATTCTCCTGCCTCAGCCTCCCAAGTAGCTGGGACTACAGTGCCTGCCACCACACCCGGCTAATTTTTTGTATTTAGTAGAGATGGGGCTTCACCATGTTGGTCAGGCTGGTCTCGAACTACTGACCTCAGGTGATCCACCTGCCTTGGCCTCCCAAAATGCTGAGATTACAGACATGAGCCACTGTGCCTGGCCCTTTATCTGCTTTTCAAACAAGAATAAAATTAAGAAGATTAAAGACAATCCTGGTGATGCAATCAGAATGACTCTGTTAACATTTAGCTAGGTTGCTAAATGGTAAGGGTGACTTTTGATTTTCCATGGAAATTTTATTGCTATATGATATTTTTACATATTTTGTACACACACAATCACTTTCATTAAGTGAAATTAGCATGTGACATACCACTGTTGTGTGCTTTACATACACAATTCACTTGGGAGCATGTGGAATTATTATACTGTTTTGGAATGATGTAAAGAGCTCAGTCAGTGTTCCTTTTCTGTCTTTCCCTGTTTCTTCCCCTCTCTGCTGTGCGTGTATGTTAGCCATACACAGATATTACTTATTTTAATTTTTAGTTAGTAAGATGTGTCTTCAATATCCCTCCTCCCGTAATAAACCCTATATTAATCTTGTAAGACTTTGAAATAAAAGTCAAGAAAAAGTTCTGATGGGACTACTTCCTTTAGATTGCTTATTAGTATTAAAATGGTAAAACATCAAAAGCTTTAAAACTAATAGTGTTACTGAATTGCCTTGTTCAGCAGCATAACCAATAGTTCCTTTAATATGACCTTTTAATATAAATATTCAGTTATTCTCTATGCTGTCATGCTTCAAGGACTTTTGAGATGAATGGACACATCAGTTATTCCATTTGTTTATCATATTTATTAGGTAGTTAGGCTATATATTTCTATTTTCTTATGAATGTGTTAGACTTAAACTGAGCAGCACATCATCACATAACAATTATTAATAATATTTAATACTTACAAAACACTTTTTTCTTTTTTTTTTTTTTTTTTTTTGAGACGGAGTCTCGCTCTGTCGCCGGGGCTGGAGCGCAGTGGCCGGATCTCAGCTCACTGCAAGCTCCGCCTCCCGGGTTAACGCCATTCTCCTGCCTCAGCCTCCTGTGTAGCTGGGACTACAGGCGCCCGCCACCTCGCCCGGCTAGTTTTTTGTATTTTTTTAGTAGAGACGGGGTTTCACCGTGTTTGCCAGGATGGTCTCGATCTCCTGACCTCGTGATCCGCCCGTCTCGGCCTCCCAAAGTGCTGGGATTACAGGCTTGAGCCACCGCGCCCGGCCTCTTTTTTTTTTTTTTAAAGACAGAGTCTCACTTTGTCGCCTAGGCTGGAGTGCAGTGGCGCAATCTTGGCTCACTGCAACCTCTGCCTTCCGGGGTCAACCGATTTTCCCGCCTCAGCCTCCTGAGTAGCTGGGACTACAGGTGCTCACCACCATGCCCGGCTGTTTTTTGTATTTTTAGTAGAGACGGGGTTTCATCCTGTTGGCCAGACTGGTCTCAAACTCCTGACCTCAGGTGATCCACCTGCCTCGGCCTCCCAAAGTGCTGGGATTATAGGTGTGAGCCACCACAGCCAGCAGCACCTATTCTTTCAGGCACTCTTACAGTGTTTTAATTTAGAACTTTGAGCCGCCCTAGTATTTTGTTGGCTGTGGAACTAGGTAACTAGATTATTACCTGTAGTCAATGCTTTTTAAAAAATAATTTCTCTTTTTGTTTCTTTTAATTTCTTTAATTTTATTTTTTGTAAAGAACAGGGTCTTGCTTTCTTGCCCAGGCTGGTCTTGAACTCCTGGCTTCAAGTGATTTTCCTGCCTCAGCCTAGAGGGATGCTGCAATTACCAGCACGAGCCACTCTGCCTATCCCAGTCAGTGCTTTTTAAAAAGAAGTAAAATGCATGAGCTTTGAGGCACTCGTTCTTGCCAAAAGGCTGTTGTTACCAAAGCCTGGACTCTGAGTATGCTTGAGGTACTAAAGGTAGTTCAAATCAGGGATCCATAACTAGCACACAAGTTATATAGTTGGTCTTTGAAAAGAATGGAAGGAATAGAGAGGTAGGTTTTAAAATTTATGTTCAGTCCACTTTATGTGTTGTGTCTCAGGAAGCCAGATCAAGTCATTGCATGAGTGCATAAATTGTTTCAGATTGCTAATGCTGCATCATGTTATGGAAACCTGGCATATAAGAATGATGGGTTTGTATACACAATACAAATAAGAGTTTCTACTTTGTTAAAGATAATATGTAAAAAGCTAACCATTAGTTCACACTAATGCTTAATGCTAATTATGTTGCTGCATTGCAGCTAGGAAGGGGAGATAAGTTTTTTAATGTAGATTTTTTGACGGTCTTGAAGTATGGTTTTCCACTTGTCTTCTTATTTTTGTGTTGTACTGAAAATAAGATTAGTTGCATAAGAGAAAATCTCTAATTTGACCAAACCATTTCTTTGAAGTTCAAAACATAATTAATTTAACATCACATTTGTAGAGGATAGAATGAGATGTGACCTTTCTATCTTGTCAGTCGTTGTAATTATGCAGTTTTCTCTTGAAAGTGAGGGTTTTGTTCTTTTACTTGATTTGATTTTGTAGGTTTACTGTCATTTATTCTCAGTTCTGAAATTCTGTGTTAAAACTGAAAATCCCCCTCTATAAGTTTAAGTAAATTGATGGGGCAGCACAATAACCTGAATTGATGTGAGGGACTTTACATCCTTGTCCTGCTTAGTGTGACATTTTGCTGCAGAAATCATGTATGTTTTTACATGGTACTTTCTTGGATCCCACTGTATCTTGGAATATGTGGTATATGTATTGTATTTACCTTGATAAAATTTGAGAACTCTTGAGTGGTGGCACACATCTGACTGCAGTGGTTTGCTTTAAATGAGTGCATTATCTGTCATAAACTGCTGGATTCCCATTGTTGGAATGTTGTGAGGCATGAATTGGTAGTAGGAAGAATAACGTTTTACTACAGAACACGTTGAACTATTATTATTATCATCATTACTATTTTTAAAATTTTTTTGAGATGGGGTCTTGCTTTGTCACCCAGGTTGGTCTTGAACTCCTGGGCTCAAAGTGATCCTCCTGCCTCACTCTCCCAAAGTGTTGGAATTACAGGCATGAGCCAGCATGCCCAGCCCATGTTGAGTTAAATGTGTTGATTACTTAGTCAGTAAGCCTAGAAAGAGGCTTACTATTTTTTTTTTTTTGAGACGGAATCTCACTCTGTCACCCAGGCTGGAGTGCAGTGACTCAGTCTCAGCTCACTGCAACCTCTGCCTCCGGGTTCAGGTGATTCTCCTGCCCCAGCCTCCCAAGTAGCTGGGATTACAGACGCCTGCCACCATGCCCAGCTAATTTTTTTAATTTTTAGTAGAGACGGGGTTTCACTATGTTGGCCAGGCTCGTCTCAAACTCCTGACCTCAAGTGACCCGCCTTGGCCTCCCAAAGTGCTAGGATTACAGGCATGAGCCACTGTGTCTGGCCTAGGTTTACTTTCAAGTGCTATCTTTTCTTGGTTAGTCATAGTTGCGAGAGCGTAGTTACTGATTTTGTGACCTAGTACTACAGAGATTATATTTGCCATAGACATGAGAATAGGAACTATCGTGGGACTATTCCCAGTATCCATCCTGCTGTTTCTAGGACATGTTTATGCATATAAATTATTCTTTATGATTTTTAGTTTATTGAGAGTCTTTTATAAGGATGGAAGCAGTTGATCTTTCTCTCATTTCTCTAGTCACCCACAAAAGCTGTATATAATGCCAGACATTGGAATCATCCAGATTCAGAAGAACTGCCTGGGCCACCAGTAGTAAAACCTCAGAGTGTCACAGTAAGTGAACTGTACTTATTTATTTTGTGTTTTTTAATAAGCTGTACTTTAAACAATAACTCTTTTAATTCATAATTTGTAAATCTTTGACTTTTCTATTTAACGGTTTATTTTGGCCTTCTTTACTGAAACTTAGTAGTTTCAGTTTAATTCATTGGAAAACCGAGGATTGTCAATAAGATAGCAGAAATTCTAGTGCTAGGTTAAACAATGAAAGCCATAAAAAATAAGGTTCTTGTTACTCATGATCCACATTTCATGGAATTTATAGTATTTAGTGTTTAAGAGCAAGATTGTCCATATTTGATGTTTGTATAAGAGCTTTATTGTATATTACATCCTGTATATATTTCTAAGTGGCTTTCAGTGCTTAATTTGCTTTTCAGAGGCAAATCTCTTCCTGTATTCCAGTAATACTTTTCAATCCAAAACATTAGGAAAAAGATTCTTAGCAACTTACTTACTCCAGAATGACTGGTAATATCATACATGATTTCTAGGTTAACAGTAAAGCTTCACTCATCTGGAGTTATCAAGTAAATTAGTTCTTTATAACAACAAGAAATTTGGGGATAAAGTCTTTCTAAAGTATAATGTACAGTTCCCTGTTTTCTTAAACTGATTAGACTCCTTTCGATAGTATAAAGAAGTCATTTTGCATATTAGTAGTAATATAGCATGCTTCTGTTATAGCTATTTGTTTCTACCCTAAACTACTTCACACTCTTGTGCTATTAAAATCCTTTTGATTCTGTCTAGTTTTTCTGTCCTGTCCCTTTCTGCTTATAAAAGCTATTTTTGCATGCAATTGTGGTTCTTTAGTCTTTCTAATGGTACTAGAGACAAACGACAAATTGTGAAATAAAAAGTTTAAAAAAGACCAGAAGGAATCCTTGAGTGGTTCTTCTGTGTGCAGACAGACATATGTCTTACCTGTTAGTGCATGGAATTCAAAGTATTTCTAAAGACCTTTGAGAGGCCTCCCTGCTCCCCGCTTTTTGAAAAGCTTTATTTACTTTTTTTGGAAGCTGAATTTGCCAGATAGATGAGATGTTCCTATTTTTATATATTTATTTAGAACAACTAATTTAATACCTTTATTAATAGGTGAGGCTGTCTTCAAAGGAACCAAATCAAAAAGATGATGGAGTTTTTAAGGCTCCTGCGCCACCATCCAAAGTGATAAAAACTGTGACAATACCTACTCAGCCCTACCAAGATATAGTTACTGCACTGAAATGCAGACGAGAAGACAAAGAAGTAAGCAGCCATATACAGTGTTTACTGCATGTTGATAGATTTTTGTATGTAACATTTAGCCTTTTAATATCTTCAACAAGTATCAGTATACTGATACTCAGTTTTGAACCACAAACTTCTTTTGTCCTACCATCATTGTTCTAAAAATATTTTTGTTGCCATCTAAGGAACTATTTTATGCACTTATGTAAAAGTACAGTGAGCCCATTGTTTTAAATATGCTAGTTCCTAGTTAAAAAGGGGTGAACTTTTTTTTTCTTGGCAGTTATATACTGTTGTTCAGCACGTGAAGCACTTCAATGATGTCGTAGAATTTGGTGAAAATCAAGAGTTCACTGATGACATTGAGTACTTGTTAAGTGGCTTAAAGAGCACTCAGCCTCTAAACACACGTTGCCTTAGGTAAGATCTTATTTGTATATTTTATAATTATGTGCATGCCATATTAAATTTTTTCAACTAGATGTTGTCCAAAAAGCCAAACATTTTTTATTTTGTTATGATGGGGAGTATATATAGCCAGTGATATGTTAAAATGCTATCCATTTCTTTAGAAAGAATTTGATTCTACATGATAGAGGGAAAGCTGGGTGGTGAGAGCCTTTTTTTAGCATAGCATAGGCTTCAGTTTTCAAGTGCTTAAAAAAAAAAAAAAGCATTATGCTAAAGCATCTTTTTGTCCTGTATGGTGGCTCATACCTATAATCCCAGCATTTTGGGAAGCCAAGTTGGGAGGATCGTGTGTGTCCAAGAGTTCGAGACCACCTTGGGCAACATAGTGAGACCCCATGTCTACAAAAAATAAAAAATTAACGAGTCATGGTGGCATATGCCTGTAGTTCTAGCTACTTGGGAGGCTCAGGTGACAGGGTGGTTTGAGCCTGTGATCATGCCATTGCTCCAGCCTGGGTGATAGAGTGAGGTGAGGCCCTGTCTCCAAAAAAAGAAAGAAAAAAATAGCAGAAAGAAATAAAGTAAATAACTTTTTAAAAAGATATTTTAAGTTCTTTTTACCTCTGATGTTTAAGTAATAAATTAGATTTATTTAAGCATATTGTGATCTGAGTGCTTACATTTGCACCCAAATGCTCAAAATAAAAAGATGATCTTTTGTATTTCCTAATGGATTGATTGAATACTATAATTTTGATTGAATTTTTCAGTCATTTGTAGTATATCCAGTCAAATATAATTTTTATCAGAAGTATTATGAAAGGCAGTTCAGATTTTAAGCTTTTAATGGTAGTAGTAATGTAAGGAATGCACTAAAGACAGTTACGTTATTTTTTTAAAATACAGTATACCTAATCATGCACTAGGCATCAGTATGTTTTTAATAGTGTGTTTTGCCTATGGTTTTTATATTGTGATCATGTATGGGCAGTGCTTTGACCCTTTTACCCCCTTCCTATTTGCTGGTTTTGGTATTACACAAACTAAAAACTAATGTACTAGCTGTTTCCAGTCCCCCTAACCTACTCTATTTTCTTGTAGTGTTATTAGCTTGGCTACTAAATGTGCCATGCCCAGTTTTCGAATGCACCTGAGAGCACATGGGATGGTAGCAATGGTCTTTAAAACCTTGGATGATTCCCAGCACCATCAGGTATTTTTAAGTTTCTGAGATTGAGAAGCCTTATATTGAAAACTACTAGTCTATTTGGCTATCAAAAAATATCTTCACTGAATAGTCTATAAATATATCCTAATTACAGATTGAGTTCATTTTATTTGCTAAATTTGTAGTGCTTATGGCCAGAAGTTTTTGCTTAATACTTATTTTCTCATGAAAACATTTTTTCTTAATTTGTCATTTTATATTGTTAAAATTGTATTTTGTTATCTTAGCTAACGTAGTATATTGATACTGAATTCTGTAAGCATGATTTTCTCTATAATCAGAAAGCACTGAGAAGAATCTTTTAATATTATTTGATACTAATGAATGGAAAAAAACTGGTTCAGAAATGCAGCCCTAATTTTTTAGAAACGTTTTTGTCCAGTGTTGAATCTGGAACATGGCCTCATTGTGATAAGGAATAAATTCTTCATTTTCCTTGCCTTTGATGCTTTTGCTTAATAATAAACATAATAACAAAAGTTATTAGGTTTAACATTTTCCAAAATTAGAAGAGAGTAACCATCATTGCTAATTATTATCATTAGTAGTATTTTGAGATGGCCTTACTGTATTTTTGTTAAAGAAATTATGTTCTAAATACAGGTTAGGCGATAAATAATTTAATACTGCATCTTCTGGGCTGGGTGCAGTGGCCCATGCCTGTAATCCGAGCACTTTGGGAGGCCAGAGTGGGCGAATCACCTCAGGTTAGGAGTTTGAGATCAGCCTGGCCAACATGGCAAAACCCCAACTCTACTAAAAATACAAAAAATTAGCTGGGTATGGTGGCGGGCACCTGTAATCCCAGCTACTTGGGAGGTTGAGGCAGGATAATTGCTTGAACCTGGGAGGTGGAGGTTGCAGTGAGCCGAGATTGCACCACTACACTCTAGTCTGGGCGACAGAGCGAGACTCCTTCTCAAAAAAAACCCCAAAAACCTGCATCTTAGGAAACCTAAAGTAATGCACTTAACCCTGAATGAGCATAACTCCTTTACTCAGTTGTAGCAGATACAAAATAATAATGGAGAAAAAGTGAGCACTAAGAAGTTAGTTCGTGGCCGGGCGCGGTGGCTCAAGTCTGTAATCCCAGCACTTTGGGAGGCCGAGACGGGCGGATCACGAGGTCAGGAGATCGAGACCATCCTGGCTAACACAATGAAACCCCGTCTCCACTAAAAAAAATACAAAAAAATTAGCCGGGCGTGGTGGCGGCGCCTGTAGTCCCAGCTACTCGGGAGGCTGAGGCAGGAGAATGGCGGGAACCCGGGAGGCGGAGCTTGCAGTGAGCCGAGATCGTGCCACTGCACTCCAGCCTGGGCGACAGAGCGAGACTCCCTCTCAAAAAAAAAAAAAAAAAAAAAAAAAAGTAGAGTGTGCTGACTTTAACTACCTGATCTGAGTGATTTTGAGACAGTTTATTAATGTTTTAAAAAATTATTTGGTTCAACCAGAGTTGATTGGTTTATTTTATTTTTTTAAGTGATCCTCCCAACTCACCCTCTCAAGTAACTGGGACTACAGGCTCCTGCCACTATGCCAGGCTAGTTTTTGTATTTTATTTTGTTTTGTTTTATTTTATTTTTTATTTTTTTATTTTATTTTATTTATTTTGAGATAGAGTCTCACTCTGTCACCCAGGCAGGAGTGCAGTGACACCATCTCAGCTCACTGCAGCCTCCGCCTCCTGGGTTCAAGTGATTGTGCTGCCTCAGCCTCCCGAGTAGCTGGGATGACAGACGAGCGTCACCATGCCCAGCTAATTTTTTTGTATTTTCAGTAGAGACGGGGTTTCATCATGTTGGCCAGGCTGGTCTTGAACTCCCGACCTTAGGTGATCTGCCTGCCCCAGCCTCCCAAAGTGCTGGGATTAACAGACGTGAGCCACTGCGCCCAGCCTAATTTTTGTATTTTTAATAGAGACGAGGTTTCACCATGTTACCAGGTTGATCTCGATCACCTTACCTCAGGTGATCTGCCCGCCTCAGCCTCCCGAAGTGCTGGGATTACAAGTGTGAGCCACCACGCCTAGCAATTGGTTTATTTTAAAGAAATCCAAATACGTGTATTTCAGCATCCTGGGTTTATATACAGATGCAAACACAGCTGTGTTTTCCAAGGGAAAAAATGTGTTAAGGGTTTGATATAGATTTAAAATTATTATTTAAATTATTGATTTTAAACTGAAATATGACTACTATGTCATAAAGAATAGGCTGGGCGTGGTGGGTTACGCCTGTAATCTTAGCACTTTGAGAGGCCAAAGTGGGTGTATCACTTGACCTCACGTGTTCAGAACCAGCCTCGGCAACATGGTGAAACCCCATCTACAAAAAAATAGAAAAAAATCAGCTGGGCATGGTGGCATCTGCCGATTGTCCCAGGTACTTGGGAGGCTGAAGTGGGGAGGATTGCTTGAGTCCAGACAGACAAGGCTTCAGTGAGCTGATGTGGTGCCACTGCAGTCTAGTCTGGATGACAAAGTGAAACCTTGTCTCAAAAAGAAAAAAAATGAGGTATGTCATAATAGAATTTTTATATATATATATATATATGCACACTCACACACACATATCTGTAAAAATGTTCTATAAACTCTTCGTTTAGCACAGAATAGCCAAATAAATATTTAACTCAGCTTATATTCTTCTAGCTATCAGGCATTCATATATGGATGATCCATTGAAAGGAAAATTTTAAGCAACAGCGTTTAATTTTTTAAACATGTTTCTTCAGAATATTTTTAGAGTGGGGCCGGGTGCGGTGGCTCACACCTGTAATCCCAACACTTCGGGAGGCCGAGCTGGGCGGATCACGAGGTCAGGAGATCAAGACCATCCTGGCTAACACAGTGAAACCCCATCTCTACTAAAAAAAAATTCAAAAAATAAGCTGGGCGTGGTGGTGCATACCTGTAGTCCCAGCTACTCAGGAGGCTGAGGCAAGAGAATAACGTGAACTCGGAAGGTGGAGGCTGCAGTGAGCTGAGATTGCACCACTGCACTCCAACCTGGGCAACAGAGTGAGACGCCATCTCAAAAAAAAAAGAATATTTTTAGAGGGACCACTGAATAAAACATTTCTGAAGTTTCCAACATGGTTAGTAATATGTTTTAAGTGTTCTAACTTGTAAACAAAAGTCATTAACCATCTTATTTCCTGAGATGTCAGGAGTTGCTTACATGAACTTTTTTTTCTTTTCCTTTTTTTGGCCTGTGGAAGAATCTGTCCCTGTGTACAGCTGCCCTCATGTATATACTGAGTAGAGACCGTTTGAACATGGATCTTGACAGAGCTAGCTTAGATCTAATGATTCGACTTTTGGAACTGGAACAAGATGCTTCGTCAGCCAAGCTACTGAATGAAAAAGATATGAACAAAATTAAAGAAAAAATCCGAAGGCTCTGTGAAACTGTACACAACAAGCATCTTGATCTAGAAAATATAACGGTGGGTTCCTTCTTCCTTCCTTCTAAGATGAGAATTACTTTCATAAAGTCTTTGGTTAGTTACAGCAGCTGTGTGACTGTGGGCAAATTATTTTAACTCTAACCTTGGTTTACAGTTTGGCAAATTTCTTTTTTTTTTTTTTTTTTAGGTGGACAGGAAGTAGAATTTATTGGTGAATATTAAGAGGGGGCAGCACAGTGGAAGCCCTCATGAGTGCAGGGCCTGCCCCTTGTCCAGAGGTTTAGATCTGAGCATAATTTCCTTCCTTGCCTGAACTTCCTAAACTAGTTTATCTGTATTTAGGCTTTTTGCCCAGTAAATAGTTGCATTTTCTGTTGCATTTTTTCTAATCCTTTTTATTTTTTATTTTTTAAGGAAAAAATGGGCCGGGCACAGTGGCTCATGCCTGTAATAACCAGCATTTTGAGAGGCCGAAGCAGGTGGATTGCTTGAACCTGGGAGTTTGGGTCCAGCTTGGGTGACATGGGGAAACCCCAGCTCTACAGAAAATACAAAAAAGTTAGCCAGATATGGTGGTGTGCACCTGTAGTCCCAGCTACTCAGGAGGCTTAGGTTGGGGGAATATCCTGAGCCAAGGGAGTTTTAAGGTACAGCGAGCCGAGGTTGTGCCCCTGCACCTCCAGCCTGGGTGGCAGAGTGAGATCGTCTCAAAAAAAAAGGGTAGAAACTACATTTAGGCTATTAGGAATTTGAATTCTTTTTCTCCATGGATTTCAGGAATAAAAGTTTCAGAGGATTTACATCTGCCATTTTCTTTTTTAATTTTTATTTTATAATAATAGTAATAATTATTATTTTTTGAGACAGGGTCTTGCTCTGTTTCCCAGGCTGGAGGGCAGTGGTGCAGTCATAGCTCATTGCAGCCTCAAACCCCTAGGCTAAAGGGATCCTCCCACCTCAGCGCCCCAAGTAGCTGGGACTACAGGTGTATACCACCATATCTGGCTAACTTTTGTATTTTTAGTAGAGGCGGGGTTTTTGCCATGTTGCCCAGGCTGGTTTTGAACTCGTGGGCTCAAGCGATCTCCCCTCAGCCTCTCAAAGTGTTGGGATTACAGGCGTGAGCCACCACCCCTGCCATAACTGCCATTTTCAATTGGCAAGCATCTATTTATTCCAGAGTACCTCAGGGTGTCTAACTGCTTCATGGGACTTGAAGAACCCTGAAGACACGACAAGGAAGATTCCTAGGCACCTCGCCTCCCCTGAGGTGGTATTCCTTATAATTTAGTCATGGCCAGTAGCTGCTGTTAATGCTCATCACGATGCCCCATGTGTGAGATGGCTATTCCATTTTTGCTTTAGTTCAGTTCTGCTTTCTTCTGACTTTTTACTTGTACAATCAATAATGTTTCAATGGTTTCTAGGCCAGTAGAAGATAATTGGCCTGTGATTTTGAAAACAAACAAACAAAAAGAATATTTATTATAAAGTAACCTGGTTTTCAGACATTTCCAACATCAAAACTATATAAACATTGGTTATTGTCTACTGGTTCACAATGGACAAGTCTATGCAAACGTACCCCCAAAGTCCAAGGAAGCTGAGAGGCCGAAGAGTGACAAATCCAGTGTTTTAGAAAGAAACATTTAATAGGGACTTACGAACAAAAGCCGTATCTGTATCTCGGGATCCCCATGCCATTACACCCCACATCCAGGATTTATATGCTATATGGAAAGCGTAATTCAGAATGGATGTGTAGGGCTGTTGAAGTACACCAGGGTTGTTTGACGTAAGGGCAGGATATACAGTAAGTACCTGATTTTACATAAGGAACAATGGGTAAACTGGAAATTTTAGAGGCTTTCCTGAACAGATGTTAATTAATCAGAAGCCAGGCTGGGCGGTGTGGCTCATGCCTATAATCCCAGCATTTTGGGAGTCCGAGGCAGGCGGCTCACCTGAGACCAGGAGTTCAAGACCAATCTGGCCAGTATGGTGAAATCCGGTCTCTACTAAAAATACAAAAATTAGCTGTGCATGGTGGTGGGTGCCTGTATTCCCAGCTACTTGGGAGTCTGAGGCACAAGAATTTCTTGAACCTGGAACCTAAGAGGCAAGGTGGAGGTTTCAGTGAGCTGAGATTGGCGCCACTGCACTCCATCCTGGGCAACAGAGCAAGACTGTGTCTCCAAAAAAAAAAAAAAAAAAAAAAAGGCCAGTGTCTCCACACTTACTTAACTGAAGACTGCAGCATTTGCCACAAAAATTTGTAGGATGCTTTGTGCTAGCCAGATGTGACTTAAGGCTCTTGCTCTATTCTCTATTTTAATTAAGGTAGAGGTGGTAATACATTCTGGTTACGGTGGAGGATGGGAGAGCAATTTAACTTTAAACAGCAAAGTACAAAACTGACATGTATTCAGTACTTTTCACTTTATAAGATTGTGGAGAGAGGTGGTGTGCTCAGATGGCAAATCATGAAGTCTTGCCCCTGTCGCCCAGGCCAGAGTGCAGTGGTGTGATCTCGTCTCACTGCAGCCTCTGCCTCCTGGGTTCAAGCGATTCTTGTGCGTCAGCCTCTTGAATAGCTGGGATTACAGACGTGTGCCATCACACCCAGCTAATTTTCTTGTATTTTTAGTAGAGACGGGGTTTTGCTATGTTGGCCAAGCTGGTCTCAAACTCCTGATCTCGGGTGACCTGCCCTCCTCGGCCTTCCTGGGATTACAAACATGAGCCACTGCACCTGTCCAAAATATCTGTAATTTTTATTTACTTCTATATTTTTAGTGTCTACTAATTTTTTCATGCTATAAAAGAATAAATTTGAGCCTATAATTTTTATTTGCCTGCATAGTTGGATGAATGTGCCTTTAGTTTTTTCTCTGTATTCGACATTTAGATTCATTTCAGGTATGCTGTTAAATAACATGATAAACTTGATAATTGGATTTGTCTTATATTTTGTTGAATTTATTAGGATGATAAATACCAGAATAGAAACTTTCCTACACTGTATTAAATAGTTTACTCATATGATTAAGCCAGAGCACAGTTGTAAATTTTAGGATTCCTCTTTTTCCCCACTAATGTTAGCTATTCTTGAATATTTTTGTTTTAAATTGTACAGTAGATTTACTATGTTGTTTTGTACAATGAATATCCTCTACACATTAGTTTTGTTACTAGTTGCTTACTTTCTTGAATATATTGGTATTGCTGATTTGCCATGAAAAGATAATTTAAAATAGTAATATAGTCATGCTTTGCGTCATGACAGATATGTTCTAAAAATGCATTGTTAGGTGATTTTGTTGTTGTGTGAACATCAAAGTGTACTTACACAGACCTAGAAGTTATAACCTACCACATATCTCGACTGTATGGTAAAACCTGTTGCTTTTAGGGTGCAAACCTGTATAGCATGTTACTATATTGAACACTGAAGGCAGTTGGAACACAATGGTGGTAAAATTTGTGCATCTAAACATAAAAAAGATACAGTAAAAATATGATATAAAAGATTTTAAAAGATACACCTATATGGACACTTACCATGAGTAGAGCTTGCAGGACTGGAAGTTGCTCTGTGTAAGTCAGTGAGTGATGAGTGAATGCGAAGGCCGAGGACATTATTGCACACTACTACAGACTTGATAAACACCATACACTCTGGCTCCCTTAAGTTTAACTCTTGACTCTTTTATAATAACACTTAGCTTAAAACACAAATTGTATAGATCTACAAAAATATTCTGTGAGCTTTTGTCTGCTTTTAAAATTATTTTTTAACTTTTAAAACTTTTTTTGTTAAAAATGAAGACGACACACACACTTTAACCTAGGTCCACACAGGGTCAAGATTATCAATATGATTGTCTTCCACCTCCATATCTTGTCCCATTGGAAGGTTTTAGGGGCAGTAAAACTTGCATGGAGGTGTCATCTCCTGTGATAACAATGCCTTGATCTGGAATACCTTCTGAAGGACCTGCCTGGGGGCTCCCCTACACTGCCTTGAAACTCTCTGGCTCTGTCAACCTGGCTGGAGTGCAGTAGCACCATCTCAGCTCACTGCAACCTCCGCCTCCTGGGTTCAAGTGACCCTTGTGCCTCAGCCTCCCAAAGTGCTAGGATTACAGGTGTGAGCCACCTTGTGGCCTGTTGCTCTTATTTTCTGATTAGTGATTTGACTGTGCTTTAACTCTGAGGACTATTCCAGTTTTCAAATAAAATGCTTGAATAGTAGGCTGTTTTTACATGCTAGCTTATAGTATACTGAATATAACCTAAAATATCAAAGAATCGTTTTTATGCCAATAGAAACAAAACCAAAACTTACTAAAAAGACTCAAGTTTTAATTATTAATATCACATTACCATCACCTTTCTTCTAAACAAAGAATGCCTCATTAGGCTTCAGCTTTGCCAGTATGACTCATGAATTAACACAACCGAACCAATCTAAATTACTCTTTGAGGGACAGAATGAAAAATGGGCACAATTGAATCTGTTTTTTGTGGTATTGGATTCTAGTTCTATATTTGTCACCTTGGAGAACTTTTTTTTTTTTTGAGACGGAGTCTCACTTTGTCGGCCAGGCTGGAGTATAGTGGCACAAATCTTGGCTCGCTGCAACCTTGGCCTCCCGGGTTCAAGCAATTCTTCCTGCTTCAGCCTCCCGAGTAGCTGGGATTACAGGCGTCCACCACCACGCCCAGCCAATTTTTGTATTTTTAGTAGAGATGGGGTTTTACCATGTTGGCCAGGCTGGTCTTGAACTCCTGACCTCAGGTGATCAGCCTGCCTCGGTCTCCCAAAGTGCTGGGATTACAGGCTTGAGCCACCACACCTGGCCGAGAACAACTTTTTTTAAAAGAAGTAGATTAAAATATTCTAGATCTCTTCTAAATGTGCAATCCTAAGGTTTTCACTGGTAATATCTGTTATTTGCGTTTCTAAATATCTAATTATTTTGCAGTTTTCAAATAGACCTGATAATGTAAACCATCATCTTTCGAAAGGGAGAAATTTAGGGAGAAAAATCAGATCTTGTCAGTCTTTGCTAGTTAAAGAGCGTTTATTTTGTTATGCTGAAGTTCCTTTATTACAGCAGGAACCAAATTGCTGTTTGTTGGGAAGTGGCTGTCTGCTTTAAAAAGAAAAACAACAGCCAAAGTGAAATAAAGAGCAATAAAAACTTTACTCAGATTGTGAATGTGGCTCTTAGCTTTTGTACCAGAAGGTGGTGGTCCTAAAGCATTATTTGTATACAGTTTTGTTATCATGGCCACATGATGAATATCTGAGCTGCTAAGCCTGCAGTATGCCCTTTAAAACTAGTCAGTCTGCAACACTAAAATGAACAAAAGATTTGTATGCAGAATAGACAAAATACACCGAATAATAAGAAAAGACAATCAGTCTTGAAGGAAAATATGGAAAGAATAATGAACAGGAGTCTCATATTAGAAACATAATATGTGAAAAACTGTTCAAGGTTATTGTAATTGTAAAAATACAAACAAAAGCAATATGTTACCATTTTGTGTCCTCAGACAAAAATGTTAAGTGATAACTTGTGCTTTTGAAGATTCAGGGCAACTGACTTTGCTTCTGAGAGCGTTACTTGTTAAATCCATTGCAGTAAATTAATCCAATATTGATTTACAGTTAAAAAATACATGTACCCTTTGACTTAGCAGTTCCACACTTCTATGCTGTAGAAATAAGAGTACCTATATATATGTATAATATTAAACTGATAGATGATAGACTAATAGCACATTTTCTCTATGAAAAGCTGGTTAAACTTTGTTCAATGTAGACTATTCTGATAAAATTGAAAATTAGTTCAATTTTATGTATAAAAGTAGTATTAAAAAACTACATGTAGCATGCAGTAAAGTTTTGTAAAGAAACAATTTCTAGACTTATTGCTGAAAGTTAATATTCATTAATGATGCTTCTGGTTTTTAGACTGGGCATTTAGCTATGGAGACATTACTGTCCCTTACTTCTAAACGAGCAGGAGACTGGTTTAAAGAAGAACTCCGGCTTTTGGGTGGTCTGGATCATATTGTAGATAAAGGTATGATATTCACATTTATAATGTTTTTATATATTATTTAAAGCCTGAAGAAAACACTCCATTGACATACTTCAAAAAATAATTGTATCCGTTTGGAAATGTCTGTTTTTTTTTTAGTAGCATCCTGCAAATTTCTAACATTTAAAGAAGCGACCAGCTGGGCGCGGTGGCTCACGCCTGTAATCCCAGCACTTTGGGAGGCCGAGGCGGGCGGATCACCTGAGGTCAGGATTTTGAAACCAGCCTGACCCACATGGAGAAACCCCGTCTCTACTAAAAATACAAAACTAGCCAGGCGTGGTGCTGCATGCTTGTAATCCCAGCTACTTGGGAGGCTGAGGCAGGACAATTGCTTGAACATGGGAGGTGGAGGTTGCAGTGAGCTGAGATTGTGCCATTGCACTCCAGCCTGGGCAACAAGAGTGAAACTCTGTCTCCAAAAAAAAAAAAAAAAAGGCCATTAACATTTTGATATTGGGGGATTATGGAAACAAAATAATTACAGAGTATGATATATTTCAAAATCTCACAGTATGAAACCTAGAATAAAAAATGTTCAGAGAGGTTCCAGCATGTTCATAGCGTGTGTACAGATGGCTTCTAATGTTAGTTAAAAGTATTCTGTTGGTAAGTATTGATGGTAAATACTAACTTACGTTTGTTTCTTTTCACCTAGTAAAAGAATGTGTGGATCATTTAAGTAGAGATGAGGATGAAGAGAAACTGGTAGCCTCACTATGGGGAGCAGAGAGATGTTTACGAGTTTTAGAAAGTGTAAGTATGGATGATTTGGCAAAAATTATTCAATCTTAATTGTGATTGTGTGTGTGAGAGAGACTGCCAAATATTTTATATACCCCTGGGGGTTCACTTCTGTTAATCCAGATAGAAATAGCAGTACTTTTTTTGAGCAACCAGTTAATAAACAAGCTAAATGAGTAGTTTTATATTTTAGGAGTACCTGTATTGTTACTGCAAATGAAATGTTATGCTTGTTTGTTTATATATGCCAATCTTTTTTTAAGATTTTATTATTTTTATTATTATTTTTTGAGCCAGAGTCTCACTCTGTCACCCAGGCTACAATGCAGTGGCCTTGTCTCAGCTCACTGCAACCTCTGCCTCTAGGGTTCAAGCAATTTTCATGCCTCAGCCTCTTGCATACTGGGATTATAGGCGTGTGCCATCATGCCCTTCCAATTTTTGTATTTTTAGTAGAGTCAGGGTTTCCCCATGTTGGCCAGGCTGGTCTCAAACTCCTAGCCTCAAGTGGTCTGCCGGCTTTGGCCTCCCAAAGTGTTGGGATTACAGGCATTACACCTTGCTGGGCCCCTCCAAGCCCAGCTTTTTTTTCCTTAATGTGAATTTCCTTAATGTGAATTTCTACTTGACTACATTGTAGATAACAATAGTGAAATGCAATCAAGTTTTATTTTTAAATTATTATTAGCATTTTGTTTATTTGACTTTTATTTGAGTCAAATTGTTTATAGGCGTGACTTGTCATAATATTTGACTTTGGAGAATGATACTGTTGAACTGCAGTAAGTATATTTTGGTCTTTGACTCTTATGAAGGACTTAACCCACTTCCGTGTAGATTAGAATTTATACTGCCAGCTAATTTCAGCATGCATAGGTTTGTTCACCAGGTTATTTTAAAAACATCTGTGGGGAAAATAGGCCAGGCACGGTGGCTCACGCCTGTAATCCCAGCACTTTGGGAGTCCGAGGTGGGCCGATCACGAGGTCAGGATATCGAGACCATCCTGGCTAACACGGTGAAACCCCATCTCCACTAAAAATACAAAAAATTAGCTGGGTCTGGTGGCAGGTGCCTGTAGTCCAATCTATTCGGGAGGCTGAGGCAGGAGAATGTTATGAACCCAGGAGGTGGAGCTTGCAGTGAGCTGAGATTGTGCCACTGCACTCCAGCCTGGGTGACAGAGTGAGACTCCGTCTCAAAAAAAAAAAAAAAAAAACTGTGGGGAAAATAGTGTGGTATAAATTAAAAGCTCTGGCCAGATTAAATTGTAATCGCTCCATATGTCTTCTAGAGTGCTTTGGGTACAGTAGATAACAGATATTTCTTTGTAAAAATGTATTCTAAATGAATCTACTTATGAACTTTACGTTATTTGTAAGTTGAGGACTGCTCTATTCTGACATTCAGTGTGTTTGGCAATTTGTTACAGTGAATATATAGTGTAGAATATGTTAATTATGAATGAATAATTATAACAGTGATGTCTTAATTTTTTCGTAAAATATTAGCTTTCTTATTTTACATCTGGAACCTGTGGGTTGTGAAATTATTTCCTTAGGTAACAAGAACTGTTTCTTCCTCATTTTTATATCTTTTACGCCCCAGGCAGAATGTGGTGTTGTGAATGAATGAAAGTTTTGGATTGTCACAATTATCTCATATTCTTCCCTTTTAGGTAACTGTGCATAATCCCGAAAATCAAAGCTACTTGATAGCATATAAAGATTCCCAACTTATTGTTTCATCAGCTAAGTAAGTTTTTTGTTTATTAGTTAACAGTTAACATTGTTACTTATTTTGAACATTTGGATTGATCATAAATGAAAGAAATTTGGATTAGCTTCCTCCATGAAGTACTCTGTTGAGTTCTATGAATCAGTTCACATTGTGTAACGAAAGTTTGAAGAGTACAGATTTTGGACGCAAAATGAATATGTGGATTCCAATTTGATAATTTCAGCTGTATCACTTTTGTAATATACAAACCAAACTCTTTACAAGGGGGGATAATAATTGTGTCTAACCCACCTAGGATTTTTATTACAATTGAATGAGTTAATTTGTATGTTTGTAAGAAATATATACTTAGTAGACATTTTAAAATATGTGTATATTAAAAATACATATAAAAACATTTTTAAAATTTAAATGACTTTAAAAGTATCTTTTGTATCTTATTTGTGATACATATTAATGAGTTACATTAGTTAATATGCAAAGCCTAGAACAATACTTGGCATATAGTAAATACTAAGCATTTTTCCTCATTCTGGTTTTAAATGGAGTTTTCTAGCCCTCTTCTTCTGCACTTTATTTAGACCTGTTTTTTCATATCTGTATGTAGCTTCTTCCATTCCACATTTCTTTCTTCCCACATTTCATCACAATTAGGCTAATGCTGTCACCTCTGCGCAGGTAAAATTCCCAAGTATGTCTCCAGTCCTGGTTTTATCTTATTACAGCAGCCTCTTCCTGATATCTCTGTCCTAGTTCTTGATATCTGCCCTAGTTCTCTGGCTTTTAGCCTATCCAGAACAATACTACTTGGAGTTAACTTTCTCCAAATCGCTACTTTGAAAAAATAGTTTTAATTTCTCAAATCTCTGATTCCTTACTGTCTTTAGATATATGTACGACTTTCTTATTGAAGTCAGCCTTATCAAAGGCCCATTGCAGTCTTACTCTAGTTTATCTGTTTTTTAACCTCTTATTTTAGAGGAATTCAAATATAAATAGTTTAATAAACTGTAATGTACACATTATCAATCATGACCAGTCTGGTTTCCATCTATAACCCCATCCATTCCCTCTGCTGTATTATTGGAAACAAATACAGGTATTATTTCATCCATAAATACTTAAGTACATAAGGTCTGAAAGAAAAGGACTCTTTTAAAAAATATAACCTCAATGCCATTTTCATACCACACATTATTAGTTGCCTACTATTTTATGTTTAGGCAATATTCTAATTTTCAATAGTCTCAAATTTTTAGTCTCAATAGATTTTTCTTAATCTGTAGGTTTTTAAAATCTCCCTTTTTGTCTTGGATTTGTACATTTTGTATCTTTCATTTGTATATTTTATTTATCTTTATTTTATTTATTTTTTTTTTCTGAGCCCCAGCTGGAGTACAGTGGCATGATCTTGGCTCACTGCAACCCCCGCCTCCCAGGTTCATGCGATTCTCCTGCCTCAGCCGGAATATGAGTAGCTGGGACAACAGGTGTGCGCCACCACACCCGGCTAATTTTTGTATTTTTAGCAGAGACGGGGTTTCACCATGTTGACCAGGCTGGTCTCAGGTGATCTGCCCGCCTCAGCCTCCCAAAGTGTTGGGATTACAGACGTGAGCCACTGTGCCTGGCCTATTTTATATACATTTAGCACTTTTTTTTTTTTTTTAAATAGATACAGGGTCTTGCTGTGTTGTCCCGGCTGGTCTCAAACTCGTGGGCTCAAGTGATTCTTCTGCCTTGACCTCCCAAAGTGTTGGGGTTACAGGCATGAGCCACTGTGCCTTGCCTATATTTAGTGCTCTTACCGCATGCATTCTGGTTGGTTGCTACCATGTTATTACCCTTCCTTACCAAAGATTATTGAAGTTAAATGTTTCTGGTTTCATTTTCTTTTTTAAATTGACAAGAAAAATTGTATATGTTGTTTCTGATTTAAAAATATCTCTTGTGTATACTTCATAACCTCTGGCAAGTACCTTGTAAAAGGAAGTATTTCATATGACAGATGCTCTTTCGTTGTGATTAGGAAAATCAGGCCACATGTCTTGGAAGTGGCAGTAGAGGTCAGAATTGAGTGTTTGTAAAAGAGCACTTATCTCTAGGTTTTTAAGCTTTTCAGCAGAAACCATAATCAATTCAGAGATAGCTTACAGAAAGATTAAATAACATATGCTGAACCTCCTTTCATCTTCAAAGCCCGAGTTTAGCCCAGTCTAAAAACAGTTGAGTTACCAATGACAGTATGGTAATCCTGACCAGCATTCAATACCAGAAGAACAAATTATTTTAGGTTAGACATGAGGAACACCTTCCTGACCAAATGGTTGTAAAATATTAAGAACTTTCACAGAATTTCCTCAGTATGTTTTAAAGGGCAACTAGGCATAGATTAGATACGGTTTCTAATTTTGTGTGATATATAATGCATGAAGAATCAACTGATAGAGCCAGCTTACTTGATTTGTATTAAACATAAAAATAGTGGACTTGATGATTTAAACAGTGTCTTTAGAAATACTAGATCCATTTAGGGATTATATTTCCTTGTTATTTTGGGTAGAATCTTGAGAATCCTTGGATGTAACTCATCCCCTTGGATAACTGTCAAGGAGACATGTCAGTTTGAATGAACTTAAATTAAAAAATAATGATTTATATTGTCACATTGGTAGTTAAGATAATAAAAATAATGATTTGCTCTAATGCGTATGAAATATTTAATACTTGTGTTTACTTTAACATTTGTTATGTAGTCATAACATTTACTACCTCAGAAGTGTCCAACATTAGCTCTTTAATCATTTGCACTGTTTGAGAAAGGGTTGTTGTCTGTCTCATATTGGAGAGATCAATAACATGCGAGACAATTTGGAAATAAAGAGATTACTAGTGGTAAATGTAGATAGTACAGATATAAACTTCTGCCATGAGTTTTTAATTTTAACGTTCCTTGGATAATTTTTTTTAAGGTATCAGGTTTTTCCAAAATAAAGTGAAATTTCATCCGATAGCCTTTAGGTTCAAGTAAATAGAAATTTGCTGTGTACCTATTATTATTTACTATAATAGTCTATATTTTATTTCCTTTTAAGAGCATTACAGCATTGTGAAGAACTGATTCAACAGTACAACCGCGCTGAGGACAGCATATGCTTAGCTGACAGTAAGCCTCTGCCTCACCAGAATGTAACTAACCATGTAGGCAAAGCAGTGGAGGACTGCATGAGGGCCATCATTGGGGTGTTGCTCAATTTAACTAATGATAATGGTAAGATTTTTTCCATTTTTTTCTCATTGAAAGATGTATATTACATGTGAAAACAAGTTATTTTTCTTTGTTTCTCCTTTTCTTAGGATAGTGATTTTTTAATTTGTCATAATGTACTTGACTTATTCATGTGTAGGTTTAAATTGCTTTTAAGAGTTGGTATTTTTAGAAGCCTAGTAGCTTAACCCGGAAGTATCAACAGTATGTTTCAATGGAGAAATGACTGTACAATTCCAAGTTAATGTCCATGTTAATAAATCTCCATTATTAGTGTTCTAAGGAAGAATCAATAACCACTTTCCTATATCCATTTCTTATTTCAGAGTGGGGCAGCACCAAAACAGGAGAGCAGGACGGTCTCATAGGCACAGCACTGAACTGTGTGCTTCAGGTTCCAAAGTACCTACCTCAGGAGCAGAGATTTGATATTCGAGTGCTGGTAAGTTGAAATGACTTTTTCAGAAAAATGAGTATCATATCTAGTAAGGTGTGCAAAATGTTAACCTTAGTTTGGGTTTAAGAACCAACCCTTTAATATATTTTGGGTTTTTTTCATGAACATACTTTTTTTTTTTTTTTTTTTGGAGATGGAATCTACAGTGGCATCATCTTGGCTCACTGCAACCTCCGCCTCCCTGTTTCAAGCAGTCCTCTTGCCTCAGCCTTCCAGGTGCTGGGACTATAGGCATGTGCCACCATGCCTGACTAATTTTTGTATTTTTAGTAGAGATGGCATTTTGCCATGTTGCCCAGGCTGGTCTCAAACTCCTGGCCTCAAGCGATCTGCCCACCTCAGCCTCCCAAAGTGGTGGGATTACAGGTATGAGCCACTGCGTCTGGCTGAATGTACTTCTTATTGTGCAAAAGAAAGCCATGAAAGACCCTATGTAAACATAAAAAGTGCAAAAGCTAAAAGTGACGGTTAAAAATTAAAGGAATGATTCTTTGGGAAAATTGGTGGGTTTTTTTGTTTTGCCTTTTTTTTTTTTTTTTTTGAGACAGAGTCTTAGTCTCTTTCCCAGGCTGGAGTGCAGTGACACAATCTTGGCTCACTGCAACCTCCATCTCCTGGGTTCAAGTGATTGTCCTGCCTCAGCCTCCCAAGTAGGTGGGATTACAAGCATCCAACACCACACCTGGCTTGTTTTTGTATTTTTAGTAGAGATGGGGTTTCCCCATGTTTGTCAGGTTGGTCTTGAACTCCTGGCCTCAAGTGATCCACCCACCTTGGCTTCCCAAAGTGCTGGAATTACAGGCATGAGCCACTGTGCCCGGTCTTTTTGCTTTTTTTTTTCTTTTTGTCCTTTCATACTACTGGTTTTTAGCCATTTTATAGATGGTAGAACACTGATATTCAGCTTTTTAGCTACCAATAAAAATTGTGTATATTGTGTTTATTTGTTTTAAGCACTCATCTCTGATAATATGTGTCTTTTAAAATTTTTGAAGGGCTTAGGTCTGCTGATAAATCTAGTGGAGTATAGCGCTCGGAATCGGCACTGTCTTGTCAACATGGAAACATCGTGTTCTTTTGATTCTTCCATCTGTAGTGGAGAAGGAGATGGTAGTTTAAGGATAGCTGGACAAGTTCATGCTGTTCAGGCTTTAGTGCAGGTAAGCAACCACTTAAATACAAACTCATAACTGCAGTTTGTTGGATTTGTCCAATTTCTTTTATCAATTCCACCTTTTACCTCCTTTTCTTCCCCACCTGTTGCTGGGCCCTTCTGCCCCTCCCCCAGCCTTTTTAGTTAGAACTCCTGAAGCATGTCTCTGCTAGGGTCGAAAGGGACTGTTTTACACCTGACCAATTTTTAAATATTCACAGCGTCTAGGGTGAAAGCTTATTTTAAACCAGAATTTGTAACCAATTAAAAATGTGGTACACGGTGGTGCACGCCTATAATCCTAGCACTTTGGGAGGCCGAGGCAGGTGGATCACTTGAGGTCAGGAGTTCAAGACCAGCCTGACCAATATGGTGAAACCTCATCTCTACTAAAAATACAAAAATTAGCCAGGCATGGTGGCATGCACCTGTAATCCCAGCTACTCAGGAGGCTAGGCAGGAGAATCACTTGAACTGAGGAGGTGGAGGTTGCAGTGAGCCAAGGTGGCATGTCACTACACTCCAGCCTGGACAACAGAGGAAGACTCTGTTTCAAAAAAAAAAAAAAAATGGTGTTGTGATTTCTCTGTAGATCAGTACACTGCTTAGAATGCATTCTTACTTTATTCTGCTGATTTTTCTCAACTTTTATAATCACTCCTTAAGTATTGTTACCAAAAAGCAGAGACAAAGGCACATTTGTTTTATTAATCAAATTGGGTGCGGTGCAGTGGCTCACACCTGTAATCCCAACACTTTGGGAGACTGAGGCGGGGAGGATCACTTGAGTCCAGGAGTTCAAGACCAGCCTGGGCAACATAGTGAGCTCCCATCTCTGTTTAAAAAAAAAAAAAAAAAAAAAGTCAAGAATCCAGGCCCATCTCATCCACTTCATGTTCTCTAGTATTTATTTACTCATCTGATCTGTGTCCAGAACTTTGACCTTATGGACCATAGAAAGCTAGAAGTTCCTTTGTCACCTGTTCCCTTACCCAGTCTGGAAAGGGCAGAGTAGCTGAGCATGGGAAATCGTGAATGAGAATGTTTCTTTGAACCATTTAAAGTCATTTTTCATTATCCTCTTTTGTTCTCTATTATGTGTGATTGAATGTTGACTGTAGGTAAGAGGTAGTTAATCCCTAGGATTTTCTTCTTAGATTCAGGATACTCGGTCTTGACTAGCCTTGAAATTTTAGTTTATTTAAAATACAAAATTAAATGTGAAACTAGTGATAAATTGTCATTACTTATCAATAACAGTAATAGTAAATGGTAGTAGTAATTTACTAACAATAATTGGTAATAGACTACTTTTAGTCTCCAGATACCATTTAGAGATTTCATTTAATGCAAAAACCATTTTAAAATATTTGGCACCTCTCTCTTTGATCCCATCGACACATTTGTTTTTCTGCTAAATGAAGCATTTCTTGACCAGGCTAGGTAGCTCACACCTATAATCCCAGCACTTTGGGAGGCCAAGCAAGGTGGGTGGATTGTTTGAGCTCAGGAGTTTGAGACCAGCATGGGCAACATAGTGAGATCCTGTCTGTACAAAAAGTAAAATAGTTGATCGAGTGTGGTGGTGCATGCTCATAGTACCAGCTACTCGGGAGGCTGAAGTGAGAGGATTGCTTGGGCCCAGGAGTTTGAAGTTGCAGTGAGCTGTGATTACAGCACTGTGTTCTAGCCTGGGCAACAGAGTGAGACCGTGTCTCAAAAACGTTTTAAAAAAGTATTTTTTTTTCTGTACAGTTGACTTGTTTTTAAACTTTTTATTTCAAAATAGTTATAGACTCACAGGAAGTTACAAAAATAGTACAAAGAATCCCATTTACCCTTTACCTAACTTCCTCAAATGGTGACATCTTATATAACTGTAGTACCATAGCAAAACCAAGAAATTGACATTGGTACATCACTGTTAACTGCACTGTAGACCTTACTTAGTTTCACCATTTTTCATCTGCATTCATTTATGTTTGTGTGTAACATATGTACCTCTGTTCAATTTTATTACATGTATAGATTAATGCACTCACTACTACATTGAGGTATAGAACCATCACCATAAAAGAATTCTCTTGTGCTGCTCACTGTACAGCTTACCTGCCTTCCCTGTCTCCTAGCTACCACCAACCTGTTTTCCATCTTTTTTCATCTCATTTTATTTTTTTCTATCATTCTAGTCCCTTTCTTTTAAAAATTGACTTTTCTTCAAATGGAACCTAGAAATGAATAAAAACTTACCGTCAGCCGCCTCACGAGCTGTATTTGAAGGCACAGATGATAGGTCTGCATTATTCACATAATAGGGGTTCATTTGCAGAAGCCACCCCCACACCCTAGGAGATCTCTGTTTGTGAGTTGTTTCAGGATAGTCTCAAATTTTCCTACTGTGTCTAATTGACCTGGGAATATCACTTCCAGTATTCCTCTTTTGCACTTAGTGTTATAGAAGCTTCTTGTCCTTCAGGGTGTCATCCTGTATCTTCTCTGGCTTTCCTTTATCTGCTATGGTTTATGGTTTGTCATTTTTAAATCAGTTTACAGTTTTTGTTTTTCGACTGTAATACCTTTTGGGTGATGGGTTCTGTTACTCATTTTAGAAAATTGTGCTGCCTTGTACTCAGTTATCTTAAAGTATCAAGAAATGGCTTTTAATTCTGTTATTCAAAGATAGAGTGGAAAATTCCATGTTCATATTTATATCCTTTATGCTACTGGTAACGTTGGTCTGAATCCAGTAATTTTCAAATTACGTATCTTTTCAATAATGTTGTATAAATGGAATCTTACAGGTAGTTCTGATTACTGACATGAACTTTCCTCTTTCTAGCTGTTCTTACCTATTTATGGATCTGTTTATTTTTTAAAAACCAAACATAATTCACAAAAATAGTGGGGGAAAAAAAAGTCAGATCCAGAAAGGTTTAAACTCCATAAATGTATTTCCTAAAACATTACCATTTGTAACAGTTTTGTGTTTGTCCTGAGAAATCAGTGTTTGTGCATATATCAAAATAAATGTGGAGGCCAGACATGGTGGCTCATGCCTGTAATCTGTAATCCCAACACTTGGGGAATCTGAGGCAGGCAGATTGCTTGAGCCCAGGAATTTGAGCCTGGCCTAGGCAACATGGCAAAATTATGTCTCTACTAAAAATTAAAAAATTAGCCAAGTGTGGTGGCATATGCCTGTAGTCCCAGCTATTTGGAAGGCTGAGGTGGGAGAATCACTTGAGCCCAGGAAGTGGAGGCTGCAGTGAGCCATGATCCTGCCACTGTACTCCAGCCTGGTCAATGGGAGTGAGACCCTGTCCGAAAAGTAAATAAAAAATAAATGTGCAATGTGTTTTATATAAAGGGACTCTTACTGTACATAGTGTTTAGTCTATACCCACTCTTTGCGTAAAGTGTCTTCCTGAGCTTTTCATGTCAACACAAAGGTTTATCACATTCTTTGTAATGACTGCAAACCAGTAGCTTTTTTATTTATACATACATACATACATACACACATACATACCTACATAGTAGTCTCTTTTGCCCAGGCTGAAGTACAATGGTCCAGTCACAGCTCACTGTAGCCTTTACCTCCCAGGCTCAGGTGATCCTTTTACCTCAGCCTCCCAAGTAGCTGGGACTACAGGCACATGCCACCACATTTAGCTAAGTTTTGTATTTGTAGAGCTGAAGTCTCACTATGTTGCCCAGGCTGGTCTCAAACTCTTGCACTCAAGTGATCCTCCTGCCTTGCCTCCTAAAGTGCTAGGATCACAGGCGTGATCCACCATGCTCTGCCTTAGTACTTTATTTAACCAAACCTCTACTGATACATTTTTTGATTGTTTTGTGTTTAAGTTTTATTTTGTTACAAAAATTACAGAAATAAATACCCTAGCATCTAAATCTTAGGCCATACTTTTCTTTTTTAAATTTTTTTTGGAGACAGAGTCTTGCTCTGTCGCCCAGGCTGGAGTGCAGTGGCACCATTTCAGCTTACTGCAACCTCTGACTCCCAGGTTCCAGTGATTCTTCTGCCTCAGCCTCCCAAGTAGCTGGGATTACAAGCATGCGCCACCACGCCCAGTTAAGTTTTGTATTTTTAGTAGAGGTGGTTTCACTGTGTTGGCCAGGCTGGTCGTGAACTCCGGACTTAAGTGATCCGCCTGCCTCGGCCTCCCAAAGTGTTAGGATTTACACGCATGAGCCACCCTGCCTGGTCAGGCCATACAAAGTATGTCTGTGAGCGTACTTTTCTGGTTTAGGAATTGTTGTGTCAGAATATATTGTACTGTATTTAAAGTTGATATGCCTAACTCCTCCCACCCTCATCACCAAACACATACTTCCTGTGCCCTCAATTTATACTTCCCCCTAAAACTTTTTATGAGTCCCCATTCCTTCATACTCTTGCCAAGATTTTTGCTAGTCTAACAGGTTCCTAGGTATTTTTGGTATTTCCTTAAATGGCATTTTGTACATGTCCAGAAACAGTGATGGTTCATTCTTTTTATTTTTCCAAAGCCCTTGCTGTGTTTAGCTTCCTTTTTTTTGACCTTTTCAAAAGCAGTCATCCTTAAAGTTGTGTCTTCAGAGTAACCCACAACAACTCAGTTCTTTCTGAAGTCATAAGTAGGAGTCCATTATTCTCTTCTCATACATTTTTATCTCAGGGCTTGAAAATTATTGGGAAACCCAAAGAACTTTTGTTGTTTATATGTGCTTTATCTATCTATATTTATTGAATTAGAAATTAAAACTGGGAGACATTACATTAGCTGTTAGAGCAGTGACATAATCACATGGCATGTAGATTCCAAAACTCCACTGTACACTCAGTGAAAGAAGAAAGAAGTCAGCAGACCTCTTAATATTATTATGAGTGTAATTTTGACCTCCTGTACTCCCTGATAGGGTCTTAAGGATCCATAGGGATTCTTAGACCAGTTTTGAGAATTGCTGTTCTCTATAAATGTTAACTTTTATTTTCTGAAAGATATTATCTTGTATAATCTCTCTTTGAAGTTTGTATACCACTCTTCTGTATACTCAACAAATCTTTGGGGTCTACTTGGCATTTGATTTTCAGGCAATTCTTTTAGTAACTTGGAGCATTTCCCAATTCATGTCAGTGTTTTCTATGTGTCAGTACTGTACCAGCTCAGGGAAAATAAAGTAAGTGATGGCAAGGAATTTAGCATATTCCCCTTTGACTTAAGAATTTTCCAATTTTGTATTTTTTGCTTGAATTTCTTGTATTATGCAAATTAAGGGAAATTATTGAGACTCATTCTTCCAAGCAACCTGCGTCATTAGTAGATGACTTCATTGAATCTTAGCAGCATTTATACTTTTGTTTTGGCTTTCGATAGGATGTAGAGCAAAAGCTTTTACTTATACTCACCTCTTTTTACCACATAACCATCTTAGAGTTAGTGATACATTTAAAAGCAACTATAACTTTATATTTGCATATATGCATATTGATTGGCGATCTCTTTTTAATGATCTTCAAAAATAATTTTTATCAGCTATTCCTTGAGCGAGAGCGGGCAGCCCAGCTAGCAGAAAGTAAAACAGATGAGTTGATCAAAGATGCTCCCACCACTCAGCATGATAAGAGTGGAGAGTGGCAAGAAACAAGTGGAGAAATACAGTGGGTATCAACTGAAAAGACTGATGGTACAGAAGAGAAACATAAGAAGGAGGAGGAGGATGAAGAACTTGACCTCAATAAAGGTATATTTACTTTGAATGGTGTACTTACATTGAAGATAGTGGTTTGATTTTGTTTTTTTCTTCAAACCATTTTAATTCGCAGATTGTCTTAATCTGGCTATTACTTGAGGACCTCTCTAGTTCAATCCAGACAAGCTTTGATACTTGAGTGCTTGTGGTAGTTCTCCCACAGTGAGGAAGGTGCATGCCAATGGCAGGCATGCTAGTGACAGGAAAGATCCAGTTAAATCACTCTTCCTTCCGGCGCCCTCCTTTCCTTTACTCATCTGTGAAGAGACACATAGGAGACATAATGGAATTTTTTCAGTTTTCAGTTTTTGAGATTGTTTTTTCAGCTTCACTATAAACTTGAAGATCTGTTGTCATAAATTATAGTAATAGTTCTCAAAATGTAAGTGCTAGATGGGAAACAATAAGAAATATACTGTAGGCTGGTGGCTCACACCTGAGCCCAGCACTTTGGGAGGCTGAAGCAGGAGGATTACTTGAGGCTAGGAGTTTGAGACAATCTAGCAAGACCCCATCCCTACGAAAAATTAAAAAATTAGCTTGGCATGGTGGCACAAGCCTGTAGTCCTGGGTGCTCAGAAGGCTGAGGTTGGAGGATTGCTTGAGCTGAGGAATTCAAAGTTACAGTGAGCTACGATTGCACCACTGCACTCTACCCTGGGTGACAGAGTGAGACCCTTTCTCATTTAAAAAAAAAAAAAGATACTAGAGGTAATATCTTCACCAGTCATACATTACTGAGTATCTGCTGTTGTCAGAATTTGTGATACAACTTTTGCCATTCATACGAGTTCTGCAGAATAGCCATTTGTAACTTCATATCACTAAGGTTATGAATTTAAGTTCAGTCAGCCCTCCATACCTGTGGGTTCCACATCCACAGAGTCAGCCAACCACAAATCAAAAATATTTGAGGAAGAAAAAAATAATACAGGTTAATAAATAATATAGTATAACAGCTATTTACATAACATTTACATTGTATTAGGTATCAGAAGTAATCTAGAAATGATTTACAGTATGCCAGAGGATGTGTGTGTCTTATATGCAAATACTGCACCCTTTCCTATCAGAGATTTGAGCATACGCCAGTTTTGGTATTGGAGGGTGCTGGCATCCTGGAACCAATCCCCGCTCGGATGCAGAGGGACGACCATAATGTGTTCAGTTTTACATCACTAGGAAGCAAGCTGCCGCAATGTCTCATTCTGAGCCTTTTCTCCTATTACTCCCACTTCTCCACAAATCTGATACCATTAGTTCTAATATTGTAATACTTTTCCTTTTTCTCAGTTACTAGGTTTTGATGCTTTTCTTTTTTTGGCGTAATAACAGTTTTGGTTCTTTAGCAGTCTTTTAAAAAGTTACAGCTTTATTGAGATAGAATTCACAGACTGTACAGTTCATCCTTTAAAAGTGAGTAATTCAGTAGTTTTTCATATATTCACAAGGTTGTGCTGCCATCACCACTAATTCCAAATACTGTTTTTATCACCACTAAAGGAACCCTATACCCATTAGCAGCCATCACCCCTATTTTCCCGTCCTCCCTGGGCACTGGCAACCACTAATCTACTTTCTGTGTCTATGGATTTGCCTGTTTTGGACATTCCATTTAAAAAAGAATCATACAATATGTGGCCTTTTATGACTGGCTTCTTTCAGCCAGCAGAATGTTTTCAAAGTTATCTGTGATACAGTATTTGTTAATACTGTATTCCGTAGACAAATAATATTCCATAATATTGTTATACCATAGTTTATCCATTTGTTTACTGATGGACATATGAGTGGTTTCTGCTTTTTAGCTTTTTGAAGTTATCTACAAGTTTTTTTGTAGACATGCATTTTCTTTTGGATTTATACCTAGGATTTGGAATTGTTGGATTGTTTATAACTGTGTGTTTAACATTCTAAGAAAATGCCAAATTGTTTTCCAGCGTGGCTGCACTATTTTACATTACCATCAGCAATGTATGAAGGTTCCAAGTTACTTGTATTGTAAAATAAAATTTTTAGTCATCCTAGTGGGCGTGACATGATATCTCATTGTGGTTTGATTTGCAGTTGCCTGGTGATTAATGCTGCTGACCATCTTTTTCATGTGCTCATTGGCCATTTGTGTATCTTGTTTGAAGAATTCTCTAAGTCCTCTGCCCAGTTTTGTGGGTTTTTGTTTTTGTTGTTTTTGAGACAGAGTGTTGCTCTGTCGCCCAGGCTGGAGAGCAGTGGCACAATCAGGGCTTACTGTAGCCTTGACTTCCCAGGCTCAAGCGATCCTCCCACCTCAGCCTTGCAAGTAGCTGGGGACTACAGTCGTGCACCACCACACCCATTTAAGGTTTTTTAATTTTAGTGGAGAGGAGGTCTCACTATGTGGCCTAGGCTGGTCTCAAACTCCTGAGCTCAAGTGATCCTCCCGCCTCAGCCTTCAAAAGTACTGGGATTATAGGTGCGAGCCACCACGCCTGGGCCCTTTGCCCAGTTTTAATTGGGTTGTTTTTGTTGTTGAGTTGTTAAGAATTTTTTTGTATGTTCTGGATACTTGACCCTTATCAAGTTCATGATTTGCAAATATATTCTATCATTCTGTGGATTATCTTTTCAGTTTGTTAATTGTTTCCTTTGTAACACAAAAATTTTAACTAAAAGTTTTATGGTTTCAGCTATTCTTTTGGATCCTTTTTTCATTTTGATTTAATTTTTGTTAAGTTGTGGATATCCAGTTGTCCTAGCATCATTTGTTGATTTGTAGCTGTTTTGAAGTAAAGATAACTAACAGAATGGTTGGTTTTACAATTCTCAACTCTCTCAGCCCTTCAGCATGCCGGCAAACACATGGAGGATTGCATTGTGGCCTCCTACACAGCACTACTTCTTGGGTGTCTCTGCCAGGAAAGTCCAGTAAGTACATAGTTCAGTGATGTTTTATGTATCTTTGAAAGATTCCAATGTAACAGCTTCATACCTTTACCTGTTTCACTTACTTATTTCTTCAGTGTTTCCCCTTTAATGTCCAACTTATTCCACAAAGGCTATTGGCTGGTTATAGGGTTATTTAAACTGTTTGTTTTCTATGGAGGAAAAATGGCAAGAAAATGTGTTAACATTTCCAGTAGTTTTATTTAAATTACCTAAATAGTTTTAAAGTAAAAACTTTAGTACAGTCTCTATTGGAAAGAGAATGTGTAGCATTTTTTACATGCTAATCCTTTCCAATATAGGTTTTATTAAGTAAGGCTTGGAGTGGAGTAAATTAAATTGATTTTCACTTTTTAAAAAGTGAAATAAAGTTGATCTTTATGGCTTTGTTAGAAAGGATGTGCCTGTCAGAGTTAGGCTGTTAAAGATATAAGAAAAAGCAGTTCTGGAAAACAAGCTAGTCAGTCCTTTAATCTCATGAAAAAGGAAGAATTACACACATGAAATCAACTTAAAAATCAAGATAGTGTATAATACTGAAAACTACTTGTTGAGATTTTTAAGGTACGTCCCAAAGGTCAGAATACATTAGGTCTAATGAAAAAGCTCTTGTGGCTGGGTGTGGTGGCTCACGCCTGTAATCTCAGCACTTTGGGAGGCCGAGATGGGCAGATCACTTGAGGTTAGGAGTTCGAGACCAGTCTTGCCAACATGGTGGAACCATGTCTCTACTAAAATATAAAAATTTGCTGGGTGTGATGGCACACACCTCTAATCGCGGCTACTCAGGAGGCTGAGGCGCAGGAGTTGAATTGCTTGAATCCTGGAGATGGAGTCTGCAGTGAGCCAAGATCACGCCACTGCACTTCAGCCTGGGCTTCAGAGTGAGACTGTTTCAAAAAAATAAATAAGAAAAGAAAAGGCTCTTGTTTGATGGATGAATCTGTTCAGATGCCTTTGGTTGGAGTAAAAGAAGGGATAGTGTGAAACCTGTACTCATCTGGCTTAAACAAGATGGCCGAGTCTAATTTGGGTGATGTCAGTGCCTCACTGAGGTCATCAGAGGCTCGGATCATTTCTGTCTTTATTGTTTTTCTGTATTTTTTTGTAGAGACAGGGTTTCACCATGTTGCCCTGGCTTGTCTCGAACTCCTGGGCTTAAGTGACCCTCCTGTCTTGGTTTCTCAAAGTGCTGGGATTATAGGTGTGAGCCACAGCGCTCACCCCATTTCTGTGTTTAAACTGCTGTCTTCCACATGTTGTCCTTTGCTAGCTCTCATGGTCCCATGCTAAGCTAGGTGTCTCATCAAATTAAATAATGCCTAGCAGTAATAGGTGCCTCTTCCTCTAGGTTCTTTTTTTTTTCCATAGGTACATTGGCTAGAAATACGTATCTTTTTAAGACAACTGTTTGTTTATTTCCCCTTTGGGACCCCATGCCACTCTAACCCCTCACCAGGTAGACTTCCTTATCTTGGCCAGCATCGGGTCACAATGCTTTTGTCTGAACCAGTTGCTGGCCAGGAACATGGGATTACTATGAGTGGATTAGATCATCAGGATTCACTTTGGAGAAATACGAATGTCTAGACAATCAGGCTGAGTCAGCCCGAAAGTGGAAGGTAATGACTATGGGGATAGTCTGCTGCCTTGGGAAAAACAAAGATGAGGAGTAAAACTGTTGAAGAAGGACACGGCAGAATCATTGTGAGTATTCTCTTTAAGATGGGGGGGTTGGGTGTAGGTGGATTATTGTAAAGCCAGAGTTTGAAATGGAAGGCAGATTGTTTTCTAAGAGCAAGGGCATTGAGGGAGCAAGAAAGAGTGGAGACCTATAGAGTGGGGGTTAGTTTCAGTAGGAAGCAGGGGCCATCTCATTTTGAAGCTGGAGGACTGGAAGAACAGAATAATGATAAATGCATGGCTTCATTTGAGCAGGAACTCATGCTGGCTCCTTGTACTTGGGCCCATCTACCCAGCCACGTTTCCTTATTTTTGCCATCTAATTCTTTGTATTGCCTTTTTTTTTTCACTTTCTGTAACTAAGTCCTGTGTGTTTTTTCTGAATCCATCTTGTCCATCTCTTCCATACTTATATTTTAACCAACCTAAATACACGAGCCCACTCTGTGTGGCCCTTCTGGGTACCACCCATTTCAGGATCAAGACCAAAGTTCTCATCATAGCTCTGGAGGCCCCGCAAGATCTTTATATCCCTTTTTCTTATTTGCAGTGACAAGATTTTAAGAGCAAATCAGAAACACATCACACACAGGAGAGGAAGAAGAGGCAGGCCTCAAAAGCAATGAAAATAATATTTAAATGTAAAGATTTTTAGATACTCTGTTTTGTACACACTATAGGTTTAGTCATATTTCAGTCATATTCTTTCTTACATAATCATTCTTGAAATTGTGTTATTACCACATGTGATTTATCTTGGGTCATCTTTCCCATGCTAATTCCTATTTGTGTTTGCCTGTATCTATCTTGTCTCTAAAGAGAGAATGTTCTTAAGTTGTAGGCAATGTTGTGAATTCAGAGAGCCCCAGATTTGTTTGTTGCCTTGGAGATTATTATGATTAACACCAAAAAGCTAGCTGATACCACAAAATGTAAAGGAAGTTTGGTTTGCCTAATGTGTAAGTGAAAGAGATAGACAAGAAAGCATGTGGTTGTTGCAGCAAATGCCGCTTTGTGGTCTGATCCTGTTTTCACTTGCCCTTCATGACTTCTCACTTTGCATCTGGTGCATTGCAGTGGTCAGTCTTCTCACTGCTCTTCCTGCTTTCTTGCCCGTCCATTCCTGGGACATTGCACATTGCCACCAGAGCTAACTTACTTCAGAGCACTTGCTGATCACATAGCTCCTTGCCCAGTCTTCCTTGGCTCACAGCCAATAAGGGGACTAATGGCTGTTTAATGTTGCAAGACCCTGGACTTAAGACTGCTTCTCCAATTTCCAAACTTATATACCCACTGGATACTTTTAAAATTTTTCGAATAGGCCATGCTGTATCATGCCTTTTCTTTTTGTACCTGCTATACTCTGTTAAAAAATGCAGTCACTGTCCCTCCCATTGCCTCAGAAATGCTGTATGTTATGTTCTGTAGTGTGTTGACAGAGAAGGATTTGATTTGGATTGAGGGAGTTGCATCCAAAACATAGGAGCTAATCATATATTCTCTATTATAGAGGTGTACTTTTGTACTGAGCAGTTCTCCAGAGACACTTTAGCCACTACTCTGCCCACTACTGTGATAGCTTTTGGTGGAAGGATCAGTTTGAATGTAACTGATACCTTCAGCACATGAGTACTTTAGCAGTTTTTTGATTAGATCTTTTCTGAAGCTGTATTCATCTCATTATTTTGCCGCTTTCTAATTTTGCAAGTACCCTGGCATGGGAATAGAAAAAAGGGGGAGGGTAGTGGCAAATTTCTGAAGAGAAATATGTTGTCTCTCCTTTTTTGCCCCCACTAACAAAAGTCAAATTGGAAGTTTTTGTGTGTTTTATTGTTGTTTGGTTGGTTTTGTTTAACCTTTACCTTGTGTCCCCAAACTTGGGACAGTATACTTTCTTTTGCTCCTTACTACAGGTGAACCTTCCTAAAAGGTCTTTTCTTTTTATTCTCCCTAAAACATTTAAAGCATTCTTTAATGTAATGAAATAGTTTTTTAAGCAGGTTGTGTAATGTTTTCCATGTAACAGATTGGTTTATATATAGTTTGGCTGCTTCTTGCTAATAATGAAGGGTTTTCTCTCCTGATACTGTCTGAGAATCTATCGTAAGTGAGGTTAGATTACCTTTGGAAAGATGCTTCTAGTTAATTCCTGTCCTATATAATTAGTTGAATTCATCTGTGAAGCGTGTGAATTTTTCTTTCATCTTTTTATTTCATGAGCAGCTTTGTGAGTACATTCTCAAGTCTAAAGTCCTCACCCTCTTCTCCTATTCCTCCGGGGCCCCCAGTGAAACATACACATACATTAAACAGTGCAGTTTGTTATTTCAGGCCTTTTTCTTTGCATTTATGAAAGTAGGCCAGCATGCTGCCTCACGCCTGTAATTCCAGCACTTTGGGAGGCCAAGGCGCGTGGATTACTTGTGCCCAGGAGCTCGAGACCAGCCTGGCCAACATGATGAAACCCCATCTCTACTAAAAATACAAAAATTAGCCAGGCGTGGTGGCACGTGCCTATAATCCCAGCTACCCGGGAGGCTGAGGCATGGGAATTGCTTGAACCCAGGAGGTGGAGGTTGCAGTGAGCTGAGATTGCACCATGGCACTCCATCCTAGGTGACAGAGTGACTGTTTCATTAAAAAAAAAAAAGTAAATGTGCACACAAATGTTTATTTGTAGCTTTTGCCAACTTTGCCTTTCTCCTTTCTTTCTGGGGGTGTGGTAGGAAATCGACAGCACGCAGAATGAGTGTGGAAAGAGAATAACCACGTGTTCCAAGGATCTTGAAAATTTACACCGAGATGTGTGTCAAAACCAACAACATTGTACGAGGTGCAGTCTCATGTTTTCTGCCAGCTGACCAACATTTCTTGCTCTGTTTCCTCAGATCAATGTAACCACTGTGCGGGAATATCTGCCAGAAGGAGACTTTTCAATAATGACAGAGATGCTCAAAAAATTTTTGAGCTTCATGAATCTCACTGTAAGTAGCTTTTATGATTTTAAATTTAAGTATAATACATTGACAGTAGACATAAAAATACTATGGCCATAGTAAGTGGGAGCAAAAAGGGATTTTCTTCTAATTTTAATAATTGTGTTCTATTTCTTCAAGGTAATTATTGCATGTTATGGCAAATAACTATCAAACCCACAATTTAATCTTGGTGTACTTTGATTTGTAGTGTTCAGTTTAGTAAATCTAGAGGTAAACTTTTATTTTTACTTCTTAAAATCTGTTAAATATTAACTGTTACTTCCTTTCGCCTTCATCCCCCTTTCAGTGTGCTGTTGGAACAACTGGCCAGAAATCTATCTCTAGAGTGATTGAATATTTGGAACATTGCTAGCTGCTTTACCTTTGCTTCAGGTGCTCGGTAATGCTGGAGCTATCCTTAGACAAAGAAAAGTCAAGTTATGAAAGAAGTCCTTGAAGATGTACCAAGAACATTCATCAGTATCATTCGTGTTTGGATTTTTAAGGCCACCTGATTTCTTCGTCATGCATTCGGCATTTGCTAAATGACAGTTACTACATCAATCTGCAACTATCAAAAATGAGGGAAAAGGTTCAGGCTGTTAACAATTCCATGCAGTATTTAAATACATTTACTTTGGCAGAGTTTATACCCTCCCCTTGTTTTCTTGCTTTATTTGGAGCAAGTTTGAAGGGGAAAATTTGTGCTGCTGTTAGTGCAACTGCTGTGTATGTTGAGCCACTGTTGTCATGCCAGCCAGGTGCAAAGGCAGCTTAGCTACTGAGGTAGCGAATGTTCTGAGGACATTCTAGACAACAGCTTAGTTCCTTTTTCAGGCTCATTTGCTTTTGCTTTTTTGTTGAATGATTCCAATCGTAAATAAAGCTTTTAATAATTTTGTGAATTTTTTGGTTGTTGTTCCCTGAACTACTGTCTATATTTAAAATTAGATGGAATCCAAAGATACATGGGATTAATAGTATATTTTTTTATTCTTGATTAGGTTTGGGTTATTGAACTATTTTTTACTTTTGAGACCACAACCATATTCAGTATCATACCGTAATGTGTCATGCTATAGACACAAGAAAAACAACAGTTTGAGGGAATATTGTATAAGATGATGTGCCCTGTTAAAGGAAGAGGCAAAATAGTCAAACCCAGGGTAGTTTACACTTAATGCTAGAGAGGCTCTTGAAACATTATTAGGTTTTGAGGAAAGACTCTCTAGATATATTTTCTAATGTTCAGTACAATAAATATAAGGAAGCTAAAACACCAATGTGGAATTCATGTTTTCAGATAACATGTATATTCTTCTATAGAGTGACAGGATCAATTGCATAAGCGCAAAGCCTTAAATTGCTGGTTTAGAGAAGACCCTTTTTTCATTCAGATCCTTTGTTCATAGAGCGGTTATTTGGAAAACAGTTATGGAACACAAAACATTTTATAGATTTAATATAACATTGCAAATTTTTCTTGTATTTTTCAGACCACTGGTTATACTTTTTTTTTCCCCTTTTCTTTTTTATTGATTGGGCCTGAATACAGGCTTTCTAGAGATCTTTTTCATTAATACTTTTAAATACCTTTCAGGTAGTACACATCATGTTTCTTCATTGGATTTGTAAAACTTGAAGCCATAAAAATATTAGTTTGGTGTGTATTGGGGAAAATAGCTAAAAGTCTAATTTTTACCCATTTAGACTTTGTTATTTCCTTGTATAAAGTGACAAATCGGGGCTCTTGTATCAGTGCCAGCTGTAATGTTTTTAAATGCAGTGGCTGCCTTCTGTTGTCTTCCTATTTTTGATAATGCAGATTGTTGGGAAATCTATAAGGAAGTAACTGATTCCAGGCAAATTGTTTTCTTCCTTCTACCCACCCCGACCCCTACCCATCACCTTTTAAGAACATACAACGCCAGTGTAACGTGGGAACCATTGAGATTGTATTTGCCCTGAGTATTAAAGCTGGCTTAGCAAAATACTTTTAAAAACATATTGGTAAATGATACCCATAAAACTAAATTAGTTATATTTTATTTTAAAATGCAAAATACATTGGTATTTATTAATCATTGGATTTAGAGAAAGGGACAGATTTTTGGTGAACCTGACTTGTGGCAGATGGTAAGGAATATAATAAAACATTTGGATGAGAACAATCAGGGCGAACTACATTTTTCTGTTACACTGGTAATCATTTGAAAATTGATTTACCTCAGTGTTTAACAGTTTTTGTTTTGTTTTGTTTTTTAAATAATAACTAATTGTCAAGCACTGATAAGAGATGCAGATTTTGGTGGGGGGAGGTGGTGGGGGAGATAATCACTTCACCAACTGCAGTGCATTTGTGTGTTTTTAACCCTCAGAGAACTCTGCATTTTAGGGTACTTGAGGCTGACTTGCAAATTAACTAAAAGTTTTAAAGTAACCTTTTTTTCCATTGTAAATATTTCTGTAAATACTACCAATTGGAAATTAGAACAGTAGAGTACTTTTCTGAATCCAATCCTATTTTTATTTTATACAGTATTTCTCAGCTGTGATCTTTGGAGCAAAAGCCAACGGCAGGAAAAAATAGTTTGTACCAGTTTCATGAAGTATGTCTTTGGGTTTTTGTAAATAATTTTAACTCAAATAAAATTGCTACTTTCAATACACATGTTGTCTTTAACATAAGTCTATTGGAGGACAAAAGTGTCACAAACTTTATATATAGCTGACTAATGGGAAATACACTATCACTTAGCACACATTTAACCAATTTTCGTTAAATATTTTATTTCTCTGTTTTTAATAATACTTATCTGAATATAATGTGAACTCAACAACTCAGGCCAATTAGGGACTGGATTTTCAGTTAGGCCCTTGACATACTGTTTTGATTTAGGTATTTTTTGCTCCTATGAGTATGATCCAGACTTATTTGCTTCTGAGGTTTTACACTGCTTTTTAGTTTTTTTAGTTTAAGTTTTCTTCTTAATTGTCAGTCCTTAGGCCTCCTGCATTTACAAGTAGATTCCTCAACTACTTTACTGCTTTAAGCCACAAAACTAGATTGAAGGATCTCTCCTGGGAGTTTCCATCTACTCTCCCCACTTATAAAACATGAGTGTGTAAGAGTGGTTTCAGGATGCAGGCTATGGATATAGAAAGACAAATCACACATAAAATTTGAATCCTTTTTCTGATACATGTTTATTGACTTTGAGTAAATTCTTGGAGCATTAAGCCTGTTTCCTCAAAACAGGAAAAGTAGGGATAGTACCTATCTCATGGTTGTGAAAATTAAGTAAGTACATATGAAGCATTAGCACAACATTCTAAACTTAGGATGACCGGGCACAGTGGCTCATACTTGTAATCCCAGCACTTTGGGAGGCTGAGGTGGGCAGATCACTTGAGGTCAGGAGTTCAAGACCAGCATGGCCAACATAGTGAAACTGGTCTCTAATAAAAATACAAAAATTGGCCAGGCATGGTGACGCACACTTGTAATCCCAGCTACTTGGAAGGCTGAGGCAGGAGAATTGCTTGAACTCAGGGGCGGAGGTTGCACTAAGCTAAGATCGTACCACTGCACTCCAACCTGGGAAACAGCAAGATGCCGTCTGAAAAAAATAAATAAAAAGTAACCTTAACTTGGCAATGGTAGCTTTTATCGTCTCACTATTTTCTATCAGAAAGGTGAAATACTCTAAACAATGGGGTAGCATATTGTTATATTACTGAGGTCAGTGGGGCTTGGGTTACTTTAACAGCACCTCTACAATTGCTGTTTTCAAATTGATCTTGTTAATAGCTTGTTCATGACTAAGAAGGAGGGAATTGAACACACTTCAGTATTAAAGTATTTTAAGCATGGGAGTGCGGCGCGGTGGCTCATGTCTGTAATCCTAGCACTTCAGGAGGCCGAGGTGGGTGCATCACAAGGTCAAGAAATCCGAGACCATCCTGGCCAACATGGTGGAAACCGTGTCTCTACTAAAAATACAAAAATTAGCTGGGCGTGATGGCGCATACCTGTAGTCTCAGCTCGGGAGGCTGAGGCAGTAGAATCGCTTGAACCCGGAAGGCGGTGGTTGCAGTGAGCCAAGATCGCGCCACTGCATTCCAGCCTGGGTAACAGAGCGAGACTCCATCTCAAAAGTATTTTAAGCGTGTCCTTCAGAATTTTTCTTAGATGTAGAAGAACGGGTTGAAAGAGGCTTGCACAATTCCCTGTCATGGTCTCCTGACATTGGATGTGTAGATGAATAACTTTATGGATAATGTCTTTGAACAAAGAATTTGAATAAATACTGAGTGTTTTGGTCAAACCTCTTTCCCTGTTTAACCTTTGTGTGCAGTTTGAATACTCCAAATGCCATGTACTGGCTTAAGGAGCCAGTTGAGTTTATAAAACCACATCTGTATACTGCCTAGTTGTTAGTTATAAGAACCTGTCTTGCTATCTAGAATTGTATTACAGCGAATGTAGGTAAATGTAACTATCCTCTTGCAAAAATTGTTAAGTAGATTGTCATATATTAAAGGTGCCTATCATAACCCCTAGAGTAACGAGTAAAATATAATGCAGACACATATAGCTGGAGCTGCCAGAGGAAATTAAAAGAAACACTGGAAAATATTGATTAATCAGAGGAAGGCAGGGAAGGAGTAACTAACAAAAACGAACAAGAAAAGTAGAAAACAAGAAGCAGGACAAATATAAATAAGCAAAACATACTTTCCCTGTAAGGAATAAGCCAAAGATGTCCACTAAGCCTAATGACATGAATACTTATATTAAATGTAAATACACTAAAAGGCAGAGATTGTCAAACTGAACAGCCAAGAGACACTAAATACAAATATACAAATGGTATGAAAGTAAAAGGATAGGAAAAGATGTAGCGTGCAAATACTAATCACAAAATTGGAGTGGCTGTATTATCAGACAAGATGGGCTTTAAGACAAGGGAATATAGATCTATTAAGGGGAAAGGGTCTCTAACAGGAAGAAATAACAATTCTGCCTGTGCATCTAATACCTGATAGACCTTTTATACTACATGCAGTTAAAAATTTAAAGGAGAAATAGACAAAGTGACATCATAGTTTGATATTTCACCCTTTGGAATAGGATACATATATATATGATATATATCAGTAAGGATAGAGAAGCTCTGAATGACAGTATCAACTATCTTTACATAATTGACATTTATAAAACATTACACTGAGCATATTTTTCAACTGCACAAAAAACTTGCACAGACCATCTGATGGGTCATAAAACAAGTCTCAATGAATTTAAGATGACTGAAATCTTAAAGGGGATATATCTTCACCCCAGGGAATTAAATCAGAAGTCAATACAATATCTAGAAAACTTTGAAAAATAATACACTTCCTAGTAGTCGTTGAAGGGGAATTAGAAAGTTTAATGATCTGAATGACAAAATACAACATATCAAAATTTGTAGAATACACTTAAAGCAGTGCTTAGAGGAAAATTAAGAAGGCTTAAATTATCCTAATTTCTATGTGAAGCTAGATGAACAATTAAACCTAAAGTAAGTTGAAGGAAAAAAATATGAGCAGAAATTAATAAAAGACAAGTAATAGAAAAATTTTACCAAAGCCAAAAGATGATTCTTTGAAGTTAATAAAACTGATAAATCCTTAGCAAGACTAATCAAGAAAGAAAAACACCCAAATTATCAACGTCAGAAATAAAAGATGGAATACAGATGCTATAGGCGTAAAGGGATAAATAATTTTAAAATTTCTGTAATTAAAAGATTTTTATTACTTAATAGAGACAAAGTCTTGCTTTGTTGCTCAGGCTGGTCTTGAACTACTGAGCTCTGATCCTCCCACCTTGGTTTCCTAAAGTGCAAGCATTACAGACGTGAGCCACCACACCCGGTCAGATAAAGAATTTTATGAATAACTTAAGCCAGTAAATTTTACAAATTAAATGAACAAATTCCTTGCAAAACAAACATACCAAAACTGACTCAAGGAACAGAAAGCCTCATTAGCCCTATATTCAAAACAATTGAATTTGTACTTTAAAATCTACAAATAAGTCCTGTCCCAGAAGACTTCATTGATGCATCACATGAAACACAAGGAAGAATTAATATCTGTCTTACACAGAAAGTAGAGACGGGAATACTTATCAAATCAGTGTATAAGGCTTACCTATATATCCCCAATACAAAACGCAGACAAAGATATTGCAAGGAAAAAAATAGCAACATTTTATAGATGTAAAATACTTAACAAAGTATTACAAAATCAAATCCATTACTATATAAAAAGTATAATACATCACAACAAGGTATTTTTCAAAGGAGTGCAAAATTGTTTTATTATCCTTTAGATACAGAAAAACAATTTTCCAAAATGCAACACCTATTCATGGTTAAGAAACAAAAAAGCAACAATGCAGTGCCTCATGCCTGTAATCCCAGCACTTCGGGAGGCGAAGGCAGATGAATTGCTTGAGCCCAGGAGTTCGAGACCAGCCTGGGCCACATGGCGAAACCCCTTCTCTATAAAAAATACAAAATTAGCCAGGTGTGGTAGTGTGCGCCTGTGGCCCCAGCTACTTGGCAGCTACTAAGGCAGGAGAATTGCATGAGCACAGGAGGTTGAGGCTGCAGTGAGGCGTGATCACACCACTGCCCTACAGCCTGGGTGACAGAATGAGACTCTGCCTCAAAAAAAGAGAAAGAAATAGGAACTAGCCGGGCGCGGTGGCTCAAGCCTGTAATCCCAGCACTTTGGGAGGCCGAGACGGGCGGATCATGAGGTCAGGAGATCGAGACCATCCTGGCTAATACGGTGAAACCCCGTCTCTACTAAAAAATACAAAAAACTAGCCGGGCGAAGTGGCGGGTGCCTGTAGTCCCAGCTACTCGGGAGGCTGAGGCAGGAGAATGGCGTGAACCCGAGAGGAGGAGCTTGCAGTGAGCTGAGATCCGGCCACTGCACTCCAGCCTGGGTGACAGAGCAAGACTCCGTCTCAAAAAAAAAAAAAAAAAAAAAAGAAATAGGAACTAATATTGATCCCCCGCCCCCCAGAAGAGAGCATGTATGAAAAGTGTACAATATAATTAAACATGGTGAGTCACTGAATACTTTCCTCTGAAGAGCAAAAACAAGGCAGAGGTGTCCAATATCAACACTTCTACTTCGTTTAAAAGCGGAATTGACAGGGGGATTCTAAAATTCACATGCAAATACAAAGGACATAAAATAGTAAAAATAATCCTGAAGAATAACAAAGCTGGAGGACATACACTATTGACCTTCCAGTTTCACGATGAAATCACAATGGTCAAGACCATGTGATATTGGCATGAGGACAAGATCAATAAAATGAAGGCAGAGCCTAGAAATAGGTCAACAGATACAAGGTCAACTGATTTTTGACAGAGGCACTAGAGCAATTTAATGTAGAAATTAAAATATTTTTAACAAATGGTTATGAAACAAGTGAATATCCATATTTTTACAAAAAAAACCTTGACCCTTACCTCATGCTAAACAAAAATTAATTCCAGATGGATCATAGATCGCAATGTAAAAGCTAAAACTATAAAGCTACTATAAAAAGAAAGCATGAGGCCACGCGTGGTGGCTCATGCCTGTAATCCCATAACTTCGGAAGGCTGAGGCCAGCAGATTGCCTGAGCTCAGGTGTTGGAGACCAGCCTGGGCAACACAATAAAACCCCGTCTCTACTAAAATACAAAAAATTAGCCGGCCGTGACAGTCTGCGCCTGTAGTTCCAGCTACTTGGGAGGCTAGGGTGGAAGGATCACCTGAGCCCAGGAGATGGAGGCTGCAGTGAGTGGAGATCAGGCCATTGTACTCCAGCCTGGGAGATGGAGCCATACCTCGTCTCAAAAATAAAATAAAAATTGGTCGGGCACAGTGGCTCACGCCTGTAATCCCAGCACTTTGGGAGGCCCAGGCAGGTGGATCACGAGGTCAGGAGACTGAAACCATCCTGGCCAACATGGTGAAACCCCGTCTCTACTAAAAATACAAAAATTAGCTGGGTGTGGTGGCTCGTGCCTGTAATCCCAGTCACTGGGGAGGCTGAGGCAGGAGAATCGCTTGAACCCGGGAGGAGGATATGTTGCAGTGAGCAGAGATCGCGCCACTGCACTCCAGCCTGGCGACAGAGTGAGACTCCATCTCAAAAAAAAATAAATAAATAAATAAATAAATAAAAAATTGAAAAACCCCTAAATTACAATGAGATGCTATTGTATATTCAGTAGAATTGCCAGTTCAAAAGATGACAACACCAAATGGTGGCACATGAACAACTGGAACTTTTTTTTAATACTGTTGGGAATGTAAAATTGTAACACCATTTTGGAAGGGTTTTGTCAATTCCTTGTGAGGTTAAAGTTATACCTGTCTGGACTGAGTGCACTGGCGCATGCCTGCAATCCCAGCACTTTGGGAGGCGGTGGCAGGAGAATCACTTGAGGCCAAGAGTTCAAAACCAGCCTGGGCAATGTGGTGAGACCTCATCTCTGCCATTGTATGATTGATTGATAGAGATAGATAGATAGATAGATAGATAGATAGATAGATAGATAGATAGATAGATAGATGATAGATAGATAGATAGATAGATAGATAGATAGAGATAGGTAGGTAGGTAGATAGATAGATAGATAGATAGATAGATAGATAGATAGATAGATAGATAGATAAAAGCTGGGCATGGTGGCACATGCCTGTAGTCCCAGCTGAGGCAGGAGGATTGCTTGAGCCGAGGAGGTTGAGGCTACAGTAAACCGCGATTGCACCGCTGCACTCCAGCTTGGGCCACAGCTAAATATATATATATCTGTCCTTCAACTTAACAGTTTCACTTTATCCAGGAGAAATGAAAATATTCAACAGAAAAAGTTGTGGAAAATGTTCATAGTCATTTTATCAACAAATAGCCAAACACTGGAAACAACTCAAATGTCCATCCACAGACAATAAACAAATTGATAGAATCATGCAATAATATACTACTTAGTAATAAAGAGGAATGAATTACTTTTTAAATCAACAACATGAAGAAATTTTACATTCATAATGCTGAGTGGAAGAAGCTGAATTTTCAAAATACATATAATACAGCCATGTGCAGTGGCTCACACCTGTAATCCCAGTGTTTTGGGAGGACAAGGTGGGAGAATCGCTTGAGACCATGAATTTGAGACTTATAATATGCATCAATTTATACAAAATTATAGAACAGGCAATATTATCTCAGGTGAAAACATTCAGAACAATTTATTTAAAAGACAGTAATAAGCAGTTAAATGAAAACTTCTATATGCTTAGAAATGTAAAAAACACAACCCGATAACTCATGAGTTAAATCAATTATAATTTTTTTGTTGTCGTTGTTTAGACGGAGTCTTGCTCCGTCACCCAGGCTGGAGAGCAGTGGTGCGATCTTGGCTCACTGCAACCTCCAGCTCCTGGGTTCAAGTGATTCTCCTGCGTCACCCTCCCGAGTAGCTGGGATTACAGGTGCATGCCATCATACCCAGTTAGTGTTTGTATTGTTAGTAGAGACAGGATTTCACAGGTTGGCCAGGCTGGTCTCGAACTCCTGACTTCAAGTGATCTGCCCACCTCAGCCTCCCAAAGTGCTGGGATTTACAGGTGTGAGTCACCACACCTGGCCATAATTTTTTTTTTTTTTAAATTAGAACTAGGCTGGTGACAGTAGGTCACACCTATAATCTCAGAACTTTCAGGAGGCTGAGGCAGGTGGATCACCTCAGCCCAGGAGTTCGAGACCATCTTGGGGAACATGGCGAAACCCCATCTCTATGAAAAATACAAAATTAGCCAGGTGTGGTGGCATGCGCCTGTATTCCCAGCTACTTGATAGGCTGAGCAGGGAGGATCACTTGAATCCAGGAGGTACAGATTGCAGTGAGCCCTGACTGAGCCACTGCACTCCAGCCTAGGTGAAAGAGTGAGACCCTGTCTAAAAAAAATAAATATTTTAATTTAAAAAATAAATTAGAACTGGATGATAATGAAAATAAAATATATCAAAAGTCATGATGCAGGGCGCAGTGACTCATGCCTGTAATCCCAGTACTTTGGGAGGCCGAGGCGGGCAGATCACTTGAGGTCAGGAGTTCAAGACCAGCCTGGTCAACATGGTGAAACCCTATCTCTACTGAAAATACAAAATTAGCTGGGCGTGGTGGCACATGCCTGTAATCCCAGCTACTTGGGAGGCTGAAGTGGGAGAATCGCTTGAACCCGGGAGGCGGAGGTTGCAGTGAGCCAAGATCGTACCATTGTACTCCAGTCTAGGCAACAAGAACAAAACTCCGTTTCAAAAAAAAAAAAAAAAAAACAGTCATGGGATGCAGCAAAATTTTTTACATGCTTATATTTGAAAGACGGAATGACTAAAATTGTAAAGTACATATTATTCATCTTAATGACAGAGTAAGAACAATAGAATAAACTCTTAATAAGTAGAACAAAGAAGATAATGGCAAATTTTTAAAAATTGGGGAAAAAAGGATTTTTTGAAAAGTCTAAATTTTGAGTATGCTGACCAAGAAGGAAGAATACAATACAAATTACAAAACTAAGTATATAAAAATCAATACATGTGGGCCGGGCGTGGTGGCTCACACCTGTAATCCCAGCACTTTGGGGGGCCGAGGCGGGCAGATCACAAGGTCGGGAGTTTGAGACCAGCCTGGCTAACATGGTAAAACCCTGTTTCTATTAAAACTACAAAAAATTAGCCAGGTGGGGTGGCACGTGCCTGTAATCCCAGCTGCTTGGGAGGCTGAAGCAGGAGATTTGCTTGAACCCAGGAGGCAGAGGTTGCAGTAAGCCGAGATTGAGCCATTGCTCTCCAGCTTGGGCAACAAGAGTGAAAACTCCATCACAAAAGAAAAAAAAAAAGAAAAAATCAATACATGCTATCCTGTATGAAATAAATAAATAAATAAATAAATAAATAAATAAATAAATATTAAAAAGACAATATATGAGTACAGAAACACTAGAGATTTAAAAAGTTTTAACTAAATACTCTGAATAAATGCATGCTAATGAATTTATGACTTAAATGAAGTCATATTCCTAGAACAATATAGCAAAAAGGAAAAACCTGGCCAGATGTGGTGGCTCATGCCTGCAATCCTAGTACTTTGGGAGGCTGAGGTAGGTGAATCACAGGAGGTCAGGAGTTCAAGACCAGTCTGGGCAACATGGTGAAACTCTGTCTCTACTAAAAATACAAAAATTAGCCTCATGTGGTGGCATGCGCCTGTAATCCCAGCTATTTGGGAGGCTGAGGCACAAGAATCCCTTGAACCTGGGAGTTAGAGACTGCAGTGAGCCAAGATCATGCCACGGCACTCCAGCCTGGGAAACAGAGCAAGATTGTCTCAAAAAAGAAAAAAAAAAAACCCGACACAAAAAGGGATAGAGTTTTATAATTTCTCAAGAAATTGAATCAGTATTATTAAAAGATTTCAAAACACACATGACACGAAGTCCATGGTTTTGAAAGTAATTTCCACTAAATTATCAAGAAATAATTTCAATCTTATACAAATTCTTCTGGAGCATTGAAAAAGAGGGAACTCAGAAACTCCCCTAAATATTCAATGAAGGCTATATAATGATAAACATAAGAAAAGGACAAGAACAGAAAGACAAATTCCAGGGTAATCTCCTTAATAACCATAGATAATAAATTCCTTTACAATATGTTAGAAAATTGAGTCCAGAAATGTATAAAAAGCTAATACAATGTCCAAATTGAATTCATCACAAGAATGCAATGGTGAATTAACATTAGAATAATCAACAAATGTAATTTATCACATAAATGAAGAAAATAATGAGGTTTTCTCAGTGAAAGCACAAAAAGCGTTTAATTAATTTTAAATAATATTCAAAGATAAATATACAAACTACACAAATTAAATGACTAAATAAAAGAAAGTTTTAAAGATTGACACTAATTACATAAATTCAAAGATACTCAAAGAACAAATGTTTTAGCAGAGTAGGAATAGAAGCGAATTTCCTTGAAACAATTGAAGGTATCTATTTAAAACCTACAGAAATATTCTACCTTAGTAGTAAAATCTTAGCAGCATTTGCTTTAGAATTAGGAATAAAACAAGGATTTCCAATGAGAGTACTCCTATTTAAAACAACAACAGAGGTGTCAGCTAATGTGATAAGATAAATACAGACATAAAAGTGAAAGGATGAAATTAAACCTGAAATTATTTGCAGATGATATGATTAGCTATATAGAAAATCCAAATTTATAGAGAATTTGTTAGATATAAAAAGACAGTTTAGCAATATGGCCAGACGTAATTTCAGAAAAAATAGATGACAAAAGAATTCAGACCAACCATCTTGCTAAAGACAAATCACTGGAAGAAATATTTTTTAAAAGTCTCTTAAAAATGCACTGAAGCCGAGCGTGGTGGCTCACGCCTGTAATCCCAGCACTTTGGGAGGCTGAGGCGGGTGGATCACCTGAGGTCAGGAGTTGGAGACCAGCCTGGCCAACCTGGTGAAACCCCATCTGTACTAAAAATACAAAAATTAGCCAGTGTGGTGGCTCAAGTCTGTAATCCCAGCTACTCAGGAGACTGAGGCAGGAGAATTGCTTGGATCCGGGAGGCAGAGGTTGCGAGCTGAGATTGAGGAGTGCAGTGGCACTCCAGCCTGGGCACAGAGTAACACTCCAGCTCGAAAAAGAAAAAAAAAAAAAGTAGGCAAAAGATTTCAACAGGTACTTCAGGAAAGAAAATACAAGCAAGATAAACAAGTGCAAGAAAAAAATCCTAAACATCATTAGTCTTTAGGGAAATAAAGATTAAAACCATGATAGTGTATAACTCATACATATTAGAATGTCTAAAATTAAAAGACTGAACACACCAAGTGTTGGCAAAAAGGTGAAGCAACTGGAACTTTCTTTTTTAATTTTTATGGATACATAATAGTTTTACATATTTGTGGGGTACATGTGATATTTTGATACAAGTGTACATTGTGTGATGACCAAATCAAGGTAATTAGAATATCCATCAACTCAAACATTTATCATTGCTTTGTGCTGGGAACATTCCAAATCTACTCTTGTAGTTATATTGAAATATACAATAAATTATTGTTAATGATAGTTGCCCTATTGTGCTACCACTCAATGTTATTCTTACCATCTAACTATATTTTTGTAGCACTAATCACATGCTTTAATTCCGTCATCCATTAACCAGCTCCTTTTTATCCTCCCCCAGTGCTGTGCTTTCCAGCCTCTAGTCACCATCATTCTACTATCTACCTCCATGAGATCAATTTTCTTAGCTCCCCCATCAGTGAGAACATGAGATACTTGTCTTTCTCCGCCTGGCTTATTTCACTTAACGTAATGTTCTCTAGTTCCATCCATGTTGTTGCAAATGACAGGATTTTATTTTTATTATTATTATTATTTTTTTTGAGACAGAGTCTTGCTCCGTTGCCAAGGCTGGAGTTCAGTGATGTGATCACAGCTCACTGCAGCCTTGACCTCCCAGGCTCAAGTTATCCTCCTGTCTCACAATCCCAAAGTATTGGGATTACAGGTGTGAACTAGCATGCCTGGCAATGTTATTCTTTTCCATGACTGAATAATATTCCACTGTGTATCTATACCACATTTTCTTTTTCTTTTTTTTTTTTTGTTTTATTTTTTGAGATGGAGTCTCACTCTGTCACCCAGGTTGAGTGCAGTGGCATGATCTCAGCTCACTGCAACCTCCACCTGCCCAGTTCAAGTGAGTCTCCTGCCTCAGCCTCCCCAGTAGCTGGGATTACAGGTGCATGCCACCACACCAGGCTAATTTTTGTATTTTTAGTGGAGACAGGGTTTCTCCGTGTTGGCCAGGCTGGTCTTGAACTCCTGACCTCAGGTGATCTGCCCGCCTTGGCCTTCCAAAGTGCTGGGATTACAGGCGTGAGCCACTGGGCCTGGTCACCACATTTTCTTTATCCATTTATCTGTTAGTAGACCCAGTGGAATTGTTGATTCCATATCTTGGCTATTGTGAACAGTGCTGCAATAAACACGAGAGTGCCGATATATCTTCAGTATACTGATTTCCTTTCTTTTGGGTAGATACCCAACAGGGGGATTGAACCGTTAATGGGTCTGTTACCTGATGTACCCAGCAAGTTAATACCCTGAGAATGTTAATATTCTTTGGGTTGCAGCAGAGAAAGAGGTTTAATTATAGGGTCACTGAACGAGGAGATGGGAAGAAAGTTCAAATGCCTTTCTCTGAGGAGTTTGGGGCTAAGGTATTTAAGGGCTCTGGAGTGAGCTGAAGTGTGGGGATCATTGGTCCAGGAGGGAAGAGTGAAGTCATAGGATAACATGAAGAAACGATTCTCATGTTGATTCTATTCCTCCGTGGGGGTCTTTAAACTGGTTGGCATCAGCTGTTTTGGTGGAATTGGGGATCTGAAAAACATCTTGAGCAATTCTTAAACAATAGCCTCATGATTTTAACATCAGTTCTGTCTCTACAGGAACAAGGTGAATGCAAATAGTCAGACTCTGGTGCTACAGGGACCTCTGGTTACAAGGACGTGGGCCAAAGTGCAGCCTGATTATAACTTCACTTCTGTCCAGAATTCTTCTTAACCCTGTGAGAATAACTACAGGAGTCCTGGGTCATATGGTAGTTCTATTTTTAGTTTTTCGAGGAATCTGTTTTCCACAGTGGCTGTACTAGTTTACGTTCCCTCCAGCAGTGTACCAGTTCTCCATAGCCTTGCCAGCATTGTCAGTTTTGGTTTTTGATAATAGCCATTTAAACTGGGGTGAGATGATCTCTCATTGTGGTTTTGATTTGTGTTTCTCTGATGATGTTGAGCATTTTTTTCTTTTTCTTTTCTTTTCTTTTCTTTCTTTCTTCTTCTTCTTTTTTTTAATAGAGACAGGATTTCACCATATTGCCCAGGCTGGTCTTGAACTCCTGGGCTCAAGCAATCCTCCTGCCTCAGCTTCCCAAAGTGCTGGGATTACAAGCATGAGCTACTGCATCTGACCTAGTTTTTTTTTTTTTTTTTTTTAATAGAGATGGGGGGCATTTTTTCATATACCTGTTGGCCATTTGTATGTCTTCTTTTGAAAAATGTGTAATCAGGTCTACTCCCATTTAAAAACCTGATTCCTTGTATTTTTTCTATTGGGTTGTTTAGATTCCTTATGTATTCTGGTTATTTTAGTCCCATGTCAGTTGAAGAGTTTGCAAATATTTTCTCTTATTCTGTAGGTTGTCTCTCCCCTTTGTTGATTGTTTCCTTTGCTGTGCAGAAGTGTTTTAGCTTGATGTGATCCAATTTACCCATTTTTGCTTTGATTGCCATGATTTTGAGGTCTTACTCCAGAAATCTTTGTCCAGACCAATGTCCTGAAGCATTTCCTCAATGTTTTTTCCTAGTAGTTTTATAGTTTCAGGTCTTACATTTAAATCATTAATCGATTTTGATTTAATTTTGGTATATGGCGAGATATAGGGGTCTAGTTTTGTTCTTGTGCATACAGATATCTGGTTTACCAGACACCATTTGTTGAAAAGACTGTCCTTTCCCCAGTGTATGTTCCTGCCACCTTTGTTGAAAATGAGTTGATTGTAAATGCATGGATTTATTGGAATTTTGTACTCTGCTGGTGGGGAATGTGAAGTGGAAGAACCACTTCGGAAAACACTTTGCCAGTTTCTTTTTTTTACTTTCTTTCTTTTCTGCTTTATTCTTTCTTTTTCTTTTCTTTTTCTTTTTTTCTTGGAGAAAGGGTCTTGCGCTGCAATCCAGGCTGGAGTACAGTGACATGACCTTGGCTCACTGCAGCCTCAACCTCTTAGGTTCAAGCGATCCTCCCACCTCAGCCTCTGAAGTACCTGGGACTACAGGAGCATATCATGATGTCTGGTTAAATTTTTGTATTTTTTGAAGGGACAGAGTTTCACCATTTTGCCCAGGCTGGTTTCGAACTCCTGAGTTCAAGCAATCCACCTGCCTTGGCCTCCTAAAATGTTGGGATTACAGGTGTGAGCCACTGCCCTGGCCTGTTTGTCAGTTTCTTAAACACACACTGTCCATATCACCCATACATCTCACTGCTAGGTATTTACTGAAGACAAACGAAAGCACACTTTCATACAAAGACTTGCTGGTTCAGGATATTGATCATGGGGGAGGCTGTGCATGTTGCAGGCACGGGGGTACCTAGGAAATCTCTGCACTTTCCACTCAATTTTCCTGTAAAACTAAAACTACTTTTAAAAATTAAGTCTATTTTTTTTTTTTTTTGAGATGGAGTCTCGCTCTGTGGCCCAGGCTGGAGTGCAATGGCTTGACCTCAGCTCACTGTAACCTCCGCCTCCTGGGTTCAAGTGATTCTCCTGCCTCAGCCTTCTGAGTAGCTGGGATTACAGGTGCGCGCCACCATGCCCAGCTAATTTTTGTAGTTTTATTAGAGACAAGGTTTTACCATGTTGGCCAGGCTGGTCTTGAACTTGTGACCTTGTGATCTGCCCACGTCAGCCTTCCAAAGTGCTGGGATTACAGGCATGAGCCACCACAGCTGGCCATAATTTTTTTTAAAATTAGAACTAGGCTGAGCGTGGTGGCCCACACCTGTAATCTCAGCATTTTTGGGAGGTCGAGGCGGGTGGATCACTCTATCCCAGGAGTTCAAGACCATCCGGGGCAACATGGTGAAACCCCATCACTATGAAATATACAAAATTAGTCGGGTATGGTGGCACGCGCCTATAGTCTCAGCTACTTGAGAGACTGACAGGGGAGGATCACCTGAACCCAGCAGGTGGTGGTTGCAGTGAGCCCTGATTGAGCCACTGAACTCCAGCCTAGGTGAAAGAGTGAGATCCTGTCTAAAACAATAAAATATAAAAAATTTAATTTCATTAAAAAAAATTAGAACTGGATAATGAAAATAAAATATATGAAAAGTCATGGTGCCGGGCACAGTGGCTCACACCTGTAATCTCTACTTTGGGAAGCCAGGGTGGGTGGATCACTTGACTCCAGGAGTTCACGACCAGCCTGGGCAACACAGTGAAGCCCTGCCTCTACAAAACACACCAAAACATTAGCTGGGGTGGTGGCATGTGTCTGTAGTTCTAACTGCTTGGGAGGCTGAGATGAGAGGATTGTGTGAGCCTGGGGAGGTCAAGGCTACAATAAGCCATGGTCACGCCAATGCCCTCCAGCCTGGGAGACAGAGTGAAGCCAATGCCCTCCAGCTTGGGAGACAGAGTGAAGCCAATGCCCTCCAGCTTGGGAGACAGAGTGAAGCCAATGCCCTCCAGCCTGGGAGACAGAGTGAGACCTTGTCTCAATAAAAAATACATTGACTGGGTGCCTACTATGCGTCAGGCCCTGTTCTGGGCACTGGAATTGAGCAGTAATGAAAGACACAAAACTCCTGCCTTCATGAAGCTCACATGCTAGCAGATACATAATAAAAATATGCTATCTGGCAGTGAGAAGAGGCGGTGAGAGGCAGTCAGATTCTGGGCATAATTTGAAATGGAAATGAGGGGTAATAAATGAATTATATAAAGGGAGGTGGTGTCACAGTTGTTCCGTGTTTGGTGCCTAGGAGCTCAGCGAAGGGAACTGAGCTATGAAAGGCTCATGGGTTACACACATGTTGGTGGGGAGGGTCTCTGGGTTTAGTTTCTATATATGATGTAGGAGATGCCTGTGAGACATCCAAGGGGAAAGGGTGGATGGGTGCCTGGATGTGTATGTTTAGGAAATGTTACGATTGAAGCTACAAATTTGGGAGTCATCAACACGTAGGTGGTGTTCCAAGTCATGAGTCTTGGTGGTCTTATGGGTTATTTCAGTGTTGGAGGTGGGCTTAGTTGGGCCCTCCTCCCTCATGAATGGCTTGGTGCCCTCTCTGCGGTAATGAGTGAGTTCTGATTGTATTAGTTCATGTGAGATCTGGTTGTTGAAAAGAGCCCAGTGCCTCCCTCCCTATTCTCTTGCTCCCTCTCTTACCATGTGACATCTCTGCTCCCTCTCTGCCTTTTGCTTTGATTGGAATCTTCCTGAGCCTTCACCAGAAGGAGATGCTGGCACCGTGCTTCTCGTACAGCTTGCCAAACTGTGAGCCATAGAAACCTCTTTTCTTGATTACCCACCCTCAGGTACTCCTTTATAGCAATGCAAAACAGATGAATGCACCTTCCTATAAAGAAAACACTTGGCCCGTTTACTTTTAGTGGTGAGTTTTCCAACATTTTAAGACAAAAGTAACAACAGTGCTATACAAAACTCTTTAAGGAAATAGAAAAAGAGGAAATACTTTTCCAACACATTTTATGAGACCCATTTGTCCCTGACACCAAACCCTGATGTGGACATTGTAAGAAAGAAAGATTGTACTGTAGTCCAATCTTTCATGGCTTGGATGTGAAATGGTAATAAAATGTTAGCCAGTAAATTACAGCAATATATAAAAATGTGGCTAGATGCGGTGGCTCACTCACGCCTGTAATCCCAGCACTTTGGGATGCCAAGGCGGGTAGATCACCTGAGGTCAGGAGTTTGAGACTAGCCTGACCAACATGGAAACCCTGTCTCTACTAAAAGCCGGGCTTGGTGGCAGGCACCTGTAATCCCAGCTACTTGGCAGGCTGAGGCAGGAGAATTGCTCGAATCTGGCAGGCCGAGGTTGCAGTGAGCTGAGATCACGTGACTGCACTCCAGCCTGGGTGACAGAATGACACTCCGTCTCAAAAAAGAAAAAAAACAAAAAGTGAACACCTCACAACCAAGTTGCCTTTATATTAGGAAAACAACCCGTCGTCTGTGTGCACAAAAGCTTCTGCACACCCCTGATCTCAACCTGTGGCCCCTTCTTTTCCCTCCCTCACTTCTTGGTGGTCTTAATGGCTTGGAATAACCCGTAAGACCACCAAGACTCATGACTTGAAACACTACCTATGTGTTGATGACTCCCAAATTTGTAGCTTCAATCCTAGCATTTTCCTAACTGTACATATCCAGGCGCCCGTCCACCCTTTCCCCTTGGATGTCTCACAGGCATCTCCTACCTCATATGTCAAAACTAAATTCTGAAACCCTCCCAAACAATCTGTATGTAACCCATGAGCCTTTCATAGCTCAGTTCCCTTCATTGAGCTCCTAGGCACCAAACATGGAATAATTGTGACACCACCTCCCTTTATATAATTCATTTATTACCTTCTCACTTCCATTTCAAATTATGCCCAGAATCTGACTACCTCTCACCGCCTCTTCTCACTGCCAGATAGCATATTTTTATCATATATCTGTTCATCATCTCTCTCCCCTGCTAGCATGTAAGCTTCATGAAGGCAGGAGCTTTGTGTCTTTCATTACTGCTCAATTCCAGTGCCCAGAACAGGGCCTGACGCATAGTAGGCACCCAGTCAATGTATTTTTTTTTATTGAAACAGGGTCTCATTGTCTCTCAGGCTGGAGTGCAGGGTCGTGATCACGGCTCATTGCAGCCTTGACCTCCCCAGGCTCACACAATCCTCTCATCTCAGCCTCCCAAGCAGTTAGAACTACAGACACGTGCCACCACCCCAGCTAATGTTGTCGTGTGTTTTGTAGAGACAGGGTTTGCTATGTTGCCCAGGCTGGTCATGAACTCCTGGAGTCAACTGATCCACCCACCCTGGTCTTCCAAAGTACTGGGATTACAGGCGTGAGCCACCGTGCCCAGCCCCCATCAATATTTTTACAAATAATGACCTCGAGTGTTTTTAAATACATCACACATCTTAAAAGATTGATACCATCTCCTTTGTAAGGATGTTGGGCCACAGGTACACATTCATAAACTGCGTGTGTGAGTGTAAATTGTTATAGCTTTTTAAAAAATAGACTTTATGCCAGGTGCGGTGGCTCACGCCTGTAATCTCAGCACTTTGGGAGGCCGAGGTGAGCAGATCACAAGGTCACAAGTTCAAGACCAGCCTGGCCAACATGGTGAAATCCTAAAATAGAAAAATTAGCCGGGCATGCTGGCTCATGCCTGTTATCCCAGCTACTCAGGAAGCTGAGGCAGGAGAATCACTTGAACCAGGGAGGTGAAGGTTTCAGTGAGCTGAGATCGAGCCATTGCACTCCAGCCTGGGCAACAGGACAAGACTCAGACTCAAAAAAAAAAAAAAAAAAAAAGACTTTATTACTTTATTTATTTATTTATTTATTTATTTATTTATTTATTTTTGAGACGGAGTCTCGCTCTGTCGCCCAGGCTGGAGTGCAGTGGCCGGATCTCAGCTCACTGCAAGCTCCGCCTCCCGGGTTTACGCCATTCTCCTGCCTCAGCCTCCCGAGTAGCTGGGACTACAGGCGCCCGCCACCGCGCCCGGCTAGTTTTTTGTATTTTTTAGTAGAGATGGGGTTTCACCATGTTAGCCAGGATGGTCTCCATCTCCTGACCTCGTGATCTGCCCGCCTCGGCCTCCCAAAGTGCTGGGATTACAGGTTTGAGCCACCGCGCCCGGCCAAAAAGACTTTATTTTTTAGAGTAGTTTTAGTTTTACAGCAAAATTGAATGGAAGGTGCAGAGATTTCCCAGGTACCCCCGTGTCCGCAGCACGCACAGCCTCCCCCACGATCAGCATCCTGCGCCAGTGCCGTGCATTTGCTACAATCAGTAAACATGACATATCATTGTCGCTCAGAGGCCAAGTTTACATCAGGGCTCACTCATGGCCTTCTGTGCTCTGTGGGTTTGAACAAATGTACAATGACATCTATGCACCATGTTAGTGTCATATAGAGTACTTTCACTGCCCTAAAAATGTTTTGTACTTCACCTATTTATCCTCCCTCAATGTGACAGCCTTTACAGAGGTCAATTTGAGGGTATCTATTGAAATTGTAAAGATGGGTATCTTTTGACCCAGAAATTTTTGTTTTGTAATCCATTGAAAAAAACACTTGTATTGTACCCAAAGAATACATATGACTATGTTCTCTGCAACATCAGAATAGTGAAAAATGAAAACTCCCTGAATGCCCCTGAGTAAGGAGATTGCTGCTGAACAAAGTGCGGCCCTTCTTTGCATGGAATATCACACAGCAGTAAAAAGAAAGAGCTGGCTCTTGTGCTGACAAGGAAAGAGAAAGTCATATTTTTAAGAGGGAAATTTAAGTGGCATAGTAATATGTACAGTGTGTTCTATCAGTTGAAGTATATATATAATTTCCATACATGCTTGTGAGTGCATAGATGGAAAAATTCTGAAAGGCTAAATATCAAACTCATAGTTATTATCTCTGGGGGATGAGATGAAGGGAGATACAAGGCAAATTGTGTTTATTCTGTATTGATTTGGATTTCTTTATCTCTCTCCCCTCTTTCTCTCTCTTCCTCATTTCTCTTTCTTTCTCTTTTCTTTCTTTTTTTCTTTCTTTCTTTCCTTCCCTTCTTTCTTTCCTTTCTTTCTCTTTCTTTCTTTCTTCCTTTTTCCTTCCTTCCCTCCCTCCTTTTTTCCTTCCTTCCTTCCTTCCTTTCTTTTTTCTTTCTTTCTTTCTTTCTCTTTCTTTCTTTCTTTCTTTCTTTCTTTCTTTCTTTCTTTCTTTCTTTCTTTCTTTCTTTCTTTCTTTCTTTCTCTTTCTTTCCTTCCTTCCTTCTTTCCTTCCTTCCTTCCTTCTTTACTTCCTTCCTTTCTTCTTTCTTTCTTTCTTTCTTTCTCTCTCTTTACTTCTTTTTCTTTTTTTTGGAGACAGGGTCTCACTCTGTTGCCCAGGCTGGAGCACAGTGGTGCTATCATAGCTCACCTCAACCTAGAACTCCTGGACTCAGGTGATTCTCCCACCTACAGGAATATAGGCATGCACCTGGAACTACAGGCATGCACCACTATGCCCAGCTATTTTTTTTATTTTTGTAGGGACAGGGTCTCACTCTGTTGCCCAGGCTGGTCTCAAATTCCTGAGCTCAAGTGATCCTCCCACCTTGGCCTCCCAAAGCGCTGGGATTACAGGTGTGAGCCACCACACCCAGCCTGGACTTCTTTTAAATGAGAATATACTTATTCATTTCCTATGTATTAAAAATAAGTTGAAAAAGTCAGGAAAACAAATGAACAGACAAAAAGTTTAGCATTGTTATTTAGAAGGGGTCAGCAGAGGGTGCTGAATATTGAGCCATATCTAAATGATGACCTGCTTACATTCAAGAGCAGCTAGAAATCCACACTTAGTTTAATTAAAACAGTCCTGATAGCTCAGTGGAAACCTGACCTCTGTGAAGCAGATTATTATTCTTTATTGCCAGAGGCAGTGGATATAATAACCATGTTATCTATAGCTAACAGTTCCTGAGTGGTTTACACGTAATGTGTATTTCAACAAGCATCATGCGAATGGGTTAATGCTAAAATGAGCCCACTCCTTCATTCTTTAGGAATATGAGCAAAATTAAGAATGGTTCTTGAATCCTTTTACTGAATGTCTTGATTCTCTAAAACAATCCTCAGCCAGTCACAGTGGCTCATGCCTGTAATCTCAGCACTTTGGGAGGCTGAGGCAGGAGGATCGCTTGAACTCAGGAGATCGAGACCAGCCTGGGCAACATAGCAAGACCTTGTCTCTACTAAAAATAAAACAAACAACAAAAAAAATTAACTAGACATGGTGGTGCTCCTGTAGTCTCAGCTACTTGAGAGGCTGAGGTGAAGGATCTCTTGAGCCCAGGAGGTAGAGGCTGCAGTGAGCCAAGATTGTGCCACTGCATTGCAGGATGGGTAACAGAACAAGACTGTCTCAAAAATAAGTAAATACGTAGCTGGGCACGGTGGCTCACACCTGTAATCCCAGCACTTTGGGAGGCCGAGGTAGGTGGATTGCCTGAGGTCAGGAGTTCACAACCAGCCTGGCCAACATGGTGAAACCCCATCTCTACTAAAAATACAAAAAATTAGACGGGCGTGGTGGCACGTGCCTGTAATCCCAGGTACTCAGGAGGCTGAGGCAGGAGAATTGCTTGAACCCGGGAGGCAGACGTTGCAATGAGCCGAGATTATGCCATTGCACTCCAGTCTGGGTGACAGAGCAAGACTCCATTTCAAAATTAATTAAATAAATAATAAAATAATCCTAGAAAAGAGTGTCTAATAATGAAAATAGTCAATATCCAAATTAGTCTGTTCAGGGTATTTAAAGTGTTTAAAAACACCTGGAACAGGGGAGTAAGATGTGAGAATATGGCCATTGTCCGCTGATTAACAACCAAGACTTAGGAAGCAGCTGGTGAGACAGTCCAAGTCCACCTCTAAAGAAGATCAGTGTGCTTTGAAAACAGTTCCTTTAGCTGTCCGGTAACACTAACTGATCGCCTGATTGAAAACCTAAACTCTGAGAATAGAAAACAACAGAATTTTCACTGCAGGCTTTTCTTACAACCACCCTGAAGAATTAGTTGAGCTCTGAAATGGGGATGTACTAAAATGAAGTTATCACTTTCCAGTGAGACTGAGCTTTTTACTTTCGTAATCACAAGCCTTTGAAAGTGCTAAAAAAAAAAAAAAAAAAAAAAAAAAAAAAAAACCGGCCGGGCGCAGTGGCTCATGCCTGTAATCCCAGCACTTTGGGAGACTGAGGGGGGTGGATCACCTGAGAGCAGGAGTTGCAGATCAGCCTAACCAATATGGTGAAACCCCATCTCTACTAAAATACAAAAATTAGCGGGCATGGTGGTGCACGCCTGTAATCCCAGCTACTCAGGAGGCTGAGGTGGGAGAATCGCTTGAACCTGGAAGGCAGAGGTTGCAGTGAGCTGAGATCATGCCACTGTACTCCAGCCTGGGCAACAGAGTGAGACTCTGTTTCAAAAAAAGAAAGGAAGAAAGAAAAAGAAGAAAGAAAAGAAAGAAAGAGAGAGAAAAAAAGAAAGAAAGAAAGAAAGAGAAAGAAAGAAAGAAAAAGAAAGAAAGAAAGAAGAAAGAAAGAAGGAAGGAAGGAGAAAGAAAGGAAGGAAGGAAGGGAAAGAAAGAAAGAGCTAAAAAAACAAGTTAAGGTGATTTTGGGGAGGACAATTGCAATATGAAATGAAAAATCAACACAAATCCTAAGGTATGTGGCTCTTGGGGTTTTATTTGAGGAGTTTTTTCCTGGACTCAACTGTCAAGATTGGGAGGGCATGACCATGTCAAGGGTCTGGCGTGTGCTGAGTGCTTTCACGTAACTTTTCTGGCATAACTTCTCCAACATCCTAGGAGGATGGGTGGGTGGTATCTGTGTTTTACAGAGAAATAAATCCCGTGTCATGAGCCTGGATTAGCCACCTGAGGTCACATGGGGGCAGGATCAGAATCTGAACCCAGGTCTGCTTGATTCCCACAGCAGCCAGGAGTCCCGAGACCCCATGCTGTCCTTCCTGGGTGGCCACTCCTGTAGCCCCTGCGTACGCATTCCTGAATTTTTCTGTTTTATGGTTTTCCCTGTTCAGTTAAAGTTTGTTGAGGGCAGGAAGTCGGTTTTATTCATGTTTGAATACTCAGTGTCCTACTGAAACTATCTCAAAATGACTGTTTATTTTTATCTCAACCAATTACTAAAATAAATTCTGATTCCTTGTAGCAAGGATGAAACCACTTAAAGTTCTAAGGAAGAGAGTAATTAGAAGCAGGAGAATTTCAGGAGAGACAAATATATTAAGTAAAGAAAAATATATTAAGAGAATGGACCTCACGGGTTTGAGTGTTCTAGGAATCAATTCATGAGTCAATTGGCACCTCTTGATGAAGGGAAGATAAATACTTAGAAAAATAAGCAAATTATTAACTTACAGGAAACAAAGTTTCACGAGAAAATAAATGCAATCATAGTATAGTATACATGGTTCACTGGGTAATATTTACACAGTTGTAATCATGAAAGCTGAATACTGAGTACTGATCTCACCAAAACTTGTGATAGAACTTTATTGGGGAGATATGTGTGGGGCATAGGAGAGGGAAAATCTAGTCTTCGAGGGCAGACAGTCAATGGAAAAGTCAAGAAAAAGCAGTATAAGCATATTGTTTAAAAATATGGAGTAAAGGCTGGGCGCAGTGGTTCATGACTATAATCCCAGCACTTTGGGAGGCCAAGGCAAGTGGATCACGAGGTCAGGAGTTCAAGAGCAGCCTGACCAACATGGTCAAACCCTGTCTCTACTAAAAACACAAAAATTAGCCGAGTGTGGTAACAGATGCCTGTAATCCTAGCTACTCAAGTGACTGAGGCAGGAGAATCACTTGAACCCGCGAGGCAGAGGTTGTAGTAAGCTGAGATCGCACCACTGCACTCCAGCCTGGGCAACAGAGGGAGACTCCGTCTCAAAAAATAAAATGAAATAAAACAATAATAAAATTAAAATATGGAGTTAAATCAACTGGCAGAAAAAAGCAGGTGCCAGGGCTGGAACAGGGTGCTTTCCGGGAACAGAGGTCAATGATGAACTGCAGAGCTAGGGAACCATTAGTTTTAATTGTAAGCATTTTCACGGTAAAACGTTTGATTTTTAAAGATATGCACACTTATTACTTCGATAGCGATAAAACTCAAGCTATAAAAGGAAAGTGAGGGGCCAGGCACAGTGACTTGTGTCTGAAATCCCTAGTCAGAGACTAGGGTGGCTGAGGCAGGAGGAGCACTTGAGGCCAAGAGTTTGAGACAAGCCTGGGTAGGATAACAAGACCCTGTCTCTACAAACAATAATTTTGAAAAGATTTAATCAGGCATGGTGGCATGAGCCTGTAGTCCCAACTACTTTGGAGGCTGAGGAAGGAGGATTGCTTGAGGCCAGGAGGTTGAGGTTTCAGTGAGCCATGATTGTGCCACTGTACTCCAGCCTGTGACAGAACGAGACCCCAGCTTTTTTTTTTTTTTTTTTTTTTTTTTTTGAGACAGGGTCTCGCTGCAATGCCTGGGCTGGAGTGCAATGGTGCCATCTTGGCTCACTGCAACCTCCGCCTCCTGGGGTCAAGCAATTCTCCTGCCTCAGCCTCCCGAGTAGCTGGGATTACAGGCACCTGTCATCATGCCCGGCTAATTTTTGTATTTTTAGTAGAAACGGTGTTTCACCATGTTGGCCAGGCTGGTCTCGAACTCCTGACCTTGGCTGATCCGCCCAAAATGCTGGGATTACAGGGGTGAGCCACCATGCCCAGCCAAGACCCCAACTCTTAAAAAAAAAAAGAAAAAAGTAAAGTGAGTGGCAGCTGGGACTGGCTTTGGGTTGAAAACCACATCCTGAATTGAACCTTTAGACCGTGGAAAAGTTTCTGAGGCACGTAAGCATGAATTTTTGCATGACTGGCCATGTGATACATCAAATAGTTTTTGGTAACTAAACTGAAATAATAAAAAATAAATTTTCAGGGTTTCAGTACTATAGTTGTCAGTACTGTATTTACATAGCGCCCCATGGAAAATAAAACAAGACAAACCAAATATTACATAAGCACACACTGCTACTCTAACTTCTTCTGTTTTATGTTGCTGTCATCCAAGGAGAAAATTTAAGCACAGCTTTCATAAAAATAGCTTGCCTGCGCTGAACATGCGCTATATATATGCCAGAGTCTGCAGAAACCACATCCTGCATTTAACCTTTGGATCACTGAACAGTTTCTGAAATGGTAAGCATGAATTACTGCACAATCCACCATGTCCAGACAGAAATAGTTTAAGTGGACTAATATTAAATATAGCATTTATTTTTAGGGTTGTAAGAGTGACAGAGAACCCATACACAAGAGAAACTAAAATGGAGTAAAGTAAACCATCTTACTTCAGCACCTGTTACTGTTCCAACGACTGCCTGATCATGCCTCTCCAGCCCAGGATGATGTTCTGAGGAATGTTTTTAATATTAATTGTGAACATTCACTGAGCACTTAGAATGTGCCTGGCAGTCTTCAATTATTTATTTATTTTTTTAGAGATGGAGTCTAGCTTTGTCGCCCAGGCTGGAGTGCAGTGGCGTGATCTTGGTTTGCTGCAACTTCTGCCTCCCGGGTTCAAGCATTTCTCATGCTTCAGCCTCTTGAGTAGCTAGGATTACAGGTGCCCAAAACCATGCCTGGCTAATTTTCATATTTTTAGTAGAGACGGGGTTTCTCCATGTTGGTCAGGCTGGTCTCAAACTCCTGACCTCAAGTGATCTGCCTGCCTCTGCCTCCCAAAGTGCTGGGATTACAGTTTGTGAGCAACCATGCCCGGCCTGTCTTCAATTTTCAGATACCTCCAGAAGAGTTTATGTTTCAATTTTGGGTTTCCAGGTCTATGCGTCAAGAGTTCATAATGTGTGAACAGACAAACTCTTACCTAATTTTCAAGGCAGTGTGAAGTTAAAGAAACAACAGGTTTACTTTGGGCACTACCTGGAAGTGTATGAATTGTTTATAGCGGAGCATGTAGGTGTCTCATACACAGCAAATTAACATAATGCCATTTTAATCAAATCTTCTACCTGGTCAAATGATGAATACGGTGATATAATGTACTGAGGGTGAGCCACAGGTATGTACAGCCTGGCATGGGAGAAAAAAGAACAACCTCTTTACAGTGCCAGGTGCGGACAGCCCACAAAGGCCTGATTTCTTTTATTTTCCTTTCTTTTTCTTTTTCTTCCTTCCTTTCTTTCTTTTTTTTCTTTTTTCTTTTTTTTTAAACAGAGTCTTTCTCTGTCACCCAGGCTGAGGTGCAATGGTGTGATCATAGCTCACTGTAGCCTCAACCTCCCTGGGCTCAAGCAATCCTCCTACCTCAGCCTCCTGAGTAGCTGAAATTACACACAGGCACCACCATGCCTGACTAATATTTTACTGTTTGTAGAGATGGGGTCTCACTATGTTTCCCAGGCTGGTCTTGAACTCCTGGGCTCAAGTGATCCTTCTGCTTTGGGCTCCCAAACTGTTGGGATTACAAGTGTGAGCCACGATGCCTGACCAGGCCTGGTTTCATGACAGGTGATGAAGTGGATGGACAGGGCCAGCTTTCTGCAGGGCTGGGTTGCACCATGGTCCAAGTGGAAGCCAACGTCTATTGAACACCTACTAGGTGGTTTATGTGCACTGTCTCATTCACTGTGACTCCTCTTTTACAGCTGTGGGAACTGTGGCCTACAGAAGTCAAGGATCACAGCTAGCAGATAAGGGCCCAGTCCATGCTTTGCCTCAATTCTCCGAGTCTGGGCTGTAACAGCAATGCTTCCTGTGTCTGCGAGCTCACAGCTCTGAAGTGCACAGAATTTCCTGTCTGAGCACTGTGGGTGTTTCCTGAAATAATCTGCTGGGTCAGAGGCTGATGCATGCTGTCTGTGCAGTCTTTGACATTTATTTCTGTTTTGCTCCACCTCCGTTTGCACGGAGGTTTTGGATTTATGAAGATTTAGCTGGAATGGGAAATCCAGGAAGAAGCTGGGTGGAGTGGGGAAGTGTCAAGAGAAGCAACTGATTTTTTTATCTAACCTGGGGTTACCCAAGATAGGTTTTTTTTTTTTTTTCTCATTCTTAACAATGACAATAAAATATTTTTAGCCCAGCTTTAGTCTCTTAGACTGCACACTATCCCCATGCATTTCCTGAAGGCTGGTTCTCATAAACACAGACGACTCCTCATGCTGGTGTGGAGCTCAGCATCCTGGTTTTAGCACCTGTTTGTGTTTGTTATAGGGACAGTGGTAGCCAGTATCTGAAAGTTTTACAAGAGCTCAATGGGAAAGGAGAGGATGTGTTCAGGCAATTCTTAATGAGCTGTTGAGAAGAGAGCAGAGTCAGAGATAACAGGTATCAAGGCCCACACAGGGAGGGAGGTGTGTTGGATCCCCCAGCTGTAGTTGAACCACCTGAAGACACCACGTGGGGAAGGATAAGCTATGCCCACTGAGCCCTGCTAAACTCCACAGAATCATGAGTGACAAATGCTGTTTTGAGCAACCAAGTTTGGGTGTACTTTGTTACACAGCTATAGCTGACTGAGACAGATACTTATCAGGAAGAGTCAAAACGAAGGGTTCACAGATTCACAGGCCATGGTCAAATTCAAGTCAGCTAAACTCATGAGATGGAAAAGGTCCACAGAAGAAAGGGAGAGAGGCTAAGGCAGGAGCAGAGATAAACTGAGTCAACATGAAGGGGAAGATAAAGCCAGTTCTGTTTCCGAGGCATCAGTCAGATGGCCTGATCCTTAGAGGAGAAGTTGGCATGATGTCTGCATGTGGCCGAAGTTCAAATAGTATTTGTGGAATAAACAAATGAATTCATGAAGCAGTCTGCTTTCCTGTTCTACTTATCTTCATTTCATCAGCAAAATACATTCCTCTCAACTGTGTCACCTGGTTTCTTGTTTATCCTGTGAGTCATTTGTTTTTTTTTTGAAGCAGAGTTTTGCTCTTGTTGCCCAGGCTGGAGTGCAGTGGCGTTATCTAGCCTCACTGCAACCTCCGCCTCCAGGGTTCAAGCAATTCTCCTGCCTTAGCCTCCTGAGTAGCTGGGATTACAGGCATGTGCCACCACGTCCGGCTAATTTTGTATTTTTAGTAGAGATGGGGTTTCACCATATTGTCCAGGCTGGTCTTGAACTGCTGACCTCAAGTGATCCACCCACCTCGGCCTCCCAAAGTGCTGGGATTACAGACATGAGCCACCGTGCCCAGCCCTGTGAGTCATTTTATGCTCCTAATAATACTTAATGTCTTTGCTATATTTGTTCACTGTGATTCAAGTGGCTCTCCTTAGGCCAAATGTCAAGGAGTCCAAAATTCTTATACAGGGAATGCTGGGGAGGGGAAATCTGCTTGAAAGAACTTGTGGGCCGGGCGCGGTGGCTCACGCCTGTAATCCCAGCACTTTGGGAGGCCAAGGTAGGCGAATCACCTGAGGTCAGGAGTTCGAGACCAGCCTCAACATGGAGAAACCCCTCTCTACTAAAAACACAAAATTAGCCGGGCGTGGTGGTGCATGCCTGTAATCCCAGCTACTCAGGTTGCAGTAAGCCGAGATCGCACCATTGCACTCCAGCCTGGGCAATAAGAGCGAAACTCCATCTGGAAAAAAAAAAAAAAAAAAAAAAAAGAGAGAGAGAACTAGTGGAATATATATGGTAGAATATACAAATCTTAACTGTACAACTCGATAAAACTTTTCATGTGTATACACAATGTAACCACCACTCAGATCAATATCTAGAACATTTCCATCATCCCAGAAGTTTCCCTCACGGTTCTTCTCAGGCAAGACCTTTCCCCACCAAAAGGCAACCACTATTGCAACTTCTACCATCACCGATTAATTAGAACATCATATATATAGAACCATACAGCGTGTATGTGTCTGACTTCTTTTGATCTACATAATGTTGGAGATTCATGCATGTCACTGTATCAGTAGTTTGCTCTTTTTAATTGTATAATATACCACAATTTATTTACCTTGTTGGTAAACATTTAGTTTGTTTCCAATTTGGGGCTATTCTGAATAAAGCTATCATGAAGAGTTTCGTGTATGTCTTTTATAGATATATGTTCTAGATTGTTTCTAGTGTGGGGCTATTATGAATAAAACTTTCATGAACAGTTGCATGCATGCCTTTTATAGCTACACGCGCTAATTTCTTTTGGGTAAATAGGAGTGAAATTCTGGGTCATAGAGTAGGGCATATATTTAACTTTAGTAGATATTGTCCAACTGTTTTCTGAAATAGAAACATGGATTACTCTCCCTCTGACAATTAATGATAATTTCCAGCTGCTCCATAACCTTGCTAGCACTTAATATTGTCACACTTTTATATTTCAGCCACCCTGTCTGGTATGTGATGGTATCTCACTATGATTTTCATGTATATTTCTCCCATGAGTGATGAGGTTGAGCACTTTTTCATGCACTTATTGGTTATTTGGATATCTTCTTTATGAAGTGTTTGTTCAAGCCATTTGCCCATTTTCTAATTGAGTTGTTTTTTAATTGCTATATAGGTGTTTTAAAATATATTTTGCATATTTTGTCAGATACATGTGTTGCGAACATGTTCTCCCAGTCACTGGCTTGCCTAATAATGATGTCTTTTGCTTAATGTAAGTACTTAATTTTAACAAACCAAGATTTACCTTTAAAAAAAATATAGGCCAGGCACAATGGCTCACGCCTGTAATCCTAGCACTTTGGGAGGCTGAGGTGGGCAGATCACCTGAGGTCAGGAGTTCAAGACAAGCCTGGCCAACATGGTGAAAACCTGTCTCTACTAAAAATATGAAAATTAGCTGGGTGTAGTGGCATGTGCCCGTAATCCCAGCTACCTGAGAGACTGAGGTAAGAGACTCGCTGGAACCTGGGAGAAAGAGGCTGCAGTGAGCTGAGCTGAGATCACACCACTGCACTTCAGCCTGGGTGACAGAGTGAGACTCTGCCTCAAAAAAAAAAAAAAAATATATATATATATATATATATATGTATGTATGTATGTATGTATACATATATGTAGCTTATGTAAGTTATAATGTAATATAGTGAATATGGCAAGCCTGCCCCAAACCTCAGCTCTTGAATGTGACCATTTGGAGCAGTATGCCTCTCCCTTATACCAACCCCTGCCTCCCTCTCTACTCTTCAGAGTAAGGTAACTACTACCTTAAATTTTGTGTTTATCATTTTCACGCTTTTAAAAATAGCATTAGCTAACATGACTGTATCTCTGCTATGGTCTAAATGTGTCCCCCAAAATATGTGAGGTGGGGCCTAATGGGAGGTGTTTAGGTCATTTGGGCTCTGACCTCATGATTGGATTAATGCTGCTATAAAAAGGGCTAGCATGCCAGGCGCTGTGGCCTGTAATCCCAGCACTTTGGGAGGCTGAGGTGGGTGGATCACATGAGGTCAGGAATTCCATACCAGCCTGACCAATATGGTGAAACCCTGTCTCTACTAAAAATACAAAAATTAGTTGGACATGGTGGTGTGCGCCTGTGGTCCCAGCTACTTGGGAGGCTGAGACAAGAGAATCACTTGAACCTGGGAGGCAGATGTTGCAGTGAGCCAAGATCGCACCACTGCATGCCAGCCTGGGTGATACAGGGAGACTCCATCTCAAAAAAAAAAAAAAGAAAAGAAAAGAAAAAAGAAAAGAAAAAAGGGCTAGCAGGAGTGGGTTTGTCCGCTTCCACCTTCTGCCGTGTGAGGATGCAGCGTCCCTCCTCTCTGGAAGACACAACAAGGTGCCATCTTGGAGCCAGAGATAAAACCTGCTGGTGCCTTGATCTTGGATTTCCCAGCCTCTAGAACTGTGAGAAATAAGTTTTTGTTCTTTATAAATAATCCAGCCTCAGATATTCTGTTACAGCAGCACAAAATGGACTAACATGATCTGTAAACAACATGTTGCTTGGTTTTGCCTGTTTTTGAGATGTATAAAAATAGTACCTTATAATGCGCTGTCTTCTGAAGGATTCCTTTTTTTTTCCCCATTCACTTTTATGTTTCCGAGATTTAGCTTTATTGCTACATGTAGCTGTAGGTCATCCATCTCCACAGCTGGATAATATTTCATTACATGAAATTTCCACAGTTTATTTATGCAGTAGCCCATCCATGGAAATATGGAATGTTCTCGGAATTATTTTTTTTATTTTTATTTTTTTGAGTCAGAGTCTTACTTTGTTGCGCAGGCTGGAGTGCAGTTGTATGATCTTGCCTCACTGCCACCTCTGCCTCCCAGGTTCAAGCGATTCTCCTGCCTCAGCCTTCCGAGTAGCTGGGACTACAGGCGTGCACCACCATGCCTGGCTAATTTTTGTATTTTTAGTAGAGATGGGGTTTCATCACATTGGCCAGGCTGGTCTCAAACCCCTGACCTCAAGTGATCCGCCCACCTCGGCCTCCCAAAGTGCTGGGATTGCAGGTGTGAGCCACTCTGCCTGGCCCTCCAAAGATTTTTAATTTCAAAGAATTCTGTTATGATCTGTTTTGTAAATATCTCCTCATGCATATGTACAAGAGTTTCTCTAGATAGATACCTAAGAGTGAAATATCTAGCTATAGGATGTGTGCATATTCAGTTTAAAATACTGTCAACTTGTTTTCCAAAGTGACTGTGCCAATTTATACTCCCATGTGCAGCTAAAGGCATCCCTACTGCTCTATCTTTCCACCAACACTTTGAACAATCAGATTTTTAAATCTTTTGCCAATTTGATGGATATAAAATAGCATCTCAAGTGTCATCTTTATTTCCATTTGCCTGATTACTGGTGAGGTTGAGCATATTTACAGACCACTGGTCTTTTGTCCATTTTTCTATTGAATTGTTTATCTTTTTCTTACTGATTTTTTTTTTTTTTTTTTTGAGACAGAGTCTCACTCTGTTGCCCAGGCTGAAATGCAATGGCACGATCTTGGCTTACTGAAACTTCTGTCTCCCGGATTCAAGAGATTCTCGTGTCTCAGCCTCCTGAGTAGCTGGGGCTACAGGCGCTTGACACCATGCCTGGCTAATTTTTGTATTTTTAGTAGACACGGGGTTTCTCCATGTTGGCCAGGCTGGTCTTGAACTCCTGACCTCAAGTGTTCTGCCTGCCTTGGCTTCCCAAAGTGCTGGGATTACAGGCATGAGCCACCACGCCTGGCCTCTTATTGATTATTATACTTACATGTTCTGAATATGATTTCCTTGTTGATTATATATGTTGTGAATATATTCTTCCAGTTTGTGGCTTGACTTTTCACTTTCTGTACAGTGTCTTTTACAAAATAGAACTTTTAAATTTTAATGCAGTTGCATTTATTAATCTTTTCCTTTTTTCTTATTCTTTTTTTGTTTTAAAATGACGATGAAATGTGCCTTCATGTTCTGGAAGGTTTTTTTTTTTTTTTTTTTTTGAGACAGGGTCTCACTCTGGCATCCAGGCTAAAGTGCAGTGCCGTGATCTCGGCTTACTGCAACCTCTGTTTCCCAGGCTCAAGCAATCTTCCCACCTTAGCCTCCTGCGTAGTTGGACTACCGATGTGCAGGTGCACATCAACTCGCCTGGCTAATGTTTTTGTGTTTTTGTAGAGGTGAAGTTTCACCATGTTGCCCAGATTGATCATGAATTTTAGGGCTCAAGTGATTCACCTGCCTTGGCCTCCCAAAGTGCTAGGATTGTAGGTGTGAGTCATTGTACCTGGCCCAATCTTTTGTGATTCCAATTTTTAATATATTATTTAATAAATCCTTCTCTACCGAAGTTGTTAAAACATTCTCCTATATTAGTTTCAAAAAGTATTAAACTTTGATTTTCACATTTAAGTGATCTTTTTGAAATTATTTTTTGTATTACAAATATAAATTTTGTTTTTTTTTCCAAATGAACAACCAATTGTCCCAGCACCATTTCTGTCCTTTCCCTGTCGGTCGGTCTTTGTGGTAGGCTGAACAATGGTTCTCCGTAGATGTCCACATACTAATCTCTGTAACTGTGAATGTGTTACTTTGTAAGGCGAAAAGGAATCTGTAGATATGATTAAGTTAAGGATCTTGAGAAGGGGAGATTATCTTGGATTACGTGGTAATCCCAGTATAATCAGAAGGTCCTCATTGAAGGAGGCAAAGAGGTTAGAATCAGAACAATGTAAAGACACAAGCAGCTCAGGGGTTGAAGTGATGCACATTAAAAATGGAGGAAGGGGTCACAGGCCAAGGAATGTAGGCTGGCTCTAGAAACTGTAAAATAATTCTTCCTTTGAGTCTCCAAAAGGAACAGAGCCCTGCAGACACATTAGAATTCTGGCCTCCAGAACTGCCTGATAATATATGTGTATTGCTTTAAGTAACTAAATTGGTGGTAATTTGTTGCAGTAGCAATAGGGAACTAATATAGTACTCAAAATCACCTTTGTTGGATATCAAGTTTTCATATTCTTCTGAGGTCGTTTCTAGGTTCTCTTTCCTGTTCCATTAGTCTACTATGTATCCTTCTGCTGACACCACACTCTTAGTTATAGTAGCTTCATTATAAATATTGACCTGGTAAATCAGGTCCTTTAGCCTCCTCTTCCTACCTGTGTCATGGCTACTTGACTCTTCTTGGGGCTTTGCTTTTCTAGATAAATTTCTTTCTTTCTTTTTTTTTGTTTTTTGGGATGGAGTTTTGCTGTGTTTCCCAGGCTGGAGTGCAGTGGCACGATCTTGGCTCACTGCCACCTTCGCCTTGAAGGGTCAAGTGATTCTCCTGCCTCAGCCTCCCTCCCAAGTAGCTGGGATATATGCCACCATGACTGGCTAATTTTTGTGTTTTTAGTAGAGACAGGGTTTCACCATGTTGGCCAGGCTGGTCTCGAACTCCTGACCTTGAGTGATCCACCCCGCCCCCCAGCCTCCCGAAGTGCTGGGATTACAGGGGTGAGCCGCTGCGCCCAGCCGCCAGATAAATTTCAGCATCTGCTTATCAAGTTCCTCAAATATGACCATCGGGGTTTTTGTTTAGAATTACATAGATTCTAGAAATCAATTTGGGAAAAATTGACCTCATTCGGTATTGAGTTTTCTAAAAACACATTATACTCTTGTATTTATTTATGTCCTTCATATATTATAATAAAGTCTTTAAATTTTTTTCTTACACATCTTTTGTAAGACTTTTTCCCTAGATACCTTGTATTTTTTTTTCCTAATGGAAATAGTATTATTTTAAAAATTATACATAACGTTTAAAAGACTATGCTTTCTAACTGCTGTTGTATAAAAATGTAATTTTTTTTTTTTTTTTTTTTGAGACGGAGTCTCGCGCTGTCACCCAGGCTGGAGTGCAGTGGCCGGATCTCAGCTCACTGCAAGCTCCGCCTCCCGGGTTCACGCCATTCTCCTGCCTCCGCCTCCCGAGTAGCTGGGACTACAGGCGTCCGCCACCTCGGCCGGCTAGTTTTTTGTATTTTTTAGTAGAGATGGGGTTTCACCGTGTTAACCAGGATGGTCTCGATCTCCTGACCTCGTGATTCGCCCGTCTCGGCCTCCCAAAGTGCTGGGATTACAGGCTTGAGCCACCGCGCCCGGCCTGCAATTGATTTTTATATAAGCTCTTATTAGTATACTAAATTATCTACAGATTTCTTGGTTTTCTATTAGATGTGAATATCTCCTGCATAATGAGTTTTGTTTCTGCCTTTCCACTTTTTTCTACGTCCATTTTCTTTTTCTTCTCTTACTGTGTTGGCTAGGACTGCCAGTATAATACTGAATAGAGAGAGTGATAGAGGTCATCCTATATATACTTCTTTTTTTTTTTTTTTTTTTTTTTTTTTGAGACGGAGTCTCGCTGTGTCGCCCAGGCTGGAGTGCAGTGGCCGGATCTCAGCTCACTGCAAGCTCTGCTTCCCGGGTTTTTACGCCATTCTCCTGCCTCAGCCTCCCGAGTAGCCGGGACTACAGGCGCCCGCCACCTCGCCCGGCTAGTTTTTTGTATTTTTTAGTAGAGACGGGGTTTCACCGTGTTAGCCAGGATGGTCTCGAACTCCTGACCTCGTGATCCGCCCGTCTCGGCCTCCCAAAGTGCTGGGATTACAGGCTTGAGCCACCGCGCCCGGCCTATTATTCTGGTTTAAAAATAATTTTGACATTTCTCACTGAGAATAATGTGTGATGTAGATTTATTTTTTATTTTTTATTTTTGCCCAGGCTGGAGTACAGTGGTGCTATCGCGGCATGGGAGCCGCCTTCCAGGCGCTCTCTCTGCCTCCAGAGGTGAGGGCACTGCCGGGCCCCAGTCATGCCCGTGGCCTCAGTCTCCCAATCTGAGAAGTGGGTGGGCAAAGAAGAGCTCGGCAGAGCTGCATCTCCAACTCCCTGCTCTCACCTGGGGGAGTCCACCAGCTCGAAGGTCACTGTAACCTTCGCCTCCCGGGTTCAAGCAATTCTCCTGTCTCAGCCTCCCAAGTAGCTGGGGCTACAAGCACCCGCCACCACACCCAGCTAATATTTCTATTTTTGCTAGAGATGCGGTTTCACTATGTTGGCCAGGCTGGTCTCAAACTCCTGGCCTCAGGTGATCCACCTGTCTCGGCCTCCCAAAGTGCTGGGATTACAGCCATGAGTTACCACACCTGGCTGTGTGATGTTGATTTTTAAAAAATTCTTGGCCAGGCACGGTCACTCATGCCTGTAATCCCAGAGGTGGGTGAATCTCCTGAGGTCAGGAGTTGGAGACCAGCCTAGCCAACATGGTGAAACTCCGTCTCTACTAAAAATACAAAAATTAGCTGGGTGTGGTGGCGGGTGCCTGCAGTCCCAACTATTCAGAAGGCTGAGGTAGGAGAATCGCTTGAACCCAGGAGACGGAGGTTGCAGTGAGCCAAGACTGAGGCACTGCACTCCAACCTAGGTGACACAACCAGACTCCATCTCAAACAAACAAACAAAAAACAAAACAAAACAAAACCTGGTTGAAGTTTACCAAATGCCCAAGTTGGTGTTTTTCTTTCAGTGAAGTGCACCAGTGTTTTCTAGTAAGAGTGAGTTGTCCCTGCTGTTGTCTTTGATTGCTTCTCTTTGGCATCTCTACCAGACCTGTCAGTCAACTTTTGAACTAATCTGCTTTGCCATAGCTCAGGAAGGGGCAGCGTTGGTGACCTCACCCAAGAGTGGATACATGACCCAGTGTACACATGGCCAAATGCCAGCCAATTATTTCAATGTCAAGATCCTTAACTGTGAGCAGAAGTGTGGAACACAGGATCTTCCAGGTCACAGAGATGAGAGGTCAGAATTGGCTCCAGGGCAACGGAAGATCAGTGCAGGATGAAGTCATAGGGCACAGAAACTGGAGCCACAGAGTACAGGGCAGAGTCACAGAAAGGAGACACATACATGGAAAGAGGAGCTTTCTCCAATCTTAATGATTCCCAGATCTCAGCCTCGTTTCTGTAAGGCCTGACTCGGCTTCATCTCTGCCCTTAAGGAAACTCCCCCTTCCTCCAGGTAGACTGAGTAGGCTTCTCCACCTGATCAAAGGAGCCACACCCATATCCCCTGGCACTGGCTTGCATAGCACCTGTCCCTTTGACCTCTGCTTTTCCATCCCCATCACCACATTCAGGTCCTTCTCGTGCAGCACCAGGCCTCTCTTGCTCTTGCCAAACCAGTCTCTGGCTTGCCTTTAGGAAAATCACCTTCTCCAGCCACAAATGTGGCTTTCTGCAGCCCAGCTCCAAAACCATCCCTGCCCTTTGGATCACCCCGCCTCAGCTGCCAGCGCCTTTTGGAAGTCTGACCATCTCACCCTGGCATTCAAGGACCCACGTGATTCAGTCTCACTGCCTCTCAGAGTTATGTCTCCTCTTGGTTACAGGCGACCCAGTCTGCAAGTAAACTGTCCTGCTTTGGGCCCTGCAGTGTCGCTCTCCGCACCAGCCTTTGCCTCTGCACTTCGCTCTATGAAGTCCTCTCATGCTGCACGGAAGGACAACTCTCTCAGGTCCCTTAGCGATGGAGACTCAGGGACATCAGAACACATCTCAGCGGTGGTGACTAGCCCTCGGATTTCCTGCCATGGTGCTGCCATTCCCACCGCCCGTGCCCTCTGCCTATGCTGTTCCTGCTGCACCAAACGCCTTCTCCTGCCACCGCCCTTTCTTTAGAAGCCTTTGCCAGCACCCGACCTCTCTGCAGATTGCTGTTCCTCCCAGTCTGCAGAAGCTCTGCCCATACGCTTTCCTTAAAAGGGCTCTGGGCAGGGCAGGTGCCCCCACTTCTCAGGGATCCCCTCCTTTTGTCTTCAGCTCTCCTTAACAGATATCTATATATTTGTATATATTCAGTTTCACCAACAATGCATCAAGTACTTTTTTTTTTTTTCAGTAAAGATAAGAACCGCACTCATCAAACCGGAGTCCCATTGATTCCCCACCCCCCACCGTCCCAAATCTGGCACCTCCCTGAGGTATCCTCAGAACCATTTGAGGCGTCCTTTGGCATTGGGTAATAGAAATAAATTTTTACCTCTTTCTACCATAAATTGTACCAGGTTTTATGTATTGCTGACCCCCTTCATCTGACTTATTGTTGTTTATTTTAGAATATTTTCTCTTTGAAATATTTTTTTTTTGGCAAAAAGACACGACACCGAGCACAGTGCTCCGAAGGCAGAGGCGGATGAACGCAGGAGGCCTGCCTTAGTCTCCGTAGGCGACACCCTCCCACCCCTTCCCTTGTTCTCACGGCACTCCTCGCTGCTGGCAAAGTAGACGTGCCAGTTTCTGCTGCTCCCCCACGGAATGGAAGCCCCAGAGGGCAGGGACCTAGTCTGTCACGTCCCAGGCCTCTCCCCAGCTCCTCTGAGGCCCCGGTGCTGGGTCGGGGCATCTGCTGGGCTGCGCGGGCGGCGGGGGAGGGAGAGCCTTGGAGCGCGGCCCCAGTCCTGGGAGGGAGAGGTGTCCTTCGAGGAAAGGGACAGAAGAGAATTGAGGATAGAGGTCCAAGGGGAAGAAAGAGGGAAAGGATAGACGTGAGGAGGACGTCCGGGCGGGGTGCGGAGGGCCCCGGGCGAGGTCGGGCCCACGGGCTTTCTAGGGCGCGTCGCAGCTCAGGGCCGCGGGTGTGCTCTCCGCTCCAGTCGGACCGCCCGGACGGTGTAATCTCCTCCGAGGCTGGCCCTTCTGCCTCGAGGCAAGCTCGGGTCTGGCACGAAGCAGTGGGAAGGGCGGGAGATTGCCCCTAGCGGACTCCAAGTCCAGCCCCTGTCCCTGGGCAAGTCTCGACACTTTGGTGGATCGCGGAGGAAACCCGGTCGCGGATCCCCAGCCAGCACCGGCCCCCGCCTCGGCTTCGCCCCCTTTACCCAGAGGTGGCCTCGGAGGCCAGGGTGGGGCGCGCCGCTCACCTGGAGAGGAGGCTGGGGGTCGGGGGACGCGCGCGCCCTTAGGCCCCACTCCTGTCTTCTGCCCTTTTTATTCTCCCCTGCACCCTGGGGCGGGCGGCGGGGGGCGAGGGTTTGCCAGTGTCACCTGCTTGGTAAGTAGGTGGGCGAGTGACGCATCGCGGCGTGGGAGCCGCCTTCCAGGCGCTCTCTCTGCCTCCAGAGGCGCCGGCATTGCGAGGCCCCAGTCATGCCCGGGACCCCAGTCATGCCCGCGGCCCCAGTCTCCCAACCCGAGAAGTGGGTGAGCGAAGGAGAGCTTGGCCGAGCTGCGTCTCCAATTCCCTGCTCTCCCCTAGGGGAGCCCACCAGCTCCAATCGCGACCTCTTCTGTCCCCAAACCACAGACCATAGCCCGCCTCGGGGACCCGGATATGGAAGGAGCTGTGGGGCGCCCTGGCCTTGATCCACCCTGGGCCGGGCGGGCGTTCGGGAGGCTGTGGGGCTGCCGCCCTTCCTCCGCGCCTGGAAGGTGCGGGTGTGGGAAGAGCGGGAGACTGCGAGGCCGACTCAAGCCCTGCGCGACCAGCGGCGAAGCCCAGAACCGGGCTAGGAGCGCGCTCAAGCGAGCTCGGGGGAAGGCCGAGAAGGTTTCCCGGAGGCGGCGGCGAGCGGAGACCTGGAGAGAGACCGGGCGGGGTGACGGGGCGGGGTGACGGGGCGGGCCAGGTGAAGAGGCGGGCCCCACCCCAGGAGCGCGGGGCCACACGGACACCGGCGGGCGGTCTCCCCGTGATGCGCGGGGATTGCAGGCCTCCAGCGGACCCGCCCGCCGCCTCCGCCCTCGCGCGCCGGGGCTGCCAGTCCGGCGGGTTCTGCCGGTCCTCGGCAGTGCGTATGGGGTCTGGATCCCCGGCTCCGCTTGCCGCGAGCGCGAGTGTCAGCCGACTAGCTCCGGACCGCATGGAGCAGCTCCCGCAGGGCCACAGCCGCGGGTCGTCGCTGATTGCCAGCTCCGAGCCCCCTGCACCGTTGGGCGGCCGCCTAGGGCTCATCGCGCGGAAGTCGGCCGGGTCCCTCCCCTGTGCTAGAAGGGGCCGTTCCTCCCGCGCCGTCGCGCTCTGTGTTGGATGCGAGAGAGGCTTCTGGGCGCGTCGCGAGCTAGGTCCGGGAGCTGCGGTCCTCTCAGAGGTCTCAGTGTGCCCGCAGCGTCCCCTGCAGTGCGTCCCCTGCAAGGGCCCAGAACACATTCTTGTCCCCGCCAGGCCTGGAGGCCCGAGCGCCTGCCTTTCATCCGCTCTGCCTAGCCGCCTCTGCTGCCTTGGGCGCTGGCCTTAGCAGTTCTGAGTTTGAATTCAATCGCCAATACACAGAAAGCCACACAAATGTGAAGCTTTGTGAATTATTGTAAAATAAACATCTTTGTAACCACTACCCAAGCCAAGAAATAGTACTTTCCCTCAGAATACCTTGCTGGTGCTCCCTCCCGATTTCACTCGACTCCCTCCTTCCCAAAGTAGCCACTATCCTGCCTTTCATAGTAATTACTTAACAGTTTTAAAAAAACTGTTGTCACCCAAGTTCGCCTCTCTAGAGGCTATAAATTAGACTTGCTCATTTTGTTAATATCTTGTAAGTCTCTTTAATTTGTAGTTTCTTTCTCCATCACTTTATTTTCCTTGCAATGTATCCTTGGAAGAATCTGAAGAGATTTCTAGTCTGGATTTCACTGATTGCATTCTCCTGGTTCAGGTCAACACATCTCCCTGTTTTCTGCATTTTCTGCAAATTGACAGCTGGATCCAAAGCCTTGATCAGACTCAGGTTCAAGATTTTTGGTGAGACTCCAGGCAGTGGAGTGCTGTTTTGTCAGGAGGCAGATAATGTCTGGTTGTCTCTCTTTTTTGAGATCTGAGGAGAGATGATGTCCAATGCTTACATTCATTAATTCACTGGGGGATGAAAATGGTGATATACTAATTAAATAATTTATTTTTCATTTATCATCTGGGTTGATTTTATAAAGAGACTCTCCTCCTCATCTGCTATTTGGTTACCCAGTGGAAGCATTCACAGAGGAAAGGCAGGGTAAATGCTTGTTTCTTTGCATTTATTTATCCATTTTCAAGATAATGAATTGCTATCCTGTCAAAGTGAAGGATTAGTTAAAAAATATATACCATTATGATGCCAAGGATTTAAATGTGCTAGATGGATTTCAATACATTGCAGTTACTGTCAGTGCTGACATACAAATGGTCCCATGTTTGGGCAGCTGGAGCCTCTTTAGGTTAACTCTTGAGTCCTTTAGATGTGACCCTAGTAGTCTTTGAACACTTCCTTGTTGTCTGGAATGACAAGACGTCTTACCAGTTTGGGATGCTAGGAATTCTCTTCACTTCTTGGTTGATCTTTGTTTCTAGGTCTTTTCAATGGATGGGCTATAAATTACGTATATGATAAAATACACTGGGAATTTACACTGATGTAACTAAGTTAAATGGAGGACTTCTTGATTACACCTGTATTTCTTTTCTTCCACACTGGGAATCCTGGTTCTTAGGGACACTGGGAATAACTGAATTAGAATCCAATTAGTCATTTGTTTTATTTCAATTTATATACTTACAGGTTCAGAATAACAATATCGATACCATAACTAGCTATAATTTCTGAAAACACCTAAAACTTTTTCTTTCTGCATATGTTATTTCTATCCCCTCCATGTTTTTTTTGTTTTTTGTTTTTTGTTTTTTGTTTTTGAGACAGAGTCTTGCTCTGTTGCCTAGGCTGGAGTGCAGTGGCACACTCTTGGCTCACTGCAACCTCTGCCTCCTGGGTTCAAGCGATTCTCCTGCCTCAGCCTCCCGAGTAGCTGGATTACAGGCACATGCCACCATGCCTGGTTAATTTTTTAGTAGAGACAGGGTTTCGCCATGTTGGCTAGGCTGGTCTCGAACCCCTGAACTCAGGTTATCTGCCCTTCTCGGCCTCCCAAAGTGCTGGGATTACAGGCGAGAGCCAATGTACCCAGCCTCCCCCCCATTTTTGTTTGTACTCTACATTATCAGATGGTAAAGCCATTAGATAGTATAATCTCTCTTTTTAAACCCTCATTTAGTCTTCACTCCACAAATAACTATACATTTGTTAATCATCACCAATCATTAACGTGATGTTTCTCTAGTTATTTTGGTCTCTGCGGCTGGTGCTTTAGTAGATCCTCAAGAAGGGCTATGGACCATGTTACTGTATCACTGTAATAAAGACAGGATCAGCATCACTGATTATTCCTTTGGCCTCAGGCTCCAGTATGGTTCAGTACAAGACTATTAATATCCTATCTTTATTTAAAAGTTTGATATTTTGTTCATCATGGATTTTTTGGCATTGAATTTGGTTTAAAAATTATTGCATTAAAATCTCATTTTCTGCATCCCTGAACTGTTTAGTGCGCTCTGAAATTCTGTGCTGCAGGCCAGGACCTTTCTCTACTCACCTGCCTCACCCTGGTTGGAGATGAGTTGGAGCTCGTCTTTCCTTGCTCTTTATTTTTCTTATCCTGTTCAAAAACAACAACAACAACAACAACAACAACAACAACAACAAAACTCGGTGGGCGAGTTTAAAGAGACTGGGTCTTGCTATGTTGCCAAGAGTGGTCTCAAAATCCTGGCCTCAAGCAATCCTCCCACCTTGGCCTCCCAAATTGCTGGGATTACAGGTGTGAGCCACCATGCCTGGCCTCTGCTTAATTTTGATTCAATTTCTAGCAGTTGCCGTCCATTGTGGGGGTGCAGTCTGGAAGAGAGCCCTGGCAGGTCAGTGAGAGAATTCACAGACCTTCAGATCTTACCGCAGACCTCTGGTAAGATCTGGAGTGAGCCAAACCTGCTGTTCCTCACCCGGCCTCTGCGCTGTACATGAACAGGGCCCTCAGGTTCCCAGGTAACCTGTTGCTTCCCTCTGCTTTCTCCCAACACATGCTGATACTATGCAGGAGTCATGGCTGTTGTCCACCCACTTGCATTTTGTGGTGACAGGATACCCTGTCACTTAGTTTTGTTGCAATATTGTCCACAGGTTTTGGTTTTAATGTCTTGTTGCTCTGACTGTATTTATGTGGGGATTCAGAAAGCACAAATTTATGTTTCCACCACCACTGCCCCTTTTTCAGATTAAATTTAATTTATTTTAAAAAAGACACTTTGTTTTATTGATATATGATGGTTGTATATATTTTGAGGGTACACCCAATAGTTTGATACATGTATGCAATGTGTAATGATCAAATTCAGGTAATTAGGATATGCATCACCTCAAACATTTTTCTTCGTGTTGGAAACATTCCAATTCTTCTCTTCTAGCTATTTTGGAATATACAATCAATTATTGCTAACTATAGTCACCCTACTGTACTATCAAACACTAGAACTTATTTCTTCTAACTGTATATTTGCACTCACTAACTTTTCATTATCTCTTCTCCCTTCTACCCTTCCCAGGCCCTGGTAAGCACCATTCTACTCTCTGCCTCCATAAGATCCACTTTTTTAGCTCCCACATATGAGTGAGAACATGTGATATTTGTATTTTTGTACCTGGTTTATTTCACTCAACATAATGAACTCCAGCTCCATCCATGTTGCTACAAGTGAAAGGATTTTGTTTTTTTTTTATGGCCAAATAATGTTTCTTTGTGTATATATACCACATTTTCCTTATTCATTCATTCATTGGTGGATACTTAGGTTGATTTCACTTCTCGACTAATGTGAACAGTCTGTAACAAACATGGGTGCGCAGATAGCTCTTATGTACACGGATTTCCTGGCTTTTGGATATATATCCAGCAGTGGGATTGCTGGATCATATGGCAGTTCTACTTTTAGTTTTTTGAAGCGCCTCCATACTGTTGTTCATAGTGGCTGTCCTAGTTTATATTCCCACTAACAGTGTATGAGTGTTCCCCTTTCTCTGAATCCTTGCCCACATCCATTATTTTTTGTCTTTTTGATAACAGCCATTCTAACTGGGGTGAGATGGTATCTCATCATGGTTTTGATTTGCATTTCCCTGATGATTAGTGATATTGAACATTTTTTCATATACCTGCTGACCATTTGTATGCCTTCTTTTGAGAAATGTCTATTCGGGTCTTTTGTTCATTTTTAAAATGAAGTTATTTGTTTAAAAAGGATACTTTGAAGCCAGGCACAGTGGCTCACATCTGTAATCTTAGCATTTTGGGAGGCTGAGTTGGGCAGATCACTTGAGGTCAGGAGTTCAAGACCAGCCTGCCCAACATGGGGAAACCCCGTCTCACTAAAAATACAAAAATTAGCCGTGTGTGGTGGTGGGCACCTGTAATCCCAGCTACTTGGGAGGCTGAGGCAGGAGAATCTCTGGAACCCGGGAGATGGAGCTTGCAGTGAACTGAGATCACACCACTGCACTCCAGCCTGGTGACAGAGAGAAACTCCATCATAAGTAAATAAATAAATAAGTAACATACAGGCTGGGTGTGGTGACTCATGCCTTGTAATCCCAGCACTTTGGGAGGCTGAGGTGGGCAGATTGCTTGAGCAGGAATTTGACACCAACCTGAGCAATGTGGCAAAATCTCATCTCTACAAAAATAATAATAAAAAAAATTAGCTGGGCGTGGTGGCATGCACCTGTAGTCAGTGCCAGCTACTCCAGAGGCTGAGGTGAGAGGGTCACTTGAGCCTGCAAAGTAAAGGCTGCAGTAAACCATGATTGTGCCACTTCTCTCCAGCCTGGCTGACAGAGAGAGACTTTCTCTTAACAACAACAACAGCAGCAGCAACAACAAAATATATATGTAGGCTGGGTGCTGTGGTGCATGCCTGTAATCCAAGCATTTTGGGAAGCCGAGGCAGGAGGATCACTTGAGCCCAGGAGTTCGAGACCAGCCTGAGCAACATAGTGAGACTTCATCTACTAAAAATATAAAAAAACTAGCTGGGTGTGGTGGGGTGTGCTTGTAGTCCCAGCTACTTGGGAGGCTGAGGTGGGAGAATCGCTTGAGCCTGGGAGATGGAGCCTGAAGTGAGCTATGATCTTACCCCTGCACTCCAGCCTGGATGACAGAGCAAGACTGTCTAAAAAAAAAACAGTCAAAACAACAATAACAACAACAATAAATAATAAAAAAAACGGGCTAAAATTATCTCTGCCTTAAAAAAAGAAAAAGAAGAAGAAACCTTTGCTTCCATACACCCATAAGATTTGCACAACTTAAAAAGTCTGATGTCACTTTTTTTTTGAAACGGAGTCTCGCTCTGTTGCCCAGGCTGGAGTGCAGTGGCATGATTTCGGCTCACTGCAACCTCTGCCTCCTGGGTTCAAGCGATTCTCCTGCCTCAGCTTCCCGAGTAGCTGGGATTACAGGCTCGTGCCACCACACCAAGCTAGTTTTAAAATTATTTTTATTTTTATTTTTATTTATTTATTTATTTATTTTTGAGATGGAGTCTCACTCTGTTGCCCAGGCTGGAGTGCAGTGGCTGGATCTCAGCTCACTGCAAGCTCCGCCTCCCAGGTTTACTCCGTTCTCCTGCCTCAGCCTCCTGAGTAGCTGGGACTACAGGCGCCCGCCACCACGCCCAGCTAGTTTTTTGTATTTTTTAGTAGAGACAGTGTTAGCCAGGATGGTCTCTATCTCCTGACCTCGTGATCCGCCCGTCTCGGCCTCCCAAAGTGCTGGGATTACAGGCTTGAGCCACTGCACCCGGCCCACCCAGTAAATTTTTAATATTTTTGGTACCGATGGGGTTTGACCATGTTGGCCAGGCTGGTCTTGAACTCCTGACCTCAAGTGATCCACTCGCCTTGGCCTCCCAAAGGGTTGGGATTACAGGTGTGAGCCACTGCACCCAGCCCTGATGATACATTTCATTTTAAACTATTGTTCAGGAGTAAGGGTAGAACAAGATTTTCAGAGAGGGAACCATAGGGAAGCTGGGGAGACTGTGGCAGAAACAGGAAATTGTGTACTCCATTTGTTGAAGTCTGAATCAGCCGACTATGTGGAGAGCACTTTGGTAATCCTACTTAGATATCTGCATACTTTGTGGTAGAGACATTTGTAAGTATCAGCTCTAGGGAAACCTGTTCCTATGTTCGCAAGGGCATAAGTACCAAGATATTCACTGTGGCACTGTCCGCCATTCTAAAGAAATGGAAAAAACCCGACTCTGCCCTGGTAGGAGAACAGGAAAGTGAGATGCAGCATTGTCTATCATCGAATACTGCAAAGCAGCGAAGCCAGAGAGTACGAAACTCCATCTGCCAATGCATCGAAACATCAAAAACATGATGCAAGAAAAAAGCAAGCGGCAACACGATATACACAGTATTATCATAATTTATGTAAAGTGAAATACACTGAAGCTGTAATATATATCATTAATGGAAATATACACATATATCAAAGTGTAGAAAAGTCAATTAGACTTACAGCTGACTACTTCACACAATAACCAATACTACACGTCAACAGCTGTGCCACTGGGGCAGGGGGAGGGGAGAGGAAGGGAGGGATGAGCCTCAGCTCTCTCCATAGTGGTTTATTTCTAGTAGATAGAGAAAGAGCTCCAAAGCAAAGGGATTTCATGGGTTATTTCTCCATGGCCAGTAAGGGTGTCTGTTACATCATTATTTTTCTGTATGTTTTAAAATTTTGTAATTACAATGTATTATCTCTGCATGAGCACTTTTAATTTCCCCTGTGAAGTAATCAGAAGAGTTGGAAAATAAATAAGAAGGAAATAACTCTATCATTCTGCAGTTGAGTATAATTTGAAGTTTAATTCCTGACTGTCTATCACCCCCCACCCTACCAGTGCTGGAGAATGCCTGGGAGGAGGTGTGAGAGGCCCGGCCGAGCCCAGTGAGTGTTTGCCCTGGTGCTCCTCTTGCTTCTTGTGCCCATGACACTGCACCTTGATGTCCTGCTCTACTGCAGTGCCTGCCCCACCCCCTTGCTGCTGCAGCCCCATCCCTGGCCTCCGTGTCCTCCCACTGCACATTCTTGCTTCATATCCCAAGCAGTGCTGCACACACAGTGTGATGTCATTGTGCATCTCACTGTCAGAATACGATAACAAAATGAGCATTTTAAAAAGAAGAATGGGGCCGGGTGCAGGCTCACACCTGTAACCCCAGCACTCTGGGATGCCGAGGTGGAAAGATCACCTGAGGTCAGGAGTTTGAAACCAGCCTGGCCAACATGGTGAAACCCTGTCTCTACTAAAAATACAAAAATTAGCTGGCATGGTGGCATGCGCCTGCTAGCTACTTGGGAGTAATCTCAGCTACTTGGGAGGCTGAAGCTTGAGAATCGCCTGAACCCAGGAGGCAAAGGCTGTAGTGAGCTGAGATCATGCCACTGCACCCCAACCTGGCACAGAGTGAGACTCCGTACCCTCACCCCCCAAAAAAGGAAAAAAATAAAAAGAAAAGTTAGCATTTCTCCCTTCCCCCTAATAGTTGGGTCCACCTTCCTGGCCCCACATCTTAGTGTTGGATGGGGCCATGCTTGCTGACCACATGTCACTTGCACACTTTCCCCAGCTTCAGTCCGCCAGGATAGGGTGACAGTACAGGGCCCAGGACTCAGAGGGAGGAGACCAACAGAGGCAGGTGGGGGCAGGACTTGACCTTCCTCTTTCAATAACTCTAAATTAGTTCTTGCTGCTTTCATTCATTCAGGTCAACAGACTCCCTGAGACATGCAGACATGACTTCCTAAGCATCATTCGTATGTCCATCCCAGCCCTGCCCGGCCATGTCTGACCTGGGCTCAGGATGGCACTGGCACCCAGGGGTGATTTAGGGGTCAGGTTTCAGCGGGCTTTACCTGAGGTAGGCTCAGGTCACAGAGCACAGCCAGGAAGGAGAACCAAGCTCTTCTAGGAATGTATGGAAAGAGTTCCAGGAGGAAGAGCTGCCTGGCTGGGCCCGGAGTTGGCCAGGTATTGGGAGAGGTGGGCTCCAGTGCTGTGGCCAACCTCACTGATGAGGGACACTTCCCAGGTCGCAGCCTTCTCCCCTACTCCCACCCTGCCCCTTGCAGCCCCTGCATTTACCCCACCTCCAGACTCCCCTTGCTCCCCTCCCCTTCCAGGGCACTCTCAGGGACTCTAGCCCCCAAGCTCCCCCTATCCGCATTCTTCTCTGAGCATCCCACCCTGATGCTTTGATAGACATGGGCTGGCCTAGGCCCCGCCCCTTCTTCAGTCTTCTCCAGTGTGGGGATACCATTTCCTCTCCTGCTATCAGCAGTCCAGGCCTGGGAGATGTGGAGTCTGTCCTTAGAGACAGGTCTCTAAGGTCTGTCCCCAACTTACAGCATTTCTCCTTTCCTTCCAGCAGTTCCTTCTCTCTAAACCCCTGACTCTGGTCTTGGGAGGACCATGGAGCCTGTCTCCCAGCTGTGAGTGCACTCTCTGGCTGCCACCTTCCTCATCCCTCCTCCCTCAGAAGTGGCCCCTCCGGGCTCTGGTGCATCTTCTCTCTCCTCAGGGACCTGTTCCCACACCTCCTCCTTCCCTCCTCTCCCTCTCCTGGGGGCTTCCCCGGCCTCCCAACAGGCCCAGGAGGCCCTAAAAAGAAAACAAACCAAACTTCCCTTGACTCCACAACTCCCTCCAGCTACTGTCTCCTCTCCTTCCCCTGTTTATATCAACAGGTGTTTTCTAATCTCAGTTGGTGACTCTACTGTCCTTTTTAGCTTGTAGCTTCACCCAGCATCCCATCTGCTAAGGTCACCAGGGACCTCCCGGGCCACGTGTAATCACCACATCTCAGTTCTTGACTTCTGAAGTCCCTTGCTCTGCCTCTTCCCTTGTTTCAAGCTCCAGGCTCTTCAGTTTGCTCCTGGATTCACTCCCGCACCAGGGCCACATGGTCTCAGTCTCCTTGCTAACTCCTCCTCCAGGCTGCCCTCTAAAATTGCACCCCATCTTCCCCTGTCCCTGCTCAGCTGCTCAGTTGCTCAGTTGCTCAGCTCCTGCCCTTCTGTCTCCACCTGACCTCCCTAGACCTGAGGTTCTCAATCTTAGTTTGCATGAGAATCATCAGGGAGTTCTGTGAAATGCTGATGCCCAGGCTGATCGCATCCAGGGAGGCCCAGGGTCACTGGTATTTTTCCAACACTCCCAGGTGATATAAGTGCTCTGTGAGGGCTGAGAAGCCCAACCCAGGGTGTTGCCTACACTATCAAGGCACCAGCATCGTGTCCTACGCGGGTGCCTTCCAGCCTGACCCCTCCTCTGAGCCCCACCTGCCAGTGTGACAGCTCCATCTGGCATGGGAAGCGAAAAAAAATGTTACTTAAAAATCCAGCGAACTTATTAAGGAATCTGTGGCTGCAGTCCGAGCTGGTCCCTACAGGCTCGTGGTTCTTCTTAATCAAGTAGTAAATTCTTTATAAGGTGGCGTCTCACCACAATCATATGACCTAGATGTTATTATTCCCACTTTACAGACGAGGAAACAGACACAGAAACTTGCCCAAGGCCATTCAGGTAGCAGGAGGTGGAGCTGGGATTACAAACCCAGACAGTTTTGGCTCAACAGTCCAGGGTCATAACCAGTGCAGCTGCAGTGAGTCCTGCTGCCTTCACAGGGGACAGCAGCCGGCAGGGTTGACTCCTTGGGCTGGTCACACAGGGACACGGGGACAGGTAGGCAGACGATGGGACTGCCATCGCCACATACATGTGACAATCTGCTGCTGCCTTTATGTTCCATTCCTTAAATACCTCTCCCAAGGATCAAGGCTAGCTGCAACATTTATCCAGGCCCAAACTCAGCATAGGCAGAGTCCAGCCCCACCAGGCATGGCAGCATTTTTTGTGATCTGGAGTAAGACCTTTTACCAGCAACTTCACTGGAAATTCCCTGGTAAGCGGTTTCTCCCAGTGATTTAAGTATTGGAACAGATTTGCTCTAATCTCACGAGTGTCAAAGGTTTAGTTGTCCCAAACTGCCTTCTGGAACGACCTCTCCCCCTTCCGGAAGTGGCAGCTCCTCTCTGCAGCTGCTTACGCCAGAACCCTGGGGTCTGTGTTGGCTGCTCTTTTTTTTTTTTCTTTTCTTTTCTTTCTTTTTTAATTTTTAGTATCACCCCCACGTGCAGTTAACTCATCCCCAGGTCCCATCGATTCTAACTCCAAAATCTATCCCTCTCTACATCTGCCTCCACTCCCTGGTCCCTGCTGGCTCTGGCCCTATTCCTGATTCACGCTTTTCACTTCCATTTCCCTCTCCCTCCCATCCAAGTGAGAGGTGTTTACAAGACAAATTTGATCCTGTTTCTCTGGGGACAAACAAAAGTATCAGTGGCCCTTTGAGGAAAAGCCCAAATCCTCATTGGGGCCTCAAGCCCCTCCTCCTCCCAGCAGCCCGCCTGGCGAGCCCAGCCACACCGGTCTACTGTCTGCGCCTCCAAGGAACGCCCCCCGCCCCAGCTTCAGACGCCCCATAGCCACCTCCTCGCTCTTTGCCTGGATATTAACCCATTCTTCAGCTTGCCCCCAGGGTTCCTCCACCCTGAGCCCGCAGCTCCTCCCTGACGCCTCGCCGCGGGTGTCGGGCGCTGTCAGCCCGGTGGGCGCAGTGGTGGGTCAGACCAGTAAGGGGCGCGAGGCCGGGGTGGGAGGGGACCTCAGGCCCAGGCCCCGCGGCTGCGCAGCCGCCAGCACTCAGGTGCGCCCAGCTGGCTCTGTCGCCTCCCGGCGGCAGCGGCGACCCCGGCCCTCTCCCTCTTCAGCGGACCCGGCGAGGCCTGGTGCTTCCCGGACCTGGGAAAAGGGGACCAGCCGTGCTGCCGGAGCCCGGCAGTCAGCCAGCGTTGCTCGGGTATTGAGAGAATGCTAACGCCCAGACCTGGGAGCACAGGATCCAAGGGCGGGGCGGGGCTTCCCAGCACTGCCCCGCCCACCTCTGGCCTCGTCCTCTCCAGCTTCCGGGTGGTAATCAGCTAGGTCTTCGCTGGCTCGGCGGTCAGAGACGCCGGGTGCAAGTTCTCTGCCGCTTTACTATGTGGCGTGTGCAAGTCACCCTCACTCCTTTAAAGAACATTGACTGACCTTCTTTCACGTGCCAGGCACCATTACAGGCACTGAGCGTACCGCCTGGAGCTTACAGTCTACTGTGGGGAGATTGATAACAAGCAAACAGGTTTTTGTGTTTTTTTTGTTTTAAGACGGGTCTCGCTCTATCGCCCAGGCTGGAGTGCAGCCCCGCAATCTTGGCTCACTGCAACCTCTGCTTCCCGGATTCAAGCGATTCTCCTACCTCAGCTTCCTGAGCAGCCGGGACTACAGGCACGCGCCACCACGCCCAGCTAATTTCTGTATTTTTAGTAGAGAGGGGTTTTGACCATATTGGCCAGGCTGGTCTGGAACTTCTGACCTCAAGTGATCCGCCCCCCTCGTCCTCCTAAACTGCTGGGATTACAGGCATGAGCCACCGCGTCCGACCACAAATAAGTTTTTAAAAAGCATAGACTGTGAGGTGGTGATACTCCTTAGGGGAAAACATAGCAGGAAAGGGGATAGGGATCGCAGGAAAGAGGACCTGCAGTTTTAAGTAGGGTGGTCTGGGAGGCTTCCTCCTGCGGAGGGAGCTTTTCCTCTGAGGGAGGAGGGAGGCCGAAGGTTCTCAGCAGAGGAACGACAGGACGCGACACCCTGTGTAACTGAGTCAGTCTGGCTGCTGTTGCTGCAAACACGCTGCAGGGGGCACGGGCGGGATCCCGGGACCAATTAGGAGCTCTTGCAATGAGGCAGGAGGCCTCGGCGGTGGTCGCGGAGGGGTGAGAAGGGGCTGGATTCTGAATCTTTATCGAAGACAGAGCACACAGGATTTGCTGCTGGCTTGGATGTGGGGTGGAAGGAGGGAAGCAGAAAGTTAGGGATGACTCTCAAGTTTTTGGCCTGAGTTTCAGAAAGGATAGAAGTTGCCGGGATGGGGAAGGCTGCAGGAGAAGCCGGTTTGGGGTGGGGAGATGTGGAATTCACTTTTGGGCACCTCCCATTGAAGATGAATATTCCACCTTTAAGTGGAGATGATGGTTAGATGCTGGCTGTGTCAGTGAGGCAGGACTTCACGGGGGGAGAGTTGGGGGTGGTGGGCTAGAAATCAAGATTTGGGAGTCATAACGTAGATATGGCATTTTAAAGCATTGGAACTGGATGAGATCATCCAGGGACTGACCCAGAAAAGCTGGGTAGGGGAGATAGGAGAAGGAGAGACTGGAGGAGATTGAGCTGGAGCAGTCAGGAAGGCTGGAGAAAAACCAGGAGGGTAGGAGGAGGCCCTTAAAACCAAGTGAAGATAGTGTTTAAAAGGAGGGCTGCTCAGCTGTCCCAAATGCCGATGACAGTTCAAGAGGAGGACTAAGAGGCGACCATTGGATGTAACACCATGAGGTCATTAGTGAGGTTGATAGAGCAGCGTGGGTGAATGGTGGGGGGAAAGCTTGATTGGAGTGAGTTCAAGAGAGAAGGAGAAGAGAACAGCTGGAGGCAGTGAGTCTAGACAAGCCTTCCCACAGTGTGAGCTTTGAAGAGAAGATGGGGAACATCTGGAGGGAGATGTGAGTGCAGGTCCTGCAGAGGCAGGTGGGTTGATGCAGGAGAGGGAGGCCTGGCAGAGCAAGGCCTAGCGCTGACTGTCAGGAGGTGCTTCAACCACAGCAACGGGCAGGAGGGTACAAATTATGTGCACGTCGCTGCAGCTAGGTGGAGCTTGTGGAAGTTCTCCTTTTTCCCCTTACGCTAACAATATTTTCTGAAAAGTGCATAAAACACAAATATGCCATTTTGTGAATGAAGTAGGTACTATGTAACCATCACCCAGGTTAAAAAAATTAAGGGTATTAACACCTCACCCATCTTCCCAGTGCTCCTCCACAATCATAATCCTTTCCTTCTGCTCTAGATATAACCACCATTCTGGCTAGGCTGATAGTATTTTATTTTTATTTTTGAAACAGAGTCTCACTCTGTTTAGTAGAAGTGTAGTAGCACCATCTTGGCTCTGCAACCTGTGCCTCCTGGGTTCAAGTGATTCTCTTGTGTCAGCCTCCCAAGTAGCTGGGATTACAGGTGTGTGCCACCGTGTCTGGCTACTTTTTTGTATTAACATTTTTAGTAGAGACGGGGTTTTGCCATATTGCCCAGGCTGGTCTCAAACTCCTGGCCTCAAGTGATCCTTCCACCTTGGCCGCTGAAAGTGCTGGGATTACAGGTGTAAGCCACCATGCCCAGCCAACGGTGATAATATTTAAAAAGTAGTACATTCCTATTTTTACTATCTCAGTACATTCCTAAATTTGTTTTGGTTGTTATTTAGTTTCATTTGAATAGAAGGCCACTAAATATGGTTGTTTTTTGTTTTGGTTTGGTTTTGCCTTTTATTCAATGTCATGTTTGTGAACAGCATTCATGTTTTCTATAGTTTTAGCTTGTTCATTTTCATGGCTGCATAGGGGTCCATTGTAGAAACATATTGCAGTGATCTATTTACTTATTCCACTAAGATGGAAGTTTGGGTGGTTTGCAGATTCTGCCTTTCACAAACAGTGCTGCTGTGAGCGTTCGTAGGTCTGTCACATGTGTCCTTGTGCAGGAGTCTCCAGGGGGTAGAGTGGAAATGCTGGGTCAGAGGGCATGTGTATGTGCAGCTTGAATAGGTGATGCCAAACTCTTTCCAAAGGGGACACATAATTTTTTTTTTTTTTTTTGAGACGGAGTCTCGCTCTTTTGCCCAGGCTGGAGTGCAGTGGCGCGATCTCGGCTCACTGCAAGCTCCGCCTCCCGGGTTCACGCCATTCTCCTGCCTCAGCCTCCCGAGTAGCTGGGACTACAGGCGCCCACAACCGCGCCCGGCTAATTTTTTGTATTTTTAGTAGAGACGGGGTTTCACCGTGGTCTCGATCTCCTGACCTTGTGATCCGCCCGCCTCGGCCTCCCAAAGTGCTGGGATTACAGGCGTGAGCCACCGCACCCGGCCAGGACACATAATTTTACACTCTTATGTTTTGATGGATGTGTAATGGCATCTCATTCTAGTTTTAATTTGCATTTCTCTAATCACAAATGAATTTTCTCATTTGAAAAAGTACCTGTTCAAGCGTTTTTTCTATTTTTCTATTAGGTTATTATTCTGGTTATATACTGCTACATAACCAACCACTCCAAAATTTGTGACCGGAAAAAGCAGCACTAATTTCTTTTCTTTTTTTTTTTTTTGAGACGGAGTCTCACTCTGTCGCCCAGGCTGGAGTGCAGTGGCCAGATCTCAGCTCACTGCAAGCTCCACCTCCCGGGTTTACACCATTCTCCTGCCTCAGCCTCTCGAGTAGCTGGGACGACAGGCGCCCACCACCTCGCCCGGCTAGTTGTTTTGTATTTTTTTTAAGTAGAGACGGAGTTTCACTGTGTTAGCCAGGATGGTCTCGATCTCCTGACCTCATGATCCGCCCGTCTCGGCCTCCCAAAGTGCTGGGATTACAGGCTTGAGCCACCGCGCCCTGCCAGCAGCACTAATTTCTTTTGCTCATGGGTCTTCAACTTGAGCAGGACTTGTCCTCGGCTGTGATGACTCAATGGCTGGGGGTGGGGCTAGCTGGAGAATGGCTTCTTCATAGCGGGCCAGTCTCAGGTGTACCCCAGAACAAGCATTGCAAGCATTGGGTAGAAGTGCAGGGCTTCTTCTGACTTAGTGTTGAATGTCCAGATGTGTTTTTTCAGTCAAGCAAGTCACTAAGGCCAGCCCAGGTTCAAGGAAAGGGGAATCGGATTCTACCTTTCAATGAGAGGAATAGCAAAGAATTTGTAGTCAACTTTCATCTCCCTTGATTGTAACTTTTTTTCATATTGATTTGTAGTTCTTTATATATTCCCTCCCTCTATTTATAATTATTTATTTTGGAGAATTATTTTTTATTTATACCTTATCCCATCATGGCTTTGTTTTTACTCTCTTTATAGCTTTTCCCCGCTTTGTGGCTAATGCTTTATAAGTCTTGTTTAAGTTTTCCCCTCCCTCAAGGTCATAAGAGCTGTCTAACTTTCTAATCATCTAAAGATTTCTGTCTTTGTCTTTCTATTTAGGTCATTAATCAACCTGGAATTTACTTTAGTGTATGGTGTGAAGTAGGGATCCAATTTAACTTTTTCCTCATATGGATATCTAAGTGTCATTTATTAAGAAGAATGTCCTTTCCTGTCTGCTCTGCAGCGCCACTTTGGCCAGAGAGCAAATGTTTGTGTATGCAAGAGTCCTTTCTGGGCCCTCTATTCTGTTCCATTCTAATCTTCTATCTTTGAGTCAATACCACACTGTCTGAATTTCTATTTATAATAGGTCTTGACATCTAGCAGAATAAGTTCTCCCATCTTGCTTTTCTTTAAAAGTGTCTTGGCTATCCTTTTTTTTTATACTTCCTAATACATTTTAGACTCACTTTACAAGTTCCACAAAACATCTTTTGAATTTTTGGTTTAAACTGACGTCTGTATCATATATGTTCTTCCAATATGTATTCGTAGTGTATCCCTTCATCTATGTAGGTGTTCCTAAAGCTTCTCACTGCACCTTTTCTTGTTCCATAGAATCCACAGGTTTTCGTATATTTTTCCTCCTTCAATCCATTACAATGTGGTGAATATCATTGATTTTTAAAAATTTAAGCCAATTTTCATTACTAGAATACATAAAATTTGGTCATGATGGATTATATATTTATAATATCTTTATATTTTATTTATATATCTTTTGATTTGGTTGGCTAATGTTTGATTTAGAATTTTTGCATTTACTTTCATGAAAGTGAGTGATTTGTGATTTTCATTTCTCTAATGTCTTTGTTAGGATTTAATATTAAGGCTCTGCTGGCATCATAAAGAAGTTGGGATGGTTCCTCTTTTTCTTTTCTTTTCTTTTTTTTTTTTTGAGACGGAGTTTCACTCTTGTTGCCCAGGCTGGAGCGCAATGGCTCGATCTCGGCTCAGTACAACCTTCGCCTCCCAGTTCAAGTGATTTTCCTGCCTCAGTCTCCCGAGTAGCTGGGATTACAGGCATGTGCCATCACACCCAGCTAATTTTGTATTTTTAGTAGAGATGGGGTTTCTCCATGTTGGTCATGGCCGGTCTCAAACTCCCCACCTCAGGTGATCTGCCGGCCTCGGCCTCCCAAAGTGCTGGGATTAGAGGTGTGAGCCACTGCGCCCAGCCTGGTTCCTCTTTTTCTGATCTATGGAAAAGTCTGTGTAACAGTGACATTGTTTCTTCCTTAAATGTTTGGTAAAATTCACCAATGAAGCCGTCTGGAATTCAAGGATTTACATTTCTTTAATAATTGTAAGACTGCCCAAGTTATCCGTTTCCACTGGTATAAATTTTGGTAAATTATATTTTAGAGAGAAATTTATCCATTACATTTGAATTTTCAAATATATGTTCATACTCTTTTCTTATTTTTTGATGTCTGTAGGATCCTTGGTTAACTTCTCTTTTTCTTACTCTTGCTTAGTTATTTTCATTCTCTCTCTCTTTTTCTCTCTTCCATTTTGATCAGTCTTGCCAGGATTTTTTTAACTTTGTTAATAGTTTCAAAGAAATGACTTTTGACTTTTAAATTTTATTTTGATTTCTCTATTGCATGTATTATGTTTGTTTCATATTTTATTAATTTATACTCAACTTTTTTATTCTACCTTTTTGGGTTATTTTACATTTCTTTTTCTAATGTCTGAAATGGACACTTTTTCATTAATTTTCTGACTTCCTTCAAGACTATAAATCTTCCAAGTACATAAAAGGCTACTTAGAGAGAAGCACAAGTTTTGATATGTGACATTTTTGTTATTCTTCTGTTGTAAATATTTTCTAACTTTCATTTATCATTTTCTTTTTGTATACTGAGTTGTTTAGGAATGTATTTCTCAGTTTTATTTTTAATATTAATTACCAAGTTGATTACATTGTCGTCAGAAATCATGTTTAATGGCTGGGCGCAGCGGCTCACGGCTGTAACCCCAGCACTTTGGGAGGCCGAGGCAGGCGAATCACCTGAGGTCAGGAGTTCGAGATCAGCCTGGGCAACATGGTGAAACCCCGTCTCTACTAAAAATGGAAAATTAGCTGGGCGTGGTGACACATGCCTGTAATCCCAGCTATTGGGAGGCTGAGGCAGGAGAATCGCTTGAACCTGGGAGGCAGAGGATGTGGTGAGCTGAGATCACACCATTGTACTCCAGCCTGGGCAACAAGAGTAAATCTCCGTCTCACCAAAAAAAAAAAAAAAAAAAAAAAAAAAAAAAAAAAAAAGAAATCATGTTTAATACTATTTCAATCAAACATTAGCTTTTTTTTTTTTTTTTTTTTTTGAGATAGAGTCTTGCTCTTTCGCCCAGGCTGGAGTACAGTGGTGTGATCTTGGCTCACTGCAACCTCCGCCTCCTGGATTCAAGTGATTTTCTTGCTTCAGCCTCCTAAGTAGCTGAGATTACAGGCACACACCACCATGGTGGGCTAATTTTTGTACTTTTAGTAGAGATAGGATTTCGCCATATTGGCCAGGCTAGTCTTGAACTTCTGACCTCAGGTAATCCGCCCATCTAGGCCTCCTAAAGTGCTGGGATTAAAAGCATGAGCCACCGTCCCTGGCCTAAACATTATCTTTTTGTAAATATTCATGTATGCTTGAAAAGAAACTGTAATCTGCTCTTGCTGAGTGCAGTATTCTGTATGTGTCCACTAGATCAAATATGTTAATAATAGTGTATAGATGGTTTATTTCTTCCCTGAATTGTGATGGCTTTTTACTGCTTTTCTTGTCTATACTGGTAGACTTGTGCTAAATTCTCTCACTATGATGTTGGATTTGCTTTCTTCTTGTAGACATATAATTCTGGGCTTTATATATTTTGCGACTATGTGGTTAAGTGCATACAAATAGAACATTTTTATGTCTCCCTTGTAAATAGAATATTTTATCATCACATAATAATCCTCTTTATCTCTAATAATACTTTTTGCTCTAAAATCTATTTTGTCTGACATTACTATAGCCACAGTAGCTCTTTTTTGGTTAATGCTCACATGGCACATTATACTTATTCCTTTTATTCTCAATATTTCTTTATTTTTTATATCCTAAATGTGACTTTTGTCACATCTAGATTTTCACAAAAAATCCAATTTACTAACATTTGCCATTTGACTAAAGCATTCATTTCTCTTACATTTAATATACTTACCAATGTATTTCTGTTTTTAAAATATCACTTTATTTTGGGCTATTTGCCTTTCTGTTCTATGTTTCTTTTTCTTGCTTTCTTGGGCTCAACTGTATTTTCTTGGACTTCGCTGTACTTTGTCATACATTTTCCATCAGAAGTTATTGTCTCCTTTTGTGTGTATGTGCTTTCCTTCAAAATTAAAATCTGCATACTTAATTTACCAAAGTTTACAGTTAATGAATACTTTTGCTATATTCCCCAGGCAATCCATGTATTGTCTTATATTTTAGTTCTTATTTTTTTGTATGCCGTAGGCATCACTGTTCTAGACAGTGTTCATTTATATTCACCCATGCATTTAAACGCTCATTGCTTTTCACTCTTTCCTGTACATAGGTCCTTCCATCTGGGATCACTTTCCTTCTGCCTGAAATAGCTCCTTGAGCATTTCCTTTAGTGAACGTCTGCTTCTAATTGAACTCTCAGAGTTTTTGTTTGCCTGAAAAAATCTTTATTTCATCCTAATTCTTGAAAGACATTTTTTTCCTTAGTGTGGAGTTCTAGGGTAGAAATGTTCTTTCAGCTCATTGAAGCTACCACTCCACTATCTTCCGCCTTGTTATGTGTGTACTGTTGTTGAGAAGTTAGATGTCAGTTTAAGACATCTGTTTTTTCTTCTCTAGCTGCTTTTACAATTTTTCTCTGTATCTTCGGTTTTCTGCTGTCTCACTATGATGTACCCAGGTGTGAATTTCCTATTGACCAGGAGTTCCAAAGGCATGTGGATGGGTTTCAGCAGTTGGGGAGGGCTGGGAGGTGGGATCAGATAAGGGGATGCCTGCAGCTTGTAGGGGATTGACCTGGGATGCCACGTCATTGAGCCTCAGCTGTGTGCTCTGTAAAAGAGGGTTGATATTTAATTTGCCTCTCCATCTTCATTCAGTAAGCACTGATTGAGAACCCATTAGGTGCTAGACCCTTTCCTGGGTAGTGGGAACACAAGATGAGTCTCAGCTTTTGAGACTCTTCCAGCTAGAAGGGGAGGCAGGAGTGAGAACAGACATATATGATGGTGGATGCTGCAGCCACAGGTGGCCCAAAGATGGGTCACTTTCACATGGGGTTGGGGGTGTAGGTAATAAAGGCTTCCTGGTTCATGGAGCTTCAACCTCATCTTAAAAGCCGCATACATTTTTAGTGGACCATCCATGAAAGAAGGCATTCCTAGGAGAGGGAACAGCAGGGGCTGGGACGTGGGAAACAGTGTGGCTCATTAGTGTTACCGAATTGTTTCACACTGGGGGGTTGGGAGCCCTTTGGGAGGCTTCTGTTCTAGCCAGTAATCTTTTGGTTGCCAGTGACCATAACACATGGCAGAAACTCACACTGCAAAGGTAGGGAGGTCAGGGGAACAGCCACCACCTCTTGCCCCTGCTTCTCTGGCTCCTTTCACCCATCAGGGATCATGTCTGCCCACCTAGCCTGACTTCACATCTTACATTCCCACCACCTAGAGGGCCAGATTCTCTTTATTCTAGTTAAAGCATTCTGAGGAGGGTGCTGATTGGCTAGTTTGGAGTAGGTGACCATCTTCAGACCAATCAGACATAGTCAGGGCCTGGGTCTTCTATGACCTTGGTCATTCCTGCTACAGCCCTGTGTTGTTTTGATGGCACAGCTCCCAGGGTAGGGGGCATTGCCTGGGGCCAATCCTGCAGAAATTCACTACAGCATAAATGCTGTGGAACTCGACCATTGTTCTGCAGACAGAGGGCCCAGCAAAGGGTTTGTTTGATTTTACATTATTTTTATTTTTAATTGTGATAAAATACACATAATATAGCATTTACTGTCTTAACCATTTTTAAGTGTACAGTTCAGTGGCATTAGGTACATTCACATTGTTGTGCAACCCTCACCACCATCCATCTCCAGAACTTTTTCATCTTCCCAAACTGAAACTCTGTCCCCATTAAACAACTCCCCATTCTCATCTCCCCTCGGACCCTGGCAACCACCATTCTACTTTCGTCTCTATGAATTTGACTACTCTAGGTACCTCCTGTGAGTGAATCATACAGTATTTGTCTTGTCTTTTCTTCTTTTTAGATGATGTCTCACTCTGTTACCGGGGTTGGGGTGCAGTGGTACGATCTTGGTTCACTGCAACCTCTGCCTTCCAGGCTTAAGCCATCCTCCTGTCTCAACCTCCCAAGAAGCTGGGACCACAGGTGTGTGTAACCACACTTGGCTAATTTTTTGTAGTTTTTGGTTGAGACAGGGTTTTGCCATGTTGCCCAGGTTGGTCTCAAACTCCTGAGCTCAGACAATCCACTTGCCTTGGCCTCCCAAAGTGCTGGGATACAGGCATGAGCCACCGAGCCGGGCCAGTATTTTTCGTTTTGTGATGGGCTTATTGCATTTAGCATAATGTCCTCAAGGTTCATCTATGTTGGAACATGTGTCAAAATGTCCTTCCTTTTTAAGGATGAATAATATTCCATTGCATGGATGGACCACAGTTTGTTTATCCATCATTTGTTGATGAACACCTGGGTTTCTTCCACCCTTTAGCTATTGTGAATAACATTGCTATAAATATTGGTGTACAAATATCTCTTTCAGGACCTGTTTTCAATTCTTTTGGATATATACCCATAGTGGAATTGCTGGATCATGTAAAAGGAAATAAAATTTCAGGATCCTCTAAATTTATTATACCAAGGGGAAAGGCTCATTCATGTAGCATGTTTGCAATTCTGCTTCTTAGATTATAGATTAAGGCCGGGTGTGGCGGAGCACACCTGTAATCCCAGCACTTTGAAAGGCCGAGGTGGGTGGATCACTTGAGTTCAGGAGTTCGAGACCAGCCTGGCCAACATAGTGAAACCCCATCTTTACTAAAAATCCAAAAATTAGCTGGGCGCGGTGGCAGGTGCCTGTAATCCCAGCTACTTGGGAGGCTGAGACAAGAGAATTGCTTGAACCCAGGAGGCAGAGGTTGCAGTGAGCCGAGATCACACCACTGCACTCCAGTCTGGTGACAAAGTGAGACTCAGCCTCAAAAAAAAAAAAAAAAAAAGAAAAAGATTATAGATTAACTCTCTTACTCATTGCTCTTGTTCTGTAAATGACTAGGGGAGACCAGAGACCATAACTCCCCCCTTCCAGTCACTGATCTTTGTTATAGATTAACTGCCTTTTTTATTGTCCTGTACCTAACTTAGACCAGATAGCAGCCAAGACCCCATGACAGTTATATCTTCAGTGAGGAATGTTAAGTATACCTTTCCCGGAAGAAAAAGACCATCTTGACTAATCAGATCATTGTAACTATGTATTAAGCCTTACATAAAAGATGTTAAATGTTCTGTTAAGCTTCCCTAAACTTTGTCTGTATGCACGATCCTAAACTTCTACACTTTGGATCTACACTGACTTCCATCCTTTGGAATCTTTGCTTCCTGGGCCACTTGTCCTTGAACTTTGCACTTAATAAACTCTTTAAGTGAGATTCTGACCCTTTCAGTTAAGTTGGAAATCACATGGTAGTTCTATTTTTAATTTTTTGAGAAATGGTCTACTGTTTTCCATAGCGGCTGCACCCTCTTACATTCCCACGAATAGTTCACAAGGGTTCTGATTTCTTCACATCCTTGCTTGTGATTTATTGATTGATTGTGATTAGTGTGTAATGGATGTGAGGTGGTATCTCATTGTGGTTTTTATTGCATTTCCCTAATAACTAGTGATGTTGAGCATCTTTTCATGTGCTTATTGGTCATTTATATCTCTTCTTTGGAGATACGGCTATTCATGTCCTTTGCCTGATTTTTAATCAGGTTGGGTCTTATTGTTGAGTTGTAGTAAAGAGCTTTAAGTAGGACTGTCACAGTTTGACTTACGGTTTTGACAGAGTTGAGCCTGAAACTTTGGCAGGAATCAGGGTGAGGGGGAAGCGGCAAGAACTTGGGGCTGCCAGGACGGACACTACACACAGTGTAGGCTCTTCGCAAAAGCTGAGCTCACCCAGGCCCTCTTCCTGCTCCGGATCTTGGATGGCCTAAGGAGGAGGACACTGGGATCACCTCTTTGGATCCTGGCCTTTTTTTTTGTTTTTTGAGATGGAGTCTCGCTCTGTCACCCAGGCTGGAGTGCAGTGGCGCAGTCTCGGCTCACTGCAAGCTCTGCTTCCCAGGTTCACGCCATTCTCCTGCCTCAGTCTCCTGTGGATCCTGGCCTTTTAAGGCTCTCAGGGAAGGCTCAGGCAGTCTCTAACAGACCCCTGGGAAATCCAGGGCCCTAGTTCCTCCATATGTGGTCCAGACGGAGAATGGTTAATGATCCACGCTTTAGGACACCTGCCTGCTATTTGCAGCAGGGGCTGACCATGGGGTCTGGGCTCTAGAAATCCGCAGGAATTTACACATAGGTGCTGGGCTGTATAAAGGTGGATCCCCCACTGGCTTTTCTGACTGGCAGATAGTTCAAAGACGTGGGCTGGGGAGCCAGAATGCCTGGGTTCAAATCCTATTTTGCCATATACCACCTGGGCATATTACACAACTCTCTTGTGCCTCCATTTACTGCTCTATAAAATGGGAATAATAAAAGCGCCTCCCTTATGAAGGATTGGGTGAGGATTACATGAGTTAATGTATGCAAAGCGTTGACATAGTGCCTGTCTTGTAGTAAACGCAATGTAAATGTGGGTTGTTGCTATCATTTTCACTGAGACCAGGCCTTGTTAGGCTTCCCACCGCCCAGCAGCCTGCAGGCCTCCCGGACCACGTGGAGGTGCGGTTATCCTTGGGACGGGTCCTGCCTCCTGGGGCGGCTCGCAAGACAGCGCCTGGGGCCCGTTCCCGCGGTTGCCGGCAGGGGGCAGCATTGCACTGCGACTGCTCCTGGGCGGCGCCGGCGGTCGGGCTTGGGAACCGCTCCTCGCGTGGGCCCGTGCCCTTGCTGCGTGCCTCGCGCTGTCACCTGCGGCATCGGCGGGGTAGCCTGTGTAGAGCTGTCTGCCCAGTAGGGCTGGCATGGGGGCCGGAGACCGCTGTCTCTGTTCAGCCCGGGGTCTCTTGGGGCAGGGCGCCCCACCGCCTCTTCCACGAGGCTCTGCAGCCCTCGAGTCCCCGGCGTGTGTGGCTCTTTCTCGGCCTCTCGTGGGGCCTGGAGGCCCTTGACCGTCTTTGTTCCGTGCACAATCCCCCCATCTGTGAAATGTGGGCAATTGCGCGGTGGCTCAGGGCGCGGCCCAGGCCAGGCACAGAGTGTGAGGGTCGGGGGATGTTTGGACAACCCCCACCTCGGCCTTCATTAGGTCGCAGACAGGCTGGGCCTGAGCGGTATTGCAGGCGCGAGTGGCCTCTGGGGAGGGAGTGTGGCGGAGAGGATGTGCGCGCCGTGTGGTCCTGATCTGGGCTTGAGCCCACCCCATGTTTGAATCTGCTCTGGGCCTTTTCTTATGCTCAGCCTGCTTCCTGGAATGGCTCCCCCTTCCTCCTTATTCAACCTCCTCGGGTATCTCAGAGTCCGTAACAGCTTTCCAGGTGTCAGGGCCTGGCATCAGCTTCCCTTCCCTGCCAGTCCCCAAAAACGTCTAGTCCTCGCCTGGGCCTACCCTTCACCCCCCACCACCAGACTCAGGGTCCATATTAGGACTTGTGTCTGTCCTGCCCACCATGACCCTTGACAGGGGATCACGGGGATGGCCCGGCCTCCTGTGAAGGAAGGTCAGCTCCGTGATTCCAGATAATTCTAGTCTGGAAATCTCGTGGACTCCAGAGGTCTAGCCTTTGGCTACTCTCCCCCACATTTCCTGGAGAGGCTTGACCACTGGCCCATAGGCCAAGGGGACCCTCCCTTCTGTGGTCACAGACCTTCAACAGATGATGGCAGATGCAGGCCGCTACCCTCAGGTGACCCCACAAAGAGCCACACACTGGGGAAAGAACAGTCAGTGTTCCCAGTGAGTGGGAAGTGCACCCTAAAACAACTTAGAGATACAATTTTTCATTTATCAAGAATGAAACAAAGAATAATGTTTAGTGTTGGTGAAGGTGCAGAGAAGCAGACACTTTCATGAACTGCCAATGGAAATGTAGATTGGTTTTAAAAACAGCTTTGGAGGGCAATTTTGGAACGATGTATTAGAGACTTAAATGATGCATAACCTTTGACCCAGCAATTCCACTGCTAGGTATTTTTTCTACTAAGAAAATAATTGCATAAAAGTTGAAAATGCATGTATAAGTATTTTTACCGAAGCACTGTTTATAATGGTAAAAATTGGGGAGAATGTTCAACAGGAAATGAATGATTGAATAATGTATGATAGCTCCATGGAATAGAACTGTAATCAGCCATTAAAAAAATCACATTTTTGGAAGAGAATTTCATAGCAGAGTTAAATGCTCACATTAAAATGTTCATTCATTCACTAATTAATTGATTTAACATTTATTGAATATCTGTGAGACATGCCAGGTATTCTTTTAGGCACTGAGAATACAACTGTAAATAAGATAAATACTATCGCCCTCCTTACTGGGCTTTCCTTCTATAGGTGAAGACAGGCAAGAAAGAAGTGAAAAATAATTTCAGGTAGTAATACTTTTGTCTGTTTCTCTTTCAAAATTATACTTGAATAGAAAAAAGGATGAGAAGAAGAGCATCAGAATGTCAACGGCGGTTATTTCTGGTTGGTGGTATCAGGTAGGATTTGTGTTAAGTTACGAGTAACTGAGAACTTCACTGCAGAAGCTTATAAAGACCAGGGTCTGATTGGCTCCTGTGTCCTGGGCTGATAAAGCAGCTCCACTCTGCCCTCCTGGAACGCAGGCTATGCATGCCCTGCTTGGCTTCTCAAGGTCACCGGACGGTAGGCTTTCCTCCGGGTCTCCTGTCTACCTTCCAGGCAGGAAGAAGGGGGAAGGCAGAGGAACAAAGTCTTTCTCCTCCAGAGGCTCTGCCTTTTATTTTATGTGAACAGAGCTTCAGTCAAGGTCTCATTGGTCAGAATGGACCACTTGGGAAGAACATGGAGGTAGTGTCATGGGTTATCATCATTTTCTTCTTCACATTTTCTGGCATTTTGTAAATCAAACAAGACATTAAAACTAGCTTCTGTGTTTAAGAAATGAAGGACTTTTTGCGTTTTAAGAAACAAGGTTGGGGTGGATTGCTATGCGGGAATGGAGGGCAGAGGGCAGGCAGTTGCAGTTGGGCTCAGACACAGCTGCTATGAGTGCTGCGGTCCTGGAGGTCTCTCCCACTAATTTCCATCCCCCTGAGTCCTGTGTGCCCCTGAAGACTGGTGCAGTCCTCAGAGGACACGGTAGAGTGCAGGACTGTGGCTGTCCCTGGGAGGGCCGTACCTGTCTACTGGCCGCCTTGCTGGCTGCCCTAACTCTCTCTGTTTGCTGGTCTCCAGGAAGGCTTTGTGGTTGCTGGGGTGAGTGTGTACAGCCTGGGCTCATGCTGGGCTGGACTGACTGGCTCTGGGGCTTTCTCCCCAAAGGAGCTGGGGTTTGTCGCCACGCGCAGGGCTGGTGGGCCATGTCAGGCTAATCTCGGTCTGTGTCCTGGCCTCTGCATTGTGTTCATGTCCTGTGGCTGCTGTATGAAATTTCAGCTTCTGGTGGCTGCCCGCATTCCTTGGCAGGCGGCCGCGCCCCTCCAATCCCTGCCTCTGTGATCACATGGGCTTCTCTGTGTCGTCCTTCTCTGACTCTTTCTTAGATGGACATTCATGATGGCATTTAAGGCCCACTTGGACAATCCAGGACCATCTCCTCATTTGCAGATGCTTGACTTAATCAAATCTGCAAACGCTCTCTCCAAATAAGGTCACATTTACAAATTCTGGGGATCAGAATGTGGACATCTGTTGGGGGCTATTTTTCATTAACTGTCCGGTGACTTTACTGCTCTGAGCCTTGATGATCTCATCTGTCGAGTGGGGATAAGAGTCCCATTCTCACAAAGTCTTGAGTCAGTCACCAACCGGCTGTGAGCAGGCGCTCGGCAGGCAACAGTGAGTGTCCCTCAGTGGTTGAGCCCTGCCCTGCCCCTCCCCTCTGACTGCTGAGGCTGCTTCTCCCTCGCTTTCGCTTGTTGGTTGATCTGCCCTGGTCCTGGAGACTGTGAAAGGACATGGGTGGCAGGCCTGCCGACGGCCTCTGATCTGCAGACCCTTTTTCCTGTTTCCATCTCCTTCTCCTTCCACTGCCTGTCCCCACAGTGAGGCGTGTGTGCTGCTGTGGTGCACAGGCCTTGCTCTTGGCAAGGGTTAAACACGTGCAGGCTCCTTCCCTGGGAGCCTCCCCTGGGGGCTTCTGCTTCCTCCCACTCCCTCTTCTGTTCCCTCATATCAAAGCTCCCACCAGGCTCAGTGGCTCAGGCCCGTAATTTCCCAGCACTTTGGGAGGCTGAGGCAGTCGGATCACTTGAGGTCAGGAGTTTGAGACCGCCTGGCCAACCTGGTGAAACCCCCCTTTCTACTAAAAATACAAAAATTAGCCAGGCGTGGTGACACATGCCTGCAGTCCCAGCTACTTGGGAGGCTGAGGCAGGAGAATCACTTGAACGTGGGAGGTGGAGGTTGTAGTGAGCCGAGATCATGCCACTGTACTCCAGCCTGGGCAACAGAACAAGACTGTCTCAAACAAACAAACAAACAAACAAAGCCAAAACCCCCCAAACAAAAGACATCTCTGGGTCCCTGTCTATTTTCCAGACAGATCTCTGGCAAGTCAGGGACTTTGCCCAAGGTTGCCTAGCATATTGACAGTGGATTCAGAGCCTTTGCCATGTTCCTGCCTCATCTGAAGGAGTACCAGGCAGCCCTTGCTCCAAACCAAGTCTCCAGAAGCCTCCTGGGAGGTAGTACTTCCCCCCTTTAGGTTTACAGGGTGCTAAATGCACTATGGTGCCCAGATAGGAAAAATCAATCACAATTTCACTTCATTGCCAGATGGAAGAAGAGGTTTACAGGCCAGATAACCCGCTCTTGGAAATGGGTGTGTCCATATGTAGGGTGCTCAGATCCATTAGGGGCTGCATTTAGCTGGAGGGCTGGGTCTGGGGAAGGGGCTTTCTGTTGGATGAGCAAGGGCTTCAGGTGGATGCAGCTCCCCCTATCCCTGCTCCCTTGGGAGAGTCGGGGACTCGGCTCTGAAAGGCTGTGGGCTGGTGGGAGCCCCTGTGCTGCACCCAACTTAGGAGGATGGGGTGAGGAGGGGTGTGGTGGGGTGGACCTCTCACATCCATTGAACAAAATATCTGTGCAGCTCCTGGCCTGCCGTGCAGGCTGACATTTAGGTACCTCATCTTAAACAAGGAGCAGGGGGTGTCTGGTGAGCAACAAGGCCCCACTCTATGTGTGGACACTTGCAGCCTCATTCCTGGGGAGGGCAGAGGACATATGACTGGCATAGAGCATTGTGTGTAGAACCAGGGTGGGACAGTCTCCCATGAGTTCCCTGGTAGCCAGGGGGACAAAGACCTCTCACTCCACTGTTTAAGTTCCCTTTTGTGGATTGGTGATTCTCTTGCCCAGGATGTCCACTGAAGACACGATGGTTGACAGGCCTCTGGCTGCCATGATGCCACCCCAGGCCCACTCTGTAGAGATGTGTTTGGGAAGGAGCATGTCTGGCTTTAGCATCTCCCACCAGGACCATTCTGTCAACTTCTATGCTGGTCCCTCTGCTGCCTCCTTCTTCCCACCTTGCTGCTCTCCCCACAGCCTTCCCTTACTTGCTTCCACCTCCATACCTTTCCTCTTGCTGTTCCCTTCACCTGCAATGTACACTCCCTTCCTTAACTCAGCTCAAGGTCTCAGCTAAACCTGTGTGGAGCCCTGGAACCCAAAGCAGGAGATGACAGGGGCAGGAGGAGCCCTGGGCAGTGGTGGGAGGGGCAGGGGCCTCTGTGGCACTTCATATTCTGGGACAGTCAGGCGGTGACTGTTGAGGGTACAGGAGCCTGAGTTCAGCTCTGGGGTCAGACAGGCCAGGATTCAGGACCCTGCCACTTAGTCCTTCCAGTCATTGGGGAATAGAATGGTCCCCAAAGTGCAAAAACAGCAGAGTTGCAGAACCCAGGCTTTGGGGAGAGAGGAGAGGAGCCACCCCAGGCAGGCGTTGGGGTTGGGAAGCAGGGAGCCCAGCAGGTCTCCTGGGAGGGCCTAGGCCAGCCTGTGGGCTCTAGGACAGGCTTTTCAGGGCTGTGGTTTTACACGTGTGAGCTGCAGCAGCAGAAGCCATTCTCTACACACAGGTAGACTCAAAGCGCCCATGCCCAAGGCTGGCTATGGACGTGGAGTGGGGCTCTCAAAAACCCCCAGCTTCCTCTGAAGAGCCTCTTAGATCCAGGCTTTGGGGCACATACTTGGAGAATCTCTGCTTTAGCAGGAGGTGAGACACAGGCTGCCCCCAGAGGCCTGGGACTGAGATGACAGCTCCTGGGGGTCGTTCCTCGGACCTGAGCCTTCCTTCTCCTTTGCTCTCCCTTGGCGTTTGTACACACTCCAGCTTGCCTTATCTGACTTTTGCAGGGTTCTAAGGAAGGGATGAACCTTGCTGGATTCCAAGGGGTCAAAGGGAGTCCTGGATGTCAGTATGAGAGCCCCAGATGAGCCTGAGCTGCTGTTCAGTCCTGCCACCCACCCTGCCTGGAGAGCCTGAGTCCAGGAAGGAGACCTCTGGAGTTCCTTGCTTTTGCAAAGGAAGCAATTTTCCACACAGGTAACTTTTTGGACTAGTTGATTCTAAGCAGACTGAAGACCCAGTCCTGAGTCCCAGTTTCCTGACTGTATAATGGGGGTAAAGAGGTCCTTGCCCTGGAAAGATGAGGCCTTCCTATCTAGGGCAGACACACAGTGTGTGATTTCCTTTCTCCTCATTGGCCCATGGGGCACGGCTCTGGCCCGCAGAAGCTCTCCCTCACCTGGGCTTCCCGCCATGGGTGTCTGCACCGTGCCATGGGAAGGGTGCAAAGGGGCATAACAGTGGGTCTTGCCCTGGTGGCTGAGGCAAGCTGGTGCTGGAATTCTCCCTCTACCTAACCTCGGGAAAACCAAGGAATGAATCAATAGAAGTCTCAAATTAATAGAATGAGCAATGCAAAAGATTGCTGGCCTGGGAAATTTAAAGTAAAAACCCATGAGGCTACCAAGAGTAAAAGTAAACTAAAAAAATACAGTAATATAAAAGAAGATCAAATAAAATAAATACAAGCTGAGAAACATTAAAAATAAGATGAAAGAGGTTGGCAAGAAAGGGTAGTAAGGAAGACAAAGTAGAGACAGACAATTCACATTCAACTGAAGAGCCAAAGCAGTGCTGGGAGAACAGATGAAAAAAGCAATAAACAAGGGTGTTTAAAAAAAAAAAAAACAGGCCGGGCGCGGTGGCTCACGCCTGTAATCCCAGCACTTTGGGAGGCCGAGGCGGGCGGATCACGAGGTCAGGAGATCGAGACTTCCCTGGCTAACACGGTGAAACCCCGTCTCTACTAAAAAAAATACAAAAAATTAGCCAGGTGTGGTGGTGGGCACCTGTAGTCCCAGCTACTCGGGAGGCTGAGGTGTGAACCCGGGAGGCAGAACTAGCAGTGAGCCGAGACCGTGCCACTGCACTCCAGCCTGGGTGACAGAATGAGACTCCATCTCAAAAAAACAAACAAACAAACAAACAAAAAAAAAACAAAGCTGACGTGGTGGCTCACGCCTGTAATGTTGGCACTTTGGGAGGCTAAGGCAGGAGGATTGCTTGAGTCCAGGAGTTCAAGACAGCCTGGGAAACATGGTGAAACCCCATCTCTACAAGAAATGAAAAACATTAGCTGGGCCTGGTAACATGTGCCTGTGGTCTCAGCTACTCAGGAGGCTGAGGTGGGGGGATTGCTTGAGCCCAGGAGGTGTAGGCTACAGTGAGACACGATCACATCAATGTCCCCTGGCTTGGGTGACAGACCAAGACCCTGTCTTCAAGAAAAAATTAAAAAAAGGAAAAACCCAGTGGGTTAAGAGAGGAAGGCAGCAGTGAGATTTTCTGAGCTTAGATCTTGGCAGAAAGTGGGTTCCCTGGAGCTTGTAATGACAGATGAGGCTGGCAGCAAGACTCCTTCCCAGATGCCTACAGACTCTTTCCTGGGGGCTTGACCTCAAGACCTGGGTTGGCCTCTACCCTGTGTACAACGGACAGCTGGGTTCCATGCCAAAGCCTGCAGAGAATTCCCCAGGCTTGGACTTGACCTTTCTTTGCCAGCAGGGCCTGGGCTGAATCGTCTTCCATATCACTGGTGGGCTCTGTGCTGAGGAGGGAATGAGGAAGATAGAGTTTTGGGGCCCTCCCTGGAGACACATGATTCAGGAGGTGCACTTCTGCAGGGGTTGGGCACTGATGGTTCCGCATCAGGCAGGCAGCTCCTCAGGATTGTGCTTGGGAGGTAGGTCACTTGGAGGGCCAGGACTCCAGCTGGCCTTTCCTTAGTCCAGCTCTTGGCTGGGGTGAGAAAGAAGGCAATGGAGAAAGGAAAGGTCTGCATTTCTGGAATGACAAAGCTTTAAGTCACAATGATTGTGGCTTCCAAGTAGACCACTGAGGCCTCTCTCTGCCTTGACATTTCACCTACAGCTTCTGTGGCCAACTACTAGCTTCCAGTGTTGTTTCAGTTGAGATTCCTGATGAGCCCAGTTTATCTTTTTGCACCCTCCTTCCATTTCCTTGTGTGTAAAATGGGATGACCATCTCCTCAGTAAGATGTCAGGCGGTGAGCACAGTGCCTGCATGTGGTAAGTGCTAAAGAAAAGTAATTAGAATCAGTAAAACTGAAGAACTCTTTAGAAAAAGCAGTCACCTGTGCTGGCTGAGCTTGTGTAAAAGAAAGATTTACTGACTCAGTTTTAATTTCTTTGAATACACCTTTGTGTAGTGAGGAGCAAACCAAGAGGACTGAGCCTTGGGCCTGCCAGCAACTCACCTGATGCCTTTCTCTGGGCCTCAGTTTTTCTGTCTCTGAAGTGGGTGTGTGTCATATGACCCAGAGATTGCTAATCTATCTTCTCCAGCTAGATTATTGCAGTAGGGGTGAACTTGTTCATTGGGTAGAGCTGCTTCCCCTGGTTTTGGAGAGGCAGCATTTGCAGCCCCAGAGGCTATCAGGGATAAGGGTGTTGGGCCAGGGATAGCTGGGCCAGGAGCAATAAATTGTTAAGGGCTTTTATGAGTCTGAGCAAACCACCAATAACAGTCAATGCCCCTGGATCCTGGCAACTCCAGCTTTAGGTGGCAGAGGATTAAACCCATTTTGCCTCAAGGTGAGTCTGTACAGGTCCCCAGTGGTCTCTGAGCCTGCCTCCCAGCTCTGTGAGGAACAGGAGCTGAGCAGAGTGCCTACAGTCACCACACAAAGGGTGTTCAGGGGATTGTAGCCTGAATAGGAAAACTGGCTTGGCTGAGTGGACTGTCCCAGGGTGAGCATCTGGGAATGAGCATATGGGGATGGCAGACTACCACACGCCCCGGAAGCTGGAGGGGAAGGAGGCACCCGGGACAGAAGGTGAGGTTGCCCCAGGTCAACAGCTTCAGATGAGATCCACCTTGAGTCATGATCCTCAGATGCCAAGCCACAGGAACTTCATCACCCACCTCATCATCCAAACTGGAACTTGATGGAAATCACTCCAAAACTATGTGTTGGTGGGTCGTCTTCTTAATACTTGGAAGGAGGTCTTAATACTTGTTCCACTGAAATCATGCTACCTACACCTAGCAAAACATACATCAAAGAAAAACTTCTAACTGGGTATATCACATGCCCACTGTACTAACACACTGGAGAACCCCCAACAACAGGAGGCCCTGGGAGTGTCCCTGACCCACAGGGACTTCAGGTCAAGACCACACCCACCATCCTTTCAAGGTGGAGACAGTCCCCGTAGGAAACAAACTGATGTATAATAAAACTCATCATTTATTTCTCTTCTCCTTACAACATTTCAGCCAGTGAATGGTAGAATTTTGCAGGAATGAGAATTAGAGGCATAGAGGGTTTTGAGATGCAGCGTGGGTCAGGTTTCACTACTCAAGGACCCTAAGACAGGTTTTTGGAAGAAGTGTGTGTGTGTGTGTAGGAGCACACTCAGCCACTCCCATGGGCAAGTATGACCACTCCTCTCTTCTTGCTCCCTGGCCCCCTTAACTTGGAAGCCACCTTGCTGGCCCATGGGATTCCTTGATACTTCTGCAATCCAGCTTCTCTGCTCCACCATGCTGTCCCTGCCCAGCTGAGCTGGCCCCCTCAGGGTTCCCTCACAGGACTATGGGCCTCCACTGGCCCCCTCAGCACAGCTCATCCTCTCCAATCTTTCTTTCCAAAGTGAAATCTACCAATGATTACTCTTTGGGTGGCCACATGGGAGACAGACAGACATACAGACACACATACTTCTTTCTTTTTGCCTTGGCTCACCACCGTTAAATGCCTGGAAGCCTTATTTTCTCCTTGGGTACCTCCACTCAGTCTTTACAACTGTCACCTCCTCCAGGAAGCCATCCCTACTCTTCTTCCCAGGCTGGGTCAGAGCCCAGGCATCTGAGCATACACAGCTCATTCATAGTCCCCCCCAACATTTAAAAGATGACCTGGTTAGGTGTCTGCCTCGCCCACCGCTCTGGGAGCTCTGGGCAAGGGCTGTGGTGGGAGCCTCTGCGCCTCCCTCGAGCTCGAGCACCACCTGGTGCGCGGCGGGAGTCCTGGGGACGTTCCCAGGCTTGCCGGAGGAGCAGCTTCCGAACGAGGCTCTGCCAGGTCCCAGACTCCAGGAAACTCAGCTGTCTCCTCGTAATCTTGGGGGTGCCACATGGAGCCCAGTCCCTTTCAGGCAGGAGCCCACAACAGCTTAACGCTTTGGTGGTGGCCGGCCCGAGGCAGGCACCGGAGGCGGAGGGAGCCCCGTTCCGCTATGGCCGCGAGGAGCGGGCTCTTCGCCCGGGCTCGCGCAAGAAAGCTCCGTGCAGGGTCGGAGTCTGAGCCCGCCGGCCGCTTGGAAGGCTCCTCACGTCCAGGCGCCGCGGTCACGGCTGCGCCGGTTTCCGGCCATGAATTGGGCTTCAGAGTCCGAGCCTCCTGCCGACTCCCGGCTGAGTGCGCTGCAGGCGGGGCGGGGGATGGGCGCCCGCCGAGGTCCGCGCGGCCAGCCAGGGTTCAAGCCCGCGGCCTGGGCTCTGCTCCGAGATGCTCGCGGCGGCCGGCCCCCTTTGGCTCCCCAGGTGTCCCGGGGCCTGGCCCGGCGCCCCGCCCCGGTCTCTCTTCTTGCTCCCCAGGTCCCACTCCACGAGGAACGGTCTGTTTCGGCCGGGGACATGACCCGAGACCCGCGGCTGCTGAGATCGCCAGGGCGCTTCGGGAGCCCCTCGAGGGCAGTTAGCGGCCGGCCCTCCTCCGTTCTCCCGCCCCTGGTGAACCGGAGAAGGAGGCCCGGACAGCCACGGCTCGGCGCGCCGCAGCCCAGGCCGGTCCCCGCCGCCGTGCCGGTCTCCGAGCGTCCCCCGGGCCGGGAGCGTGGAGCACCCGGCGCCCCCTCCGAGCCGCGAGCGGGCGAGCGCCGCGCGGCGAGGCTGAGGCTCCGCAGTCACGTGGTAGAGAGAAGGGCGGAGGGGAGGGAGGCGGGCAGGGAGGGGAGGGGGAGCGGAGCCCAGGGGGAGGGGGAGGGGAGGGGGCGTCCTCCGCAGTTCGCTCCTAGCCGGGGCTCAGACACACAGCCAGCCCAGAGCCGCCACGCCAGCCCGGCCGCCGCCGCCACCGCCTCAGCCTCCCCCGAAGCCGCTCTAGCCGCGGGAAGCGCCGCTGCCACCGCCGCGGGCCGCCCCCGCCGCGCCGGCCTGGGCTCAAGCTGCCAGCGCCGCCGCAGCCGCCACCGGAGCCGGAGCGGGAGCCCGACCGCGCTGGGCTGGGCTGGGCTGGGCTGGGGCGGGCGCAGGGCGCAGGGGCGGGCGCGCGGGGGAAGACGCACGGGCGGGCTCGGCTCTCCCGGGGAGCGGCCCGGGACTGCACCGGGACCAGCGCCTCCCCGCTTCGCGCTGCCCTCGGCCTCGCCCCGGGCCCAGGCGGATGAGCCGCGCGCCCGGGGGACATGGAAGCGCTGACGCTGTGGCTTCTCCCCTGGATATGCCAGTGCGTGTCGGTGCGGGCCGACTCCATCATCCACATCGGTGAGCGTGGCTGGCTGCCGGGCCGAGGCTGGGCGGGGGCCCCAACGGGGAAGGGGGTGCGCGGCGTCCAAACTTGGCGGTTCCCCGGGCCGAGGGGCTCGGCGGGCGGTGCTCCCCCGAAGGGCCGCGCCGCGCCGCCCGGCGGAGGAGCTGTGCACGGGCCGCGCCGCGCTCCCGCTGGCTGCTAGCCGCTCCCCGGGGCTCCGATCTCCGCGCGGGGCCCCGCGGCCTCTGCCGACACTTAGGGCCGAGGCTTCGGAGAACACCGGGATGGACGCGCGTGGAGACCCGCGCCCTTAGAGGGGCCGTCGGCGGGTCGGGAGGTCCTTTCCGCGCAGCTCAGAGCAGCTGGGGGCAGGGGAAGGCACGGCGGGGGGCTCGTCAAGTTGGCAGGGCAAGATCAAAGAGACCGGACCGGAACCGTGTGTGAATGTGTGTGGGTGCGTGTTGTCAGCGTGTGTCGCTGTGTGCGCCTGGCACGGTGTCGGTGTTACTGTGAGAGGGCGTTGGGGTGTGTGGGGCCATCTGAGCGTGTGTTGGTGCGTGCACGACTGTCTGTCAGCCTGTTAGAGTGGACACAGTGTCTGCCTGCTTCTCCGGTGTGTCTGTGTAGCCCTCGGTGTATGTGTGGGTGCGTGTGTATCTGGTTGTGGCGACTGCAGCCCCATCCTGGACAGTCCCAGAGTTTTGCGTGGTCCAAGTCTTGGGGGCCCAGACAGTCTGGGTGCTGGGAGCCGAGGGAAGAAGCGTGGGCAGCGCGGGGTAGGGGGATGCTGAGCGGGAAGAGATGGATAGAGAGAGAGAACCAGGAGAGAAGATGAGAGAACAGAGGAGGAGGGGGCACGCCGAGGGGGAGTGGGCGCGCCGAGGGGGAGTGGGTGGGAGTTGGGAGCAACACGGGAAGAATCTCGGGAAGTTGGGCCGAGTTGGGGGGCTGACAGCGGTCGCTTTGGGAGTCCCTCCGCAGTCGTCTTTCCGGAAGTTGGGAAAGACCAGCGATCACAGGGAAACTGGGGGTTGGGAGGTGTTGAAGGCGAGGAGGACGGGACAGGCGGGGCCGGGGCGTGGAGTGGGGTGGTGAGTACTAGGCCTGAGCTCAGAGAACTACGATTCTGCAGGGGCCCGTGACCAAACCTGCTTCCCGCCCTGGAGGGGTGCGGGTCTCGCGGTCAGCATTGCGGCTCCGGCTCCGGGTGTAGTGAGGAATCGGGGCCTCCCTCCTTCTACCCAGCCCCCAGCTTGAGGGATCACTGGGCCAGCTCCGGGACCTCAGGGACCCTCGGAGCTTGGTGAGGCGGGGTGTGGGTGGCTGACTCCAGAGCTGCCCAGGTTGCGGGACTAGGCTCGGGCTGGTGGGACGCATCTCGGCTGGAAGCGCAGGGTCCGCGGAAGCTGTGATAGGTGCACAAAGCGCCAGCCGGAGGGCGCCCTGGAGGAGCTGTCCGCGGTTCTAGAAAACCCTTCAAGAACAGGTCCTTCTGGGACCCCCAGCCCCGCTAGATCCTAGGCGCCTAGGACACAGTCCCCTTCCCCCACTCCCCTCGACAGACATACAGGAAATGGAAGTGGGGAAGGATGGAGAGTAGGAGGCTGAGCTCAGGGCGCCAGGCTGGGCAGCGTCACAGCCGTCCAAGCTGCAGGCCACCAGAGGCCCCTGCCTAAGGAAGACCCCTCTGCGCAGGAAAGCCAACTGTAGGCCTGCTTCGCTCAGCTCCACTCAGCAGGGGACGTGCATGGCAGAAAGGAGTCATCATTCTGTCCTGGGGTTTGGGTGGGGGACACCACCCTCCCAGGGAACTTCCTGGCTCCTGGGATGGGATTTATGGAAGGCATTTGGGCACTGCCTGGGGCCACCCTAGCTTGGCTTAGTCCCTTTTGTGGGGTATGGCTAGGACATGTGGTGCCTTGGTTGTGAGACACGTGTGTGACCTGGTGGCAGCATGTGAGATGTGCATGTGTAACTCATGTCAACTGTGTGCACGTGTGCGCTGAGGGCTGCTGGGGGGAGGGGAGCATATTCCTGTGCGGGTGGAGATGGGAGAGCCTTATTCTACCCTGCCAAGCTGAAATCCCAGCTCAGACTTCCCACCACCTGGCAATCATCGGTCTGCGAGTGCCTTGACCCTCGGGCTAAGGGAAGCGGGGAGAGGGTTCTTGTCTAGGTCCGGTCTTGATCCCTCCTCTCCTTCAGGTGCCATCTTCGAGGAGAACGCAGCCAAGGACGACAGGGTGTTCCAGTTGGCGGTATCTGACCTGAGCCTCAACGATGACATCCTGCAGAGCGAGAAGATCACCTACTCCATCAAGGTCATCGAGGCCAACAACCCGTTCCAGGCTGTGCAGGAAGGTGAGTGACCGCTGTGCCCAGGGCCCACTGGGACACGGTCTGTGAGGCGTCGCAGCAGTGGGCACTGGCGGGGTTGGGGACGAGCTGGGCCGCGCGGGTCCCCCTCTGCTCCTGGGCAGCCGCGGTGCTACACGCGGTGGCGCGCCTTCCCTGGCCCACCTAGGCAGCGGCGCCAGGACTGCTCTGCGCTGCCGGCTGGCAATGAGAGCCTGCGAGCGCGGGGAGCTGGGCTTCCTGCGGGTTGCGCGCCGCCTTTCGGGCTGTGTGGGCGCGGGTGTGCGCCCAGCGCTGGCTGCGCAGGCGTGCGTGGCTTGGGGCGGTCTTTGTTTCTGGGTGTTTGGGGGTGGGCGTGTCTGCGTGCCGGGTACCTGTGTCGGGCGCACCCCCTGATCTCGGTGGGCCGGTGTCTTCCTTGCTTCGAGGTGAGGAGCGCCCAGCGCCTGGAGCCCGCCCTGTCTCCTTCTCCCGGGCATAACCTGGTAGGCGCGGTGTTTCGCGCCCCACTGCCTCCAGAGCCTCAGCCCGGCGCTTCTCTGCCGCGCTCCTCCACCAGGTTTGGAGGAACGGGTTTCTCTATCGCTGTCCGCGCCGCGGGCGGAGGCGCCACCGCCTGGGCCGGAGGTGGGCGCTGTTCGCCCAGGAAAGGAGCGGAGCTGGGCTAGTCAGGCTGCGGGGAAATCCTAGCCTGCGCCGGGGCCGCCCTTTTCCACGGCCATTGCCTGCGGTCGGGCCCCGCGGCAGGCGCCACAGGTGCGCGGCGAGGGCGTTCGTGACAGCAACTCCCTCTGCTTTCCCTCCTCTCTCCTAGTCCCTCCCCTTCAACCTGACTTTCAGCTCCGGAACCCTGGTTCCTTCTCCAAGCCTCCAGCTTCTTGGTTAAGGCCTAAGGCTCCACCTCTGACACTTACCCAGCTTAAGTCCGTTCTCCTTCCCTCTGCCTTGCTCCCCACAACCATGGGGACTCTGAGGCCAGTGCCCCTCAGTGCTGAGGATAGAAGGGCACAGTTAGTGGTGCAGGATGCAAGGATTCCTTGCTGGAGGAACTGGTAGGGCAGTGTAGAGAGGGCAGTGGGTGTAGTGGGAGGTGGGCTGGCTAAGAGCTCCGGGCCGGTGCTTTCTCCTCAAGCCCCTTGAGCCAAGAGTCCTCTTGCTGCTATGGTACACGTGGGCTGCTAGTCTCCCTGGTGCCTGCAAGGACAGGATACCTCGATGATGGCTCTGGTCTGGGTCTGGAGTGTCAGAGCTGGTGTTGGGGAGGTTGTTGTGCTGGAAGGAGGAATTCTGGGGGTCTCCTATTCTTGGGTGCAGCAGAGGAAGGAAAGGGGCCAGCTCTGGGGGCAGGGACCGGGGACTAGTTCTGGGGACTGAAGGTCCAAGGATTTCTTGAGGTGGTTTCACAAACCGGGAGTCCCAAGTGTTTTCTTTGGGCGGGGGGTGAGGCTAACACTGCTTATTATGGGAGCTGCTGCTTCCAGCTGTGACAGATGTCCATTGTCAGATGTCTGTTGAGGTACAGGGAAGAGGAATTCCTGCCCTTCTTTGGTGTCTGGTGCCCCACCAGCAGTCTCTGTCTCCAGACGCCCCCTGTTCTGGACTTCTTTTCAGTGTGCCCTTACCACAGCTCCTTGCAGGTTCTTGGGGTGGGCTCCAGCCAGAGGAGGGCAGGGCCTTCTTAGTGGAAGGAACCCTAACTGGGGTGGGGACCTGGGGTGACAAGCTACAACTTTCACATTGCCTCCTGTTCCCTTGACACTGGCTCCACACACCCCATCTCTGTCGACATTCATTCTTTGTGCTTGGGAGCCGAAGCCACAGTTTGGAAGCACATATTTCCTGGACCCAGGAGCTCCCAGTGTAGTGGAGACCCTGCCTGTGTTCCATGTCTGGTGACACACCTCTGTTGACTCCCCTCTGCAGTGTTGAGTATCCAAGCTCATTCATTTTGCCCCTGAATGATGCCTGTTCACTCCCATCAGCAGTTCCCCAGGGACTAAACATGGTGCTCTTGCACAAGGTTGCCACCTCATGCAGGTAACATACAAGGATGAACCGGGCAGCTGGTTCCTGTGGTACCTGGAGTATAGGGCCTGAAGAGGTCATCTCCATTAAAAGGAGAAGCTGTCACACAACTTTAACAGATTTTGCCTTTGGGAGTGAAAATCCTACTGTTGTAGACATGCTGATTTATTTTTTTAAGAGGAACCCCAAATCTGGACCTTAATGTAAAATTTGATTTAAAGCTGTCATCAACTAATAAAGCAATGTAAACAACACAGCACAAGCCACACAAAACATAGCTATGGGTGGTTCAACCTGTAAGCTCCTCAAAGCAACTTTGTCCTGGGGACAAATGTTCCACCCAGGGGCCTTTTCTGGGTCTTGGTTTCTCTGTTTGTATAACTGGAAAAATGTCTCAGGCTCCAAGGATGGCAGGCTGACACGGTCTCTGTGGGGTGTGAGAGTGAGTGTTTCTGCATGTCTGGAAGTAGGGAGTTAGATTCTGGTGGTTGATAGTTGTCGAAGGAGAGAGACACTGGCCAGGTATTGTTGCTGGGCTGCCTACTGCCCAGAGAGTTTGTGCTGGTGAGAGCTGGCATTTACTTTCATTTTATGAGTCTGGTGGACTGAAATCCATTGTTATCCTGTGACCTTGCATAGCCCTTGGATGCCTACAAGGGATGGGAGGAGCCAGCCCTGGAAGGCCTCTGGGAGGGGCAGAGCAGTGCTCATCAGCCTCCTTTTCCCTTGCCTGGGGCTCTGCTGCAGGTACTCAGCTCTCTGGATGTCCTTCCTTGGCTGTACTCTGTGGGGTGCTTTTCCATCACCGGGCTTGATCCCTGCTTGATGAATGGCTTATCTCTCACTGCTGGGCCTGGACATTCATTGCAGCAGGACATGGGTTGTCGATACAGGTTGAGTAGGAAAGAAAAAGAGTTTTAGTAGGGGAGTGGTCAGGGATGGAGAGCAAAGGCAGATGGGGGCTCGATATCCAACATTGACTGGACAAGGCCACAGTGACCTCTCAGTAGAGTGGTGCTGTAGCTGTTTTGGACTGAGAGGCAGTGCCATGCAACGATAAGAGCTTGGTGGAGCCTAAAGAGTTTCAGTTCCCGTCTTGTCTTCACTCGCCGTGTGACCCTGGAGCCCTGCTCTGAGCTTCTGTTTCCAGATCTGTTCGAAGGGAATAATCATAGGATTTGCCTCATGGGATTGTGAGGATTAAATGAGATGAGACGTGTGTAAATCGTCTGCATAAGGCCTGAGGTGGGTGTTCTGTAAACAGTAATTCCCTTTCCATTCCTTGACCCAACCGTGAATCCATCTCAGCTTCTCTTGAGGCTGTTGATATTTTCAGCTACACCATTTTTTTAAGCTAGTGAATTCCTTGAGAGAGGACCCAAACTGACCTTTTCATTTTTAGCTCTTACTTTTTTTCCCTGATTATAAAAGAAAATGCATTGCTGCAATGAGCATGTATTAATATAAAAATATAAAAAAGAAAAAGGGCAATGTGTGCTTATTATGTAAAATGTGGAAGGCACAGGAAAGCATCAAGAAGCAGAACAAAATTGCTCTGAATTGCACTAGTGTTGATTCTTTCTAGTCTTTCCCCCACCACTGTATTTTATAAAGTTTGAGAGCTCCCATTCTGTTCAGTTTTATATCCTGTTTTTTTTTCCCCATTTAACATCATTGGCCTTTTCTGAAATCACTGTGAACTATTTGTAAACATTACTTTTAGTAACTGCATACATTTCTCAATGTTCAAAACTTTTTTTTTTTAAAGGAACTATTTATGCTGAGATATGCAGAATTAAATATTCCTGAACAAAACAAGAAACTCGGCCTGGATATATTGGTCCTAAGATTTATACTTAACAATTTCTTTAGGCTGACTTTTAACAAGCTCCTTACAAGCACTGCCTTTTAGGACATTTGGTCAATTTATGGAAAAGAATGGATCACACAATAAAATATCCATTTGATAAGGATTGAAAGTTAGCAAATAACACAGAAAGGACATTTAAATCTCTAAAATGTTACATCTTAGATTTAGCTGGCAAAGTCCATATTAACAAATAGTGTGAAAATTTGTCTTCTAGATACTAAAAGAGATCCTAATTTGTTAAATAAAAAAAATTTCAGATTGTCGTAAAGTGCCTGCTCAAGTAGGAGGTTATATAAATGCATATAATTTATATAAAAGAACTGGCTGAGCACGAGTCTTCTCATTTCCCAGCATTACTTTTTACTGTGAGTAAAAGACGTGAGTTATTGGATATGCTGTAGATATACCTGTCGCAGTGTGGAGGGATAACAGTTTAGGGAAGAGGCAGAAAAAAGGAATGCATGCAAGTGAGGCAATATTCCTTTTAGTTATCATAAGCACAAAAGGGTTCTAGGAAGACATAAACATTACCAAGAATAGCTTGTGGTTCACAGAATGAAACAATGAAATAAAATAAAAATGAAACCCAGAGAGCTTGTTGGTGCCCATGTGGAGGCCTTGCTCAGTTTATATCCGTTACCTCCTAAGTGGTCACTCTGCCCCTCACTGGCCACACTGGTATCTAGACATTCTGCTAGCTCTGATGGCTTCCGGCATCTTCCTTGGCTTCCATTCAGAATTATAGAGAATTGTAGGTCCCATCGAGGCCACACCCTTGCAGTCCTGCAGGCAGCCTCACCAGACACTGTCAGAGGCTGTCTGAGTGTGATGTCCATGTCTTTCTAAAGATGCTGTAGACCCCTTATTCCCATCCTCTCAGCTGTATTAGTTTTCTTGTGGTGCTGAAACAAATTTTACCCCAAATTTAGTTGGTTAGATCAACACACATTTATTCTCTTGCAGTTCTGCAGGTCAGAAGCCTAACATGGGTCTTGCTGGGCTAAAATCTGGGTCTTTCTGGAGGCTGGAGGAGAGAATTGTTTCCTGGCCTTCTCTAGCTTCTGAAGGCTGCTGGGTTCCTCAGCCCCTGGCCCTTTCCTCCATTTTCAAGGCCAGCAATGGCGGGTCAAGGCCTTCTCACATCCTCTCATGCTGACCTGGCTTCTGTCATCACGTCTCCTTCTCTGACTCTTCTTCCTCCCTTTTCCACTTGGCTCCCTCTTTCAAAGACCTTTGTGGTTATATTGGGCCCACCTGGATGATCCCAGATAATCTCCTCATTTTTATTATTATTATTTTTTGAGACAGAGTCTCGCTCTGTCGCCCAGGCTGGAGTGCAGTGGTGCGATCTCAGTTCACTGCAAGCTCCGCCTCCTGGGTTCACACTATTCTCCTGCCTCAGCCTCCCGAGTAGCTGGGACTACAGGCGCCCGCCACCACACCAGGCTAATTTTCTGTATTTTTAGTAGAGACCGGCTTTCACTGTGTTAGCCAGGATGGTCTCAATCTCCTGACCTCGTGATCCACCCACCTCGGCCTCCTGAAATGCTGGGATTACAGGCGTGAGCCACCGCACCCAGCCCTCCCTATTTTAAGGATAGCTGGTTTGCAAGCTTAATGCTGTCTGCAACCTGTGCCATGTAGCCTAGCATATTCACAGATATGGGGATTAGGATGTAGACATCTTTATGGGCCATTATTCTGCTACCACGTTGGCACACCTGTCTTTGCCCAATGTAGCCAATGTGCACTGTCCACCTCCACTTTCCTTCCACCCTGATAATCTTTTGCATGCTTGACTGCACTCTTGCTTACTGGGGGGCATCCTCTTGTCTTCGTTGGGCTTGCTACAGTCACCTGGGATGGATAGCTATGTTTCCTTTCCATTTCTACAAAGCTCACTCTGGAAGCATCACACTGTAAGCTTGTGGGGCCTCCACAGACTTAACCTGTGTTCTCCAATGACATGCCAGCTTCTTTTCCTGGGCTTGGCTGCTGCTTGTGCATAAGGAAGTTCCTGGAGGAAACTGCTGTTTGAATAGTCAGACTGTAAGTTGGTGCTGCCGCTTGGACCCAGGGCCTCTTTTCTGCCTGGGTAGGTTGTTCTTCAGAACCTCACCATCTCTGCCCATGCCTACCTAGAGCCCAAGGGAGGGCCCTCATTGAAGTCAATCTTACTTTGCTGCCTGGGGTCCCACAGAGAGCTGTTATTCCTGGACCCCTCAAGGGCTACTGCCAGTGATAACAGCTGTGGATAAGACTGCAGGCATTGATAGTCTGGAGTTAGGCATTGGGTCCCCTCTCTGGATTTCCCACAAACCTGTGCTGAATTCACGGTGTCAGGGTGCTGAACTCATAGGCGTCAGGGTTCTCCTTCATTCTGGAGTCACTCCTGTGCAGGTGCACACACACGCATGTGCAACACACACACATGCATGCATATACTCCGGCACACACACATCCACATGTACTCAAGAGCACACACACATGCACACATGCATGGGGACACACACACTTTCTCATTTTTATAGACTACACTCCGGCACCACCCACTTCCTCAAATTTTGGGTTCAAGAGGCTCCCTTCATTCCTTATTGCCATGGCTCGACTCTCTAGATTGGGAGGTTGGACTTAACTGGCAATGAGCAGATGGACACCTCATGCCAGGCGTGTGGGAGAGGCCATGGATCATACTGCCTCTGAGCTGCTGCTGTTCCTAGTCCTGGGCTGGCCTGTGATAGCCCCTTTCTCTGGGGTGCTCCCCTCTCTGACAGGCATTGGGCCCAGGAAGGCAGTTGGGTCTGTGTCCAGCATCTCAGCTAGGCTGTCTGAGCCCTTCCTCCCAGCCTGTAAACAGCCAGTTTCCTGGCCAATGGCCACAGTTGAGAAAGAAGAACCCAGAGTTCCCCCTTCTGGACCTGAGGTGTGGGCAGGGTGGCCTGGAAGGGATGAGATGGCATCTTCCGTTTCTAGGTCTAGGACATGAGTACTTTGACAGTTTTCCTGCTGGGGCCATTTCTCCAGGTTTCTCTTGGGGGCCAGCTAAGGCTGTCCCTCATCACTCATAGTCACCTCTTGTAATGGCACACAGACTCTCTTTCCCAATTCTTGTAGCTGCCAGGTTGAAATTCTCTAGCTTTGTCCTCACAGCAGCTGTCTTCCATCTTCACTGAGTCTTCTACTGCCCAGGAAATGCTGTTGCCTAACAACTCAGAGCATCCCATCTGCCCTGTCCCTTCCCAGATCATTTCTAACCCATTCCATCCCTGGATGTGATTCTTTTTACACTTGGTTACCCATGGCCATGCCTGTGGGTCTCCACCCTTTGGTTTTGCTCTGTGTTTCCCATTATATGAGTCAGGGGAGACTAAGTTATGCTGCAGTAACAAACAATCCAAAACTCCCAGCAGCTTGCACGACACAGTATTTCCTGCTCCTACTGTGTGTCCATTGCCGGTCAGTGGGGAGCTTGGCTCCTCATGGTCACTTCACTTGGTTGTTGCCAGTTGCTGTGCCAGAGGGGAAGAGAGCTCTGGGGGGCTCAGCCTGGATGTGCCCACATCACTTCTGCTTATGACTCATTGGCTGCAACCAGTCATATGGCCGCAGCCAGTCACAGGGGATCCAGGAAGCACAGCCTTACTATGTGCCTGGAAGCAGAGAGAACTGGAAACAACTGGTGAGCAACAGAAATGCCTATTTCCCATTCATGTCGAAACAGCCTTCCTGTTTCCTTGGCGATTCATTAAAACAATAGCAACAAACAAAAGCCAAAAACAATTTTAGGTATTGGATGCTAGGTTGGGTGGAATCCGTGGCTCCCATCGATTCCCCATTGTGTACTCAGCAACTTGTCCCTCCTCTGCAGACCTCGGGGCAGCCCTTCCTTGTGCTGGGAAGTCAGGAAGCCAGAGTCCCCAGCCCCGGCTGGGGTTGCACCTCTGCTTTTCTCCATGTCTGCCAATCTTGTGCTCTGTAAACTAGCGCCTGGACAATCCCAGCTCTCAGAAGCGTTGAGCTAGTCATGAGGTGAAGATTGGGTTCTCGGCCCAGCCACCGACAGGACCAGCACCCATGACCTCCCCCTGTCCCCGTAGTTGGACTTGGCAAGTCTGCACTTTCCATGGCTTCAGCCCTGTGGCCCTGTCCCTCGTATAGACTCCCACGCCTTGCCCCTGCTGCCCTGTGAAGCGGCAGCCCTCTCCTGCTAATGGCAGTGGGCTGGGGCAGAGACCACGCATCTCTCTGCCGTTGCTGGCCTGTGACAGCCCCTTTCTCTGGGGTGCTGCCCTCTCTGACAGGCATTGGGCCCAGGAAGGCAGCTGGGTCTGTGTCCAACATCTCAGCTAGACTCTCTGAGCCCTTCCTCCCAGCCCGTAAACAGCCAGTTTCCTGGCGGATGGCCACGGTTGAAGAAAGGAGAACCCAGAGTTCCCCTTTCTGGGCCTGAGGTGCGGGCAGGGTGGTCCGGAGGGGATGAGATGGCCCCTTTTGTTTCTAGGTCCAAGCTGTGGGCAGTGTAGGTTACCAGTGGGTGAGGTGGAGGGTGTTAGCTGGGGGCCTAGGGTGGTCCTGAGCCCAGGCTGCCCCTCCTCCTCCACCCAGGTGTGGGACATGTGGCCCTGATGGCCCCATCGTTCCAGTTTTCCCTCACACTCGTCCCTCGACAGACTCTAGGTGAGGCAGCTGTGCTCTGCGACTGCATCTCCACCTGATCCGCCCCGGTTCCCCACTGTGCTCAGCCTGGCCCTTACCCATGTCTCCGCCGGAGCATCCGTGTGGTGTCCAGGAGCTGAGGGGGTGGGAGTGTAGTGGCTGTCCCTCACACAGACTGGGGCTCCCACCCCTGCTCTGCTTTCTGACTCTGGGTGGGCAACCTTGGTTTCCATGACTGTAAAATGGAACAGAGGACAGCTGAGAGGATCAGTTGAGGAAACGCACTAGAATAGCCCAGCCCAGGGCTAGCACAGGGCAGTGACTGGGTGAAGAGGCGGAGGTGGCCGTGATCTTACTAGCTTGAGTGGTCTATGGTGGAGACTTGTCCTCCTCTCACTTCCTGCCCTGGGCTGGGCAGTGTGAGCAGGTTCCCACAGCCTTGGCCCCACTTAGGGCGGTGGAGATGTGCGGCTTGGAGTTGAGCCCCAGCCATTCTGGGTGCCTCAGGAGAGCAGGGAAGGAGGTCAGTGTTGACCACATGGCTCATATGGAGGCTGCTCAGAGCCGTCCATATGGGCTGGGACTCTGGGAACCTGTGGACTGTCACGGCACGGTATTTCCGTCTTGCTGTGGCCTTGTCTGCTCTGAGTGCATGAAGTGGCCAGAATCCCACTGGCCTGCCCCTGCCTCCGTAGGACCTGGCCATAGGGCAGGCCTACCTTGCTCTATTTGGTGGAAAGGGGTCAGGCAGGTATGGGTTCAGTTCCCAAATCTGACTCATTAGCTGTGTGTTCTCGAACAGATCACTTTCCCTCTCTGACCCTCAGTCTCAACCTCTGTGAAATGGGGCTGCCTTGGGGTTGTGGTGGTGGATCTAGAGAGGATGTACTGCTGGCAGGAGGGAGGCTGTGGTGAGCGACAGTCCACCATGGTGCCCGAGAGAGGGGTGCTTAGTGCCTTGGGGCTCATTCTTGCATTGAGGGCATGGGTGCTGGCACATAGTATGTTCAGGAGACATTCGTTCTTGTTGTGTCCTGGCCACAATGTTTTCCATCCTCCTAGGACCCTGCCAAGGTACACGACACCTCTTGGTCTCTGGGTCCTGTCTGGGTGCTAGCAATCCCCAGGTCAGGGCTGAGACACAGGCCTTGCTGCCTGGAGCTCTGGGCCCAGCCCACCCATGGCAGTTTATAGTGCCCCTATAAACTGGGTCCTGGCCTGGCCTGGAAGGCCGTCTCCTTGCTCTCTGTCCCTCATGGCACTCCTCCTGCTCAGTCCAGGGTGGAGACTTGAGGTCCTACTGTGGCTCTGCTCCTGGCCTGGGGTCGTGGGCCTTCTTCTGCCTTTTCATCTGAGTGCCCAGAGGTGTGGTAAGCCATGGAGTGGCCCCACTCTGGCCTCTGGTCTGGGCTCTGGGCTCAGAGCTCTGAGGCCTGACCTGAGCTCTGGGCTGAGCCCCCCTCCCAACAGTGCTCCATCTTCAGTGGCCAGTGTCAGATGCTGAGGTGGCCTTGATTCAGCTGGGCTCTAGGGTTCCTGCCACCTTCCCTGCCGTGGCTGTAACATCCAGTGCTGCTCCTCCTCTGTCCCAGGAGGCTCCCAGGGTACCTGCCCTCACTCACCTCTCCCACAGGGTTCTGGTAACTAAAACAACTCTGTGGGCCACCCCCAAGTCCTGTGGTTTGCCAGCCTGGGCCTGGAGAGCTGAGGGTGGGTCTCTCCTTATCACAGAACCCCAACTGGAGCTGGCCTAGGGCTTGCTGCTGGGGTCCAGCTCTGCGCAGGGACCTGAGCCTCAGCTCTGGGCATCTACTGTGCACCTGATAAAGACTTTGGAGGGCTGAGCCACCACACTGCTGGAACGGGTTCCTCCTGTTCCAGGAGGAACATGGCCATAGGTGCCCTGGAGAGTCCAGCAGTGTGATGGCTCAGCCCTCCAAAAGGCTTTTGGGGGCTCTGGTGTGGTGGGCAGTGCTGAGCAGGTATGTATGTACACAGGGACATGCACACACAAGGAGACTGTTGCAGACACCCATGCTGCCTGGGTATGTTTAGCAGAAAGAGCCAAGGCTTCCAGCTGCTGCTTGGAGCACTGCTAGCTCCCTCACACTCCTCCTGGACTCGCGTGAGGTTCCAGTTGGGAGGTGGCATCCTCAGGGTGCATCCCAGCACCCACAGGAGACTGACCTGGCCATGTGCTCCCCTTGCCTTGTGTTTCCTTTGACTTGTTGGTGATGCCTCCTGGAGGTTGTGGACTGTGGGGAGGGAGGGACTGGGTTGCTTTTGTTTCCTGTGGTATCCTCAGCTCTAAGGGCAGTTTGTAGTGCACACTCAATAAGTACATTTTCCTCTCCCTCCTGGGGCACATTCCTGGCCTTAGATGTGTAGACCTGACTCCGGGACCCTCAGAGATCATCCAATGGGATGGTCATTGCAGTGGTGGTCACTTAACTTGGCCAAGATCAGGAGGAGGCCGCGGACAGCACCTTAAGTGCTTCTTCATTGTCGGTGTCACCTGTAGCATCTCAGCATCATGCTAGTGGGATGAGAGGGAGCCAGTCTGCCTACCACCCCAGGGAGTGGCCCTCTTGGGGTCTCAGCTATACAGGTCAGCAGATGTCAGAGTTCTTGTGTCCAGAGCTGAGGGGGCCATGCAAAGCCAAGGCCAGAGTGGGGGAAGGTCTAGAAGTGTTATGGACTGAATGTTTGTTTTCCCTAATTTTATATCAAAGCCCTTAACCCCCAATGTGATGGCATTGCAGGCAGGGCCTTGGGAGGCAATTAGGTTTAGATGGGGTCATGAGGGTGGGGCCCTCATGATGGGATTAGTGGCCTTATAAGAAGAGACACCAAAGAGCTTGCTGTGTCTCTTTGCTATGTGAGGATGCAGCAAGAAGGCAGCCGTCTGCAAGCCAGGAAGACAGCCCTCACCAGGAACCAACCATGCTGGCACCCTGATCTTAGACTTTCAGCTTCCAGAACTGTCTGTTGAGAAAATAAATTAGTCTGTTGTTTAATCCACCTGGTCTATGGTGTTTTGTTTTAGCAACCAGAGCAGACTAAGACAGGAGAGGAAGGGCTGTGAGCAAACTCTGGCCTGGGGCTAGACCTGGCCAGGCACTGACTGCCTGAGGGAGCATGGGCCAGCCTGCTTTGTCAGGGCTACAGTGCCCAAATTTCTCAAATCCAGCCTTGAACCACATGAGCTGAAGATCCGTGTACCTCTAAGGATTGGTGACTCTCATCTCGGACAGTCTTTATGCTGAGCTGTATTTTTAGTAGAGATGGAGTTTCACCATGTTGGTCAGGCTGGTATCAAACTCCTGACCCTGTGATCCACCCGCCTTGGCCTCCTAAAGTGCTGGGATTACAGGTGTGAGCCACTGCGCCCAGCCCCTTTTGAACACAGGGTCCCTGGGACATAACTCGCAGAGCCTCAGCATTCCTTCCTGTACACTTGGGATACTGGTGCCCCCACTTAATGGGCTGTCTTTGAGAACAAATGAAGTAATGACTGCAGAGGACTTAGCATGTCCCTGGCACAAAGGAGGTGCTCAGTAAAGAGCAGCTACAGTTATTGTCCTCGCGATGTCACCTGGCCAGTGCAGAGGGATGGGAATGGTCACTGCTTGTTCAGGATACTCTGCTGATGTTGATGAAGCCAAAGAGGACACTGGCTTCCCAAATCACTGCCTGCTGTGGCTCTGGGTAAACCTCTGATCCTCAGGCTCTGGGATCTTCTCCCAATAAAAGGCGGTGCATCAGACACCCCTGCCAATGCTCATGCAGCTGGCTATTTGACTCCAAATGTGGACTGTACACTGACTCCTTTAGTCCAGTGTGTTCAGAGCTCTGCGAATCTCATGCTTACTTTCTAGAGGTAGCTGGCTGTCTTTCCCAGCCCCAGCCACCTTGCAGGGAGGCCTGTGCTGCCCTCACTGACCTCAGAAATGTCCAGCAGGCTGGACCTAGACCTGATCCCTCAGTTCACCTCCCCAGCCTGCCCTGTGGCTTGACACTGGGTCACAGACCAGCTCCTACGTGTGCTACAAGAATCCCAGAAATCCCATTAGCCCATGCGTGTCTGCACCTGACTCAGTCCTGCACACTTTTTCTATCCACATACACTGTCTCGTGCATGTTTCATGTAGCCACGGGATGCTGGAGTTGGCTGAGGTCCTGGAGCCATTTCAGCTAATCCTCCTTTCATTGTAGAAGCCTCATGGACAGTCACCTGGGTGGTGCTTGCAGCTGGCCCAGGAATCTCACTCGGGAAAGGAATGTGGTGAGCTTGGCAGCGTCTGCCATACTGCAGGCTCCTGGTGATTGCTTGTTCAAAAGCAGAGGCATCTGCATGTTCTCACTCATGTGGGAGCTAAACACATTGAACTAATAGAAGTAGAGAGTACAATACAGGTTACTAGAGCCTGGGGAGGGCAGGGGAAAGGAGGATAGGGAGAAGATGGTTAAGGGATACAAAGTTACCACTGGTTAGGAGGCATAAGTTCTAGTGGTCTAGAGTACTGCAGGGTGACTATAATTAACAATAATTTATTGTATATTTTCAAACAGCTAGAAGAGAGGAATTTGGATGCTCTCAACACAAAGAAATGATGAATGTTTGAGGTGATGGATATGCTAATTACCTGATGTGATCATTACACGTTGTACACATGTATTGAAATATCACTCTGTATCCCATAAATATGTACAATTACTATACGTCAATTTTAAAAAAAGCAGAGGTGTCTACCAATACATTACAAACTGCCCAGGGCTGTCTGTGCATCATCTCAGGACAATCCTGGGCAGTACAGGGAATGACACAGAAAGCAAAGTGAAGCAGGGATTGCTTAGGGAATGTGAAGGACTGGCAGCCAAGCTGGTGCTCTCCTTGTACCTGCTGGGCCTCCCACTATGCACCTGGCTTTTGTCTGGTTCTCTCCACCTCCACTGCCATCTCCCCAGCCCCAGCCTGGACACTTGAGGTCACTTCCTCGTGGCCCCCTGCTTCTGCCCTTCCCTCCAGGCCATTGTCTGTATAGCAGCCAGAGTTATCTGAAAAATCAATCTAATCACCTCCGTCTCCTGCTGAAACCCTTCAATGGCTCCCCATTGCACTAAGAATAAAATCCAGACCCCTCGCTGGGGCCACAAGTCCCCAAGGACCCTGACAAAAGCCGATCTTACCTGTGTCTCAGTCGCCACTTCTCTTGGCCTCACTGCTCTGGCCACATTGGCCTTTCCCCCATCTCTCCAACAAGCCAAGCATGCATCTACCCTGGGGCCTTTGCACATGCTGTTCCTACTATCTGGAAGGTTCTTTGCATGCTGGGCCCCTTCTCAGCCTTTGGCTATGCCTCTGATCTTACCTCCTCAGAGAAGCTCCCCTTGGCTCCAAGTAGGGCCCCTATTACTCTACCAAAATGTTATTTTCCTTCTTTGCAGGCTTCCTCATCAGCAATGATGTTAATAATTTATTTGTGAGGGCCATCATGTCTGTGAGGGCAGAGAAGTGTCTGTCTTGTTTGCTGCCAAGTCCTCAGAGCCAAGCCTGGTATGAGGCTGGTTGGAGGTATTCAGTGAAAGTCCCCGGATGGGCGACGGGATGGAGGGACTCATAGGACCTCTGCTCTCTGCAGCCTCTGCATGCTGTTGCTCCTTGTCCCGTGTTCTTTCTCAGGACCACCTGGGGTCGCACAGCTGTGTGTATAGCAGTCCTGTCCTGCCCCCTGTGGGTCTGCCTCTGCTAACCCTTCCCTCCTGGTCAGCTTCTGCACTGAAGATCTTCCTGTCAAGAAAAGATGGGAGCTGATGGCACTGCTTCTCCCTGGTAATGGCTATTTATATGAGGTCTTCCAAGGCCACGTGCAAAGGGGAGAACCACGATGGAGATGTTTCCAATACTCACTGGCTGGAGTGGGAAAGTTCTGGAGGCCCCATACCTCTGTATGCTTGAGGTGTGCCTGTGCGGGTGGGGGTGAGTGGAGAAGCCTTGCAGAAGAAATAGAAGCTCACCCGGGCTCCAGGTGCTGGCAGTGTGAGCTTCTGCACCAGAACCTGGGTTTGTCTTCTCTTCTCCCACCTGGGAATTTTCCTGTGGGCTTATGAGCCCCTCTGCCCCCAGCAGTCTCCATGGGTGAAATGGGGCTGACATGGTCCTGGCCACTGCCTCTTTCTGGCCAGGGTAGGTGGAATGGTCCCTGGCCAGGAAGGGGAGGAGCTCTTGCAGGTCTGGAGTGGCGAGCCTGACAGCTGTGAGCTTGGCAGGGAGGTGCTTCCCACCGGCTCCCACCAGCGCCTCCCTCTGCACTCCAGAAGCTGCTGACCATTGCCCATCTGAGTTCATAGCCAGCAGCCACTGCTGTCGCCACGTTGGCCTCTGAGGAAGCAGGAGCTGGACCCCTCCTGGTGAGCAGGGGCTAGAAGGGCTTTGAAGCTCTGTGGTTGTTCATGCTCAAGCTTTCTCAGGAGAAGCCTGCATGAGTGCAGCCGGGATGGGGTCCCACTGCTTTAGGCTACTTAGCTCCTGAGAAGAAAATTAACATTGTTAAAGGCAGGACAGCGAGGTCTGTGATGAGTCTCAGCATGCACTGATCAGCACTGGTGAGTGCTCCTGGGAGCTCCTGGATGTCAGGTGCAGCTAGCAGGGGCATGCATGTGGCTCTGCCTTGGCCTTGCCCTGGGATGCTGTCACGTGGACATGCTATGTGCGTGGACGTGCCGGGGCTCTTGTGTGCCAGCCCAGGCACTGGCACATGGCAGATGGGCCCCTACTCAGCCTTGCCCCTCAGAGCTCCCCAGGGCATCTTCCCGACACCAGGCCCCTGTGGCTGCTGGCCTGCAGGGTCACACCTGTGCTCAGCATTCAAGTCCTCGTGGTCTGGCCTCTGCCCTGGCATCCAGTCTGCTCTCTCCTGGTTGCCTACACCCATGCACCCTGTGCCACCGAACCCCGTCTCCAGTCTCAGCTCTGTACGCTCTTCAGGAGGCCTTTCCTGGCCACTCTGCTTCCTCTGTCTGGGCCAGGGCTGCCTCGTTGCTGCCATGCCATTCATTGTGTCTTAGTTGGTGTCTGGCTTCTACATGCGCCTTTGAAGTCTGTGAGCACCAGCACCATGAACTCATCTTGGGACTCCCGGGCCTGTACAGGCCTAGGCACATGCAGGGGTGGAGCAAATGTTTGTTGAGTGGCTGCCTGACTGGGCCTCTGGCAAGTACACACCAGGACCTGCACACACACACTGCATGCACACCGTGTGTCCCAGAGAGCTCACAGTGCACACCTGCTGTTGGACTGAGACCCCAGTGACAGGTGGTCTAGGGGCCATCTTCCCAGAGAGCCCCTCCTTGGGGGAGCCTGTCTAGATGTGCTGGGAGGTCCCCACTGGGACCATGGGGAAGGTGGCCAAGCCTCGCACCCTGTGGCATGTAGGGGTTTCCGCCTCTTATGGCCTGTGGGGAAGTTATGGGCCACATGTGTGTCGTTTGTCAGAATGCTAAAGCAGACCATCTGAGACTATTGCCTTCAGGGAAACCTGCCATGGGTCTGAAATAACCCTCCGTGTTAGTCATATTAATCATGCTGGTGTCAGAAACCCTCATTTGGGCCTAAGCAAAACAGGGATCATTATTAGGCCATGTAATGGAAAAGGCCAGAGGCTGTGTAGCTTCAGGCATGGCTGGATCCAAGGCCCAAATGGTATCCACAGGACTTTGTCTCCGTCTCCACACCCCTTGTCCCTGCTGTCTCCTGGGTGGTTTCCTTCCTGAGCAGCCTCCTGCCTGTTGCAGGCTGATGTCGAAACAGCCCAGCCACCTGGCCACTTGACCCTGGAAGAGGGGAATTATTTAACAAGAGTCTCACAGGAGTCCCAGGACTGTAGCCCACTGGGCTGGTATGGGGCCGAATCACTTTCTCCCTGAATCAATCCTGGTGCCCAAGGAGTAGAACACCCTGATTGTCAGGCTAGTGGGGGCTGCCCAGTCCCTGGACTGAGAGTGAAAGAGGCACGGTAGATGGGGGTGGGGTCACCTGGAGAGGAAGAGAAAGGATGCCGAGATGGCAGCAGCATCCAGCCGGGGGCTTCTCTGCCACAGGCACTTGGAATGTGGCCTGTCACATTAAGGGGGGATTGGACTGGGAGCCTCAGGGCAACAACACCTGGTGACAGTTGTTCCAGTGAGCTCCAGGAGACCCAAACAGTGCTGGCTGGAAACCTCTTTGGGGACAGGAGAGTAAGGAGGGGAAGGACCAGGCTTTGAGCTCTGTGGTGTGTCCACAGGTGTGTGGAGCAGGGCAGGAGGGTGGGGCTGGGTAGTTAGGGTAGGCTTTCTGGGGTAAGAGACATGTGCCAGCCCGCAGGATGACACCTGTGCTCAGCATTCATGCAGGGTATGGGGCCTGGGGCTCTCACACATAGCTTTCACTATGTAGCTGCCATGTGTGCTCTTGTTCCTGGTTTTAGTCTTCCCCAGCCGGCAGGCCTCTCCTAACCCCATGCATACATTGTGGGTGGGGATCTCTGCTTTCTTCCTCCCAATGGGCACATTTGTGGGGAACCCTGAGAGCTCCCTCCAGGTTCCAAGGGCCAAGGAGGAGTCCTGGGCCAGCAGCCTTGCCCCATCCTCCTGGCTAGCCTCTGTTTATCCTTCTGCCTAGTGGGGCCGATGCCTGGGGCTGCTGTGGACTTCAGGAAGCTGGGCTGCTGCTGGGAGGTGGCTGCCTTATCAGCATGGGCCTGGCTCCTGCCTCCTGGGCAGCGCCTGCTCTGCTCTGAATGATTAATTGAATAGAAATCCTCGCACCGTGAGGCAGAGCTAGGGCCCTGCCTAATCTCATTAAGAAGTCCCCTGACAGTCTCATTAGGCGGCTGACTGCTCAGAGAGGTTTATCTCTGCCACAGGATGGTCAGGCCCTGGCGGGGTGGACCCGGGGCCAGGCCCCACCCAGCTGCCCTCCAAACACAGGCCTGGGCAGAGACGAGGCTATGGCAGCTCTGCTGGCCAGCACCAGTCCCTACTTAATCGGTTATGGTTTGCTGGACTTAATTACTTTAAAATTATTAACTTCAGCTGGGGAAAGCAGGTGGTGGTGGTCCAAGAAGAAACGTGAGCCTTCTTAAGGGGTGTGAGGCGGGCTGGGGCGGAGAGGGTGTTTTCCAGCTGGCAGAGTCCATGTGCTGGAGTTGCCCTGGCAGGCCACACCCAGCAGCGGGTCTGGACACTGTGCATACGTATTATGCCCACTGGCTGGGTGTGGCAGGGACAGATGAGTGGCCTAAGAATGTGATGCATGCTACAAGAGAATGAAGCCTGCCCAGGGGTGTGGGAGCACAGGAGTGGTGCCTAACCTAGCCTGGGCTTGGGGCAACCAGGGGAGACTTCCTGGAAGAAGTGACTTCTGAGCTGAGTCTTAAGTGTGGAACAGGGGTTGGTTAGGTGAAGAAAGGGAGGCAGGCACTCCAGGTAGTGGCATAGCTGGAGCTAGTGCTCAGAGGTGAGCTGTCCAGGGTCCCTGGGCATAGACGGAGGAGGGTGCTGACATCCTGGCAAAGTCTGCAGGGGCCTTAGGGCTTCTCTCTGGTACAGGCAGAAGTGGCTCAGGACTAAGGCCCTGAGCATCAAAGGATCTAGGATGTGGGCCACTGGAGGGGACATTGCTGGGGCTCAGAGCCGTACACCTCCATCTAGGCCCTTAAGCTGTGAGGAGAGAGGCCTGTGAGGATGGCAGAATTGCACAGGCCAGTCAGCTCCCCCAACCCCTGCCTCTGCAGGTATCTACGCTCTGGACTCAGAGCAGCTCCCTGAGGATCCCAGGTGCAGAGCATATCATTCTTGGAGGTTTCAGGACTTCTACATGGCTGAGGCCCATCCCTAAGCCTGGCTTCTGCCTCCCATGGCCACAGATTCCTGGCCTGCCATAGAAGAGGGGAGAGGAGGAGCAGGCTGCTAGGCTGGCTGGCTTCTCCTTGGATGGGGAGCAGGGCTCAGAGCCCCAAATTTGCCCAAGGCCTGGTGGTAGGTCTGGTAGCCCCGGGCCTCTCTCTTCTCCACCCCAGGGCCCATTCCTGTCCACCCAAGCTGCACCACTCTGAGTGACTATATTACACATACTGTTGAGATGGTGCTGGCTTATGACAAGGGTACCTGCATTTCATAAGATATGGCAGCCTGAGGCCCCTCCACGCAGACATGAAGATGAAGATGTCTCATGTCAGACATCTGAGATGAAGGCTCATGCGCCAGCAGGGGACTTTGGAACATATGGCAAGGGAAGAGGAAGTGTGAATCAGGGTAGGAGGGAAGGCCAGTCTGACTGGTCACTGCCAGGGCTCCTTCCTGCTGGGGCCCTCCAGGGAACCACAAAAAGGGCATCTGGATTGTCCATCTGGGCAGGGAAAGTGGGAGCATTTATCCACCAGCCCACTCCTCACTGGTCAGAGGGGCCTGGTGCTGCTCCCTTCCCAGCTATTCCAGGTTTGTGCAGCAGCTTGGCTGGGCAGTTCCCACCTGGTGCCAGCAGAGAGGCCCCTGCTGAGCAGAGGTGAGGGCTGCCCAAGGATACCTGTATGCAGCCAGTCACCACAGCAACAGGTGGAGAGATGGCTGAGAGGATGTGACATGGGCCACAAGAGTTGTCTAGAGACCTGAATTCTTCCAGACTTCTTACAATGACCTAGTGGTAAAATTCAGGTGTCAAGACAGGGCTTTCCCCATGTGTGGAAATTATATCCTACAAATGTACTTTGGCCCCAAAAGAGACTGGTGTAGGAGGGGCTGTGCCCCATTTCTCTCCAGCACCTGGTGGCATTGCTAGACCACTGTGGCCTCAGAGGCAGCCCCTGGCTCCTGCTGGTCCCTGCTCCTCCCCTAGCTTCTGGTCCAGTGTGGGGCACATGTGGGCCAGTCTTGGCTGGGGGAAGGCAGGTGGGATAGGGTGAAGTCTCTGAATCATCTTTGACACTGGACAGTGCTGTGGCTGGGCCGAATCCCTCTTCTGCCTATTATTGGCTGTGCGAGTCAGTACATGTTCCTCTAAATATCTGCACCTCAGTTTCCTCATCTGTAGGATGGGGATACTCACATCTACCTTGAAGAAGAATTGTTTTGAGAGTCTGAAGACATGGTATGCATACAGTGGGTGCCCATTTGTTCCCTGCCCACATGTCTCTGGAGGGTTGACCCAGTGCCAGCCACTGTGGGCACAGCAGACCCAGGCCCCAGGAATTCAGAAAAGTGTCAGTGCCCAGGCTCCACCCCAGAGAGCTTGATTTCACAAGACTGGCAAGGGCCCAGGCACTGGTATTCTCTAAGAGCTTCCTGGGTGGTGCCAAGGGGCAGCCAGGGCCAACCAATGAATGGTGGCCTTTCGTGATGCAGAGATGGAATGCCAAGGGCCAGGCGTGGCCACGTGCTTTCCCGCCCCAGCTCCCAGTAGGTACTTGGCTAGTGGGGGTGCTCTCACTGTTGATTTCCTTCATCACAGCTCTGGACATGCTCCCCTAGTTCAGACTGAAATACACGCTTGTGCTGCACAAGGCGGGGTTCCTGGCTGGGCCATGACTGTCATTCTGTCCATCCCCCTGCATGACAGCGATTCTCCCTCATCAGACACAGGGTGCCATGGTTCACTAGGGAGGTGTGGGGAACCACGCCTCATTAACTTCAAGGCTGGGATTTCTAGAAAGGATACCCCGTCATACTGGCTGACCACCTCCTTTCCCACCTTGGGGGCCTCAGCCACCAGATGCTGTGTACGCCCAGCAGAGCTCTGAGCCAACAATGGCTTATGTTCTCTGCAAGGAATATTTCTCTGCAAGAAATATTTCATCTCATTTTATCAGTAATATGGAGCAGTGGAGTGATGGTACATACGTGTTCTAATTCATAATTTTACAGTGATTTTAGAAAACTCAAGATATCGGTTTTCTTTCCATTAGTGAGATAGTGGCAGGCAGTAAAGCCCACTGTCTTTTTATAATTGGATTTAAATTGTTTTAATTATACAGCCCATATTCTCCCAGTAACACACCATCTCTGTGAGTTAATGGGCTTTGAAATCTTCTTTTGTTCCATACACTGTAGATACAGATTTTTTTGTTAAATGATTTATTTTATATATAGAAATCCAGAAAATTAGCTGTGAGATAGCTTAAGATGAGAACTGGGAGGTTCTGTTCTGTTAGAAGAAGGCGAGTAACCCTCTGCAGAGAACTGAACCCTAATTCCTGGATGGAATTCCAAACATCTCATCTCCAAAACAAGGTTTTAAGAGCACAAGTGATGGAGAGTGCTATCAGCAGAGAGAACATTCACACGGCTGAAAGGCCGCTGCACAAAGTCCTCTGTTGATCCTTCAGTGGGGATAGTATAAAGGAAATGTCCATTCATTTGTTCATTCATTTCCTGAGTACCTACTGTGGACTGGCCCTGGCCTTGGGCATATACAGAAGGAACGCCAGGATCTTTATCTTTAAAGAGCCTGTGCTTTTCAGAGGAACAAACATTTGTATTTATGACAAATAAGACCTTTCAATGGTCAGTCCTTCCCCGGAATGGGCTGCCGGGCCGGGGCTCACAGCGCTCAGGGCTTGCTCACTGCTGGGGCTCCCTCAATGCTGAGGGGTACGCTGCGGTGGAGGGGGTAGATCGCTACCCGACTCAGGCTGCTCCTGGGCAGGGAAGCAGCGTGGGTTCCCTAGGGCTTCCTGGAGGGTGGGCCGGGCTGGGCCAAACTTCCTGTTCTCTGGATGTCCCTCAGGCCTGCCCTCCATACTCTGTCCTGGGGGCATGGCCAGCCCGTGGGTCTCAGTCCCCCTTGGGTACCTAACAGGGCCCAGCCAGCCCCTTAACTGGGTTGGGCTGTCCCAGTTAGGCCAGCCAAGTTACCCAAAAGACTTCTGGGGCTTGACAGACCTTGGGTGAGGACATAGTGGGGTGTGTGTGTATTAGGAAAGGAGCTGGGATTCATCTTGATTTCCACCCCACCTCCTTCTTGGTTCTTTGGACCTGGGGTTGAGGCATCACTGGGACCGGGACTTGGACCTCCTGGCTGGCACAGCACCACTGTGTGGCCTTTGTGAGCTACAGCCCTCTCTGGTTTCTGACATTGGCTGTGTGCAGCAGTGCCCGCAGCATGAGGGTCGTGTGACCTGCCTATTCCAGCACTCCGCTCTCGTCCCTGCTCCTGGACACATGGGGCACTTGGTTTGGAGCCACCTCGGGAGTAAGCAGAGGTGGATGAGGCCCAGAAGGTCACATCAGCCCCTCAATTGGAGGAGCCCAGGGTGACTCTTCTTTAAAAGCTCCCAGATGAGAACCTCAAGCTCAGGACTAGTTCCCCATCTCATGATAGAACTTCTAGAATTAGTGCCCTAAAATCCAGATCCCTGGGCTGGGCTTGGAAACTCTGGCATAGAATCCAAGGAAAAGATGCTCCCTGGAAAGTCCCCAAGGCCAGATCCCTAAACTGGGGCTCCGCGGACTAAGAACTGCAGGCACACAGCTCTTGAGCCTGGAAACCCCACTGGAAGCCACCTGGCCCAGGCCCTTTGAGCCCAGGGCCCCTCTCTGGGCAGACAGGGCTGGGAAGAGGGGCAGGGCTGTGTGCCTACCCCACTGCCTGAGGCACCAACTCAACAGATGTAAATGCCAGGCTCATGGCAAGAGACTACGTGTTGTGAATTGTGGCCATGGTTTTGTGGCACGTTCTCTCAGTCTGTCTGTTATTTACAGCTGGCGAGGAGGGCCTAGCTCTGGGAGCTGCAGGAGAGGGAATGCTCAGGCTGAGGGAAAGCCATGGCCGGGAGCCCTGCGGGGGAGGATGCCCAGCCTCACTGGCTGCCGAGAAGCCACCTTTAAGGTTTTTGGTTACGGTTAAGCATTTCCCTGAGCGGGCCCTTCTGGAAACGTGTGAGGGAGGGGCACCATGTGAGCACCCAGGGTCCCACCAGGACCTCATCCCAGTCCCATCTTCTCCTCCATCCTCTGGGACTGTTTAGTGGGCAGTGCAGGCTCTGGGGCATCCGGGGCTCAGTGTCGGTGGTAGGATTTTCTTACTATCTCTAGAAGCACTCTGCTCCTTTTGTTTTTGTGTTTTAGGGGACCACGTTGAAAGGATGGACCTGGGGGATCAGGGACAGTCCCTGGAGCAGGGGGTTTCTTAAATGAAGCCTGAACAATATGGAGGAGGGAGGATACACAGCATATGCAAAGAGGCCAAAGGACAAGTGCCCAGGAGGAGGTAAAGACAGAAGGGCCAGTGGGGGTCGGGAAAGGCAGGGCTCCCTCTGAGAGTCAGGGGATTGCAGTAACTGGCCTGGATCTGTCTGCTGTAGGGACTTGACAGAGAGGCTCAGAGTTAAGGGGGATGGGGTTGGGGGCCACCTGTGGTCCTTGACTAGGAGGAGGCCTGAACTGGAGTAGGCTCCTGAGAGGCAGAATGAAGGCCTTTCTCTTCTTCCCTTGACACCCTCCAGGTGTTCGTCCAGGGCCACCGCCTCCACTCCAGCTTCCCACTCCAGTCCTCATCCAGTTGCTCTGCGCTGTCTTTGTAGGCCCTGGCTGCCGTGGGGACTTCAGCAGGCAGGGCCATCTCGCCTCCTTTTTTCTTCTTCCCTCCTCCCCTTCTAGTTTTTGGTTTTATCAAAGTTATTCATGCAGGTAGTTTCAAGAGCCCATGATTTCTATAAGGTCTAGAGAAACAGCGACTCCCCTCCACTGCCTTCCTCTCCTAGAGGCCACCGTGCCCCTGGAGTATTCACCTGCAGAGTTCCCAAGTGCATGCTTGGCTCCACCCCTTGATGTTCCCCTTGTGGACGTCTGTATTGGCTTCTCGCCTCAGAGGACGGGAATCATGGGCTTTTCCTCCCTCTGTGCCCTGCATCCTGCCCTCTGGGTGGCGGGTCATGATGGTGCTCTGCAGTCTGGTCAGATCTGTGGTGCACGTTTTCTGCATTAGGCCTGTGTCAACACACAGCACAGCCCAGTTAGGGAAGTGCTGCCTTAGCCTTTCCTGTCCCACATTTTGCTTCCCCTGGAGTTGCTGACTGACTTTTTGGTGGTTCGGGGCTTTGCCTGCTATGCATCTCTCGCCATTTCATGCTCGTGCTCTCAGCTGGGTGTCTGAGTGCCCCCTTGCTCTGATCCTGGCTCCGCTCCTCCTGGGGTTTCCATTCCACTGCTTGGCTGCTTGACCTTCTCCCCGGGAGCCTCCCAACTGCTGCAGGGGGCACTCTCCCTCATCTGTGAGGCTCACTCTCCCCTCCTCCAGTCCCTGCTGTCTCCTCCTCTATTAGTTCTTCCCTGGGATCCATGCAGAATTTCACCCTGCTCCCTACCCCACTGCCGCTCCCCACCCTACTGCAGCTCCTCCCGCCCTCCTGGCGCTGCCTGTCTTTCTCTGTAGTTCTCATGTCCTTCTCATAGGCCACTTGGCTGGATGATGAATTAACCTAGTTGTTGCTCGTTCACCTCTATCCCAAGTGGAAGCTTTAGGAGGGCAGGGATTTCTGTCTTTTGGGTCCTCATCTCTAGCGCCGTGCCTTGCACACAGCAGGAGCTCCATCAATGCAGGTTGCATGGAGGACTAAATACCTCTGAGCTGGCTGCCAGACCCCAGAGCTTGACACCTCCTCCTGAGGTCACTTTGGTCTGCTGACTCCCAGCCTCCCCACTCTGCTCGTTCTCTCCTTTGCTGTTGTGGGTTCCTCAGCAAGATGCGGCTGGCCTCCTCACTGCCCGTGAGGCTGGTCACATGGCCATCCCTGAGGGCCGGCTCTAGGTTCTCCTCCCCAGCGGGAGGCAAAGGCCTGAGCTTTCTTCCTCAGTGTGCATCCTGCAGTGTGGTTCTGCCTGCCTAGCTCAGCCACAGGGTGCAGTGGGAACTACCACACCCCTGGGAGCTGCAAGTTAATTGGTGTAGGTGGAGCCAGCACTGGGTAATCACCGAATCCACTCCCCATGGGCAGGCCTGTGCCAACCCCCAGCCTTCCTGCATGGGGCTTTGAGGTGCCCTGGCCTGGCCTCTGCCAGGCTTGGAGGCTTCTCTCATCCCATGCCTCTTCCTCCTCCTCCCCTGCCTTCCCCTGCAGCTCAGGAGATGTTTCTTGGGAGTGCAGGATTCCTGGGAGGCTCCTAGGAGATGTCCAGGTGTGGCAGGGCAGAGAGCATTTGTTCACTTCACAGACGTTCACTGGTGTCTTGTCTGGGCCAGGCACCAGGCACTGTGTTGGGTGCTGGGGTTCAGGGTGGACATGGCACCTGGAGCTTGCCTTTGAATGGAGAGAGGAGGTGACAGACAGCACTTTGGAGGCAGACCAGCTGGATCTGAACCCAAGCTCTGCCACTGACTTATTTTATTTTATTTTATTTTATTTTATTTTATTTTATTTTTGAGACGGAGTCTCGCTCTGTCGCCCAGACTGGAGTGCAGTGGCTCAATCTCCTCTAACTGCAAGCTCTGCCTCCCCGGTTCACGCCATTCTCCTACCTCAGCCTCCCAAGTAGCTGGGACTACAGGCGCATGCCATGAGCCCGGCTAATTTTTTGTATTTTCAGTAGAGACGGGGTTTCACCGTGTGAGCCAGGGTGGTCTGGATCTTCTGACCTCGTGATCCGCCTGCCTTGGCCTCCCAAAGTGCTGGGATTACAGGTGTGAGCCACCGTGCCCGGCCCACTGACTAGTTTTTGACCTTGAGTAACTTACTGAAGCTCCCTGAGCTTCACTTTCCTCATCTATAAAATGGGGATAAGCATAGGCCCTGTCACTCAGGGTATCTGTGTGAATTAAAATGGGAGCCAGGCACGGTGGCTCACACCTGTAATCCTAGCACTTTGGGAGGCCGAGGCGGGCAGATCACTTGAGGTCAGGAGTTCAAGATCAGCCTGGCCAACATGGCGAAACCCTGTCTCTACTAAAAACACAAAAATTATCTGGATGTGGTGGTGTGCACCTGTAATCTCAGCTACTCGGGAGGCTGAGGCAGGAAAACTGTTTGAACCCGAGAGGCGGAGGTTGCAGTGAGCCGAGATTGTGCCACTGAACTCCAGCCTGGGGGATAGAGCGAGACTCCTCCCTCCCCAGGGGGGCTGGTACTGTGGACTCTCAGGTGGGAGGGACCAGCAAGTTTCCCAAATGTATTCCCGCTGTGGTTTCTTCAGTTGTACAGGACAAAGATCCAACTCACCCTGGCCTTTGCCAAAAGGGGATTCAGGGCAGGCTGGATTCTGGGCTGTGGAGTATCTCTTTGTGGCTCTGCTTGACTTCACTTTGTGCATGCTCCTTCCACGTCATCCACTCTTCCTGCTTAGCAAAAATGGTAGAGAAGAGACCACATGCCGTTTCCACTCCTGGGGAGGGGTCCTCAGAGGACTTTGATTGGCCCACCCTAGTTCATGTGCTTATCCATGAACCAATCAGTGCTACAAGGGACAGGGCTATCCTGATTGGCCCAGCCTGGGTCATGTGCATATCCATGAACCAATCAGTGCTACCAGGGATAGGCGTATCCTGACTGGCCCAGCCTGGGTCATGTGCCCATCCAAGAGCCACTCAGTGTTATCAGGGAGGGATATTTTCATTGGCCAGCCTGAGCCATGTCCCTCACTTCTTTCCAAAAGCAGGTAGTATTGGAAGGAAGTTCGGGATCGGGCTGCCATGGCTCACGCCTGAAATTCTAGCACTTTGGGAGGCCGAGGCAGGTGGATCGCCTGAGGTCAGGAGTTTGAGACCAGTCTGGCCAACATGGTGAAACCCTGTCTCTACTAATAATACAAAAATTAATGGCGTGTGATGGCGGGCACCTGTAATCCCAGCTACTCTGGAGGCTGAGGCAGGAGAATCACTTGAACCTGGGAGACCGAGTTTGCAGTGAGTGGAGATCGTGCCACTGCACTCCAGCCTCAGGGATAGAGCGAGACTCCATCTCAAAAAAAAAAAAAAAAAAAAAAAAAGAGAGTTCCCAAAAAGGAAGAGAAAGGCTGTTAGCAGGATAAGGTGAGCAAATCAATTGTGCTGGACATTCAGAACTGTAACTTACAGACTACCACCAGGAGCAGTTCTTCCTTGGTAGCTGTAGACATTGACCTCTGCGGTCCTCCCCTGCGGTTTTCAGGCCGTCTAGGCCACCCCTACTGGTGGGAGTTCCCTTATTTCAGGACATGGGAGGGTCGAGACTGGGGTCAGTGTCTCCCCAAGTCCTGGCTTTCTGTGGTGGTGTAGCTGGGGCCCAGTGTGGTTGGAAGCTGTCTGCTCCTTACAGGATGGTGTCCCTGTGGGAAGGCCCTGGCTAAGACTCCTGAGCCAGGGAGTACACAAGGTCAGGGATCAGAGCCTCCCAGCTCCTGCCTGAGACGGCACAGCCGTACTCCCAGGCAGCCTCTGGTCCTGTCCTACCCACATGCAGGTTGGAGGGGCCGGTGGGCTCGTGGAGGGCCTCTCTAATAGGGGATAGGCTGCGTTCCTGCTGGCTGACTTGTGGTTAGTGTCGGTCGATCAGTCGGTCAGATAAAGAGTGGGTCAGGCAGTCTGCAGGGCTGTGTGTCAGGGTCTTTCTAGAAATGCCTACAAATGAGTGGGCGACGCTTACATGAAATAACACAACTGTCAGAAACAATTTATAGCCATGTTCCCATGGAGCCAGGTCTGGTTATGACTCTGCGTGTTGCCTTCTGGCAAATGAGGTTTGTCGCCTAATCATTGCACTTTAGTACCTGATAGGAAAACCATCCCTGGAGCCTACTGGTTGGGGACACCATGGTGTTCCACGCATCCAGAGGACGGCAGGGGGATGGGGAGGTGTGGACCTGGTGAGGGTGGGAAACAGCATTAGTTGTCACCGTGGAGGAGGCTGGGTTGTGGACATACACTTGTGTTTCTTCTTCAGTTGCCTGCTTGGGCTCTAGAGGAGTCCTGGAGCCCAGGGTGTCACTGCTGCAAGGAGCATTGACATTCTTGGAGGCCCCCACTCCTAACCTTCTGTTTCCTGGATGTCACAGTTCTTCTATTCCATCATGAAATCCTGTTCAATTCCTAAGCGTGTGCTTGGCCAGGGGCTGGGGATTACAGTGGAGATCAGCCTTTAGCCTCTGCCTCTGCCATTGTGTACCCCATTAGTGTTTCTCTGTGTTATTGTGTACATTTTATTGCAAACACTGTGAAATAGTCTCCTTCTTAGACACAACGCTGGACAAGTAAGTCCAGTGATCATACTCCTAGGAGAGCAACCTAGGGTTGTCTGTGATAGACACAGCCTTCAGAAAGGTGGAGTGGAGCAGCCTCTGCCGCCCTCCCGTCTTCAATGTTTGGGATCAACAGGTGTGATGTTCATGTGACTCCTGGATTCCTGCCCCTTCACTGGCTGGTTAGGCCCCATGTAAAACCATGCTCAGCTGGATTGGGGTGGGAGGGCCCCTCTAAGGGTTTACCCTGTGTTGGGACCAGGCCAGGTGCCTGCATACCCAGCCCTTTCACAGTCTACCTGGTTGTGGGGTAGGTTGGAGAGGGGTTCTTTCATGAGCTTTAGAGAAGTGGCCATGGGAAGTGTAAGGAGTTTGAAAGAGTCACATACTTTCAGAGTGTTGTCCCAGCTCTCCCCTTCATGACCATTGGCTGGGCATCTCTTCATATAGCTCCCAACTGTTCATCAAGGGCCTGCTGTGTGGAGGTCTCCATGCTGGATGCAGGGGATATAGCAGTGAATGAGAGAGACCTCATGAGTGTGTTTCTTCATACCTAAGATAGGGACAGCAATGGCCACTTTCCAGGCTGGGGAAGAATAGAACAGTATGTCCCAGATTGAATTCTGCACAACTGATTTTACTGAATATTGTGGGAGAAAACAGGCTCTGTGGCCAAATACATATGACCTAGCTAGATGCTTCTCTTGAGGACATCACCACATACATCAGCATATTTAAGGCTCTGAGAAGTCCTGCAGTAAAGAAGCCTGTTAACTTTTGTGAACTCAGAGTTTGCAGGCTCAATTGAACATGGAACTTTATTTGGCAGAGCACCTATTAACATCCTGCGTAATTAGTGCTTTGCAAAACCCATTTTGGAAATGCCAAGGCAGCATATGTAAAATACTCCACAGAGTGCCCAGCACCTGGGAGGTACTCAATAACTGTGAGTCTTTCCCCCACTTGGCATCCTGGAGGAGGCAGAAGGATAAGGCAGCCCTGGCTGGCTGCAAATCAGCTTGGAGGAGCTGACAGTAGCTAACACTCTGGTTTTAATGGTTATAGCAATGAAAGTCTAAGTGAGTTTAATTTTAAAAGACAAGGAGTGATTTCCCCCATGCTCTGCCAAAATGGGACTTCATAAATATTACAGCAGGATGTGCTAGGTGGTGGGCACATCTCCTGGTTGAGCAAAATCTCTGCAAAGCACCATGCAGCAGCAAATGGCTCCTCCCAAACCACACTCCTATTCTTGTTTAGCAGGACATGCCACTTGACAGATTTACCTGCCAGCACCGCCGCTGGCCAGGAGATGGCAGCGGATGTAGCAGACCTGTGCTGTGGAAGTGGGGAGGGACTGAGGCTGTGGGAGGGCTCTGCAGACCCAGCCACATCCTCAGCCTCCCAACCATGGTCCATTATCAGGGAGCCTCGGTTTCCTCCTCTGGAACGTGGGGATGGTGATCAGCACTGTGTGTCCCTTGAAGCAGGGACTGCATCTTTCTCCTTTGTGTCCCCAGAACCCATCACAGATGAAAATCAGAATTGGGTTTCGAAGGATGAGTAGGAGTTTCTTATGCATACAATAGAAGAAGGGCATTTAGACAGATAGTCTTAAATGCCCTTCTTCTACTTCAGGTACAAAGGTGTGGAGGCCTGAAAAAGTCTGACATGTGATACGAACCATAACCAGACAAGGAGTGTTAGTCATAATTGAGCAAGTGACAGAAAACCCGTTTCACTTGGGTTGCTTAAGGCAACCTTGGGGATCTGCTTTCTGTGCCAGAAGAGACACCTGGAAGGAAAGCATGGTGCATGCAGAGACAAAGGTGATCCCCACCCCCATCCACTCTGGGAGCTGCTTCACTGCATCTAGACAGCCAGCAGCAGCAGTAAATGAGGGAGATGGAACGTGTTATTTTAATTATATACTCTCACCACCTAATTATAATTTTAATTGATATGTGAGCAGGTGCTATGCTCTTCAAAGCAGTTTAAGGCAGGAATATTCCCCGGAAAAGGAACACAGGTTGTTCTGTTCATTAGTCAAGCAGATGGATAGGCCAGGGGACTAGGGGGCCAGGTGGGGGGAGGCAGCCTTCGCCCTGAGTGATGTAGGAGGTGAGGGGCTTCCCCTGGCCAGACAGAGCACAGCTTGAGGGAAGAGGAGAGGAGGGGGGGTGGCGGCTGGCATCCAGTGCTAGTGGATTGATTCCTTTATTCACTCAGCTATGCAGTTGACCCTTAAACAACATTGGTTTGAACTGTGTAGGTCCATTTACACAGGATTTTCTTTCTCCTTTCCCAACCCTGAGACAGCATAACCAACCGCTCTTCTTCCTCCCCCTCAGCCCACTCACTGTGAAGACAACAAGAATGACGATCTTTGTGATGATCCACTTCCACTTAACAGTGGAATAGTAAATATTCTTTCTCTCTTCCTTATGATTCTTTTCTCTAGTTTATTGTAAGAATACAGTACATAATACATTTAACATACACAAATATGTGTTAATAGATGGCTTATGTTATCAGTAAGGCTTCCAGTCAACAGTGGGCTATTAGTAGTTAATTTTTTAGGGAGTCAAAAGTTGTACTCAAAAATTTGACTGCATGAGGGGTCAGCACCCTAACCTCTCATTGTTCAAGGGTCAACTGTACTTTCAACCAACATTTGTTGACAGCTTGCTGCAAGGCAGGCTCTCTGCTAAATCCAGGGGATTCCAGGATGGCTCCAGCACAACTCCTTTCTTCCAAGTGTTCCCAGTCTAATGGGGAAAGCATAGATGTGGAAATAAATATTTATAGTTCATGGAATAAATGGGAAATTATCCTAGAAGCAGCATGGACTGGCGGGAACGTTTTGCTCTCTAGTGAAGTTAGGGAAGGCTTCCTGAAAGACACTTTAGTTGGGGTTTTGAAGTGTGGATAGGAGTTGAGCAGATTGCCTAAAATGAGGGATAAGAGATGGTGGTGGGAGATGGCATTCTGAGCAGAGATGGGAAACCTCCATCTGTGGGGTGTGCAGGGAGTGCCTGGTGGTTTGCTGGAGTGCTGGCCTGACGGAAGATCTGGTAGGAGATGAGGCTGGAGGTTTGGGTGGTAGGTGGGTCTCCCAGGAGCAGGAGCTGGACCTCATACTGATAGCAGAGAGGAGCTGGGAAGGATTTGAAGCTGGGGGTGATGTGATGGGTTTGTGTTTCTGGGAGGCCACCCTGGTGGAAGGTAGGCTGGACAGGCTGATGGTGCAGCCAGGCAGACAAGCGAGGAGGGGCTGTGTGAAGGTCAGAGCAGGAGCTTGGAGGTTGGCTTCTGGGTATTGGAGTGAGGGAAGGGGAACATCAAGGTGAAGGTCATGTACACGCTTGGGCCTCAGGGAGGCCATCTTTGAGACGAGGAGTCAGGAAGGAGTAGGGGAAGATGTGAGGTCAGTGTAGACCATGGAGTTTGGGGTACTTGGGGGACGTGGGTGAGGTTTCAGGAGGAGAGAGGTGTGCTGGAGGCATCACTTCAGGAGTCACTGTGGGAAGGCAGGGAAGGAAGCCCCAGCGGGGATGAGGTGGGGGCCTGGGACACAGTGTCAGTTCCAGGGAGCTGAGTCCAAGTGGGATTTTGGCTTTTAGGAGGCTTATTGGGGGTGACATTGGGATCTGCACCTGGGGAAGGCAGAGAAAGGAGTCAGGCCAGGCAGGACACAGACTGAGGGATGAGAGGCCATCCCAAGGGAAGCCCCAGCTCTGAGGCTGAGTGGCCCTTCAGAGGCATTCTGAGCTGCAGGGAGAGGGTTGCACCCTTCATACCTCATGCCACTCAATCCTAGAGGTCCATCTAGAATTCTCCTTCAGGAATGCATCGTCCTCCTCTTCAGGGGCTGTTCGTGCCCTTCCTTCACCGTCCTAGGGCAGCCCCCTCCTCCAGCAGGAAGTTGGCCTGGATTCTGGAGGAGTCAGGGAGGGCCTGTGAGAAAGCCAATCCAGCCATGGAGGTGGGGAGGCCAGGGATGGTCCCTTTGGGCCCCACCCTGACACTGGCCAGCTGCATGACCTCAGGGAAGTCACCCCTGGCCTGGACTCCAGGTTTCTCATCTCTGAAATGAATGGTCTCGCATTGGCAGGTGCTATGGTGTTGCAGGCATGCCCTGAGCCCTGCAGCCTCCGTCTGATTTGTCCTGACTCTCAGTTTCTGCTTTCTGTGTCATTCCTGTCCAACAGGATGGCCAGTGTCTCGGGCAGTAGGCTCGCATCCGATGCATTTCCGCCCACCATACACAGTGCCCAGTCTGACCTGGCAGAGACAGTGGCTGGATGCTCATTGCTGGAGAATAGGCAGTGGCTTTGCTTTTACTGAGCACTTGTTCTGTGCCAGACCAGTTACTAGCAGTAGGCGTGTATTTTTCACAGCAACTTGTCTGCAGATGAGGAAATGGAAACTCAGACACTTGGTACCTGCCCCAGGGACCAGAACTGGGATAGAAGTGACCACTGAGCTGGGGACCCAGGCTTGGTGACCCCAAAGTCTGAACTCTTTCTGTTCACCCTGCTCCTGGGGTCTCAAGGCAGTGTTTTAGGGAGACTAGGAGTCTCTGTCTCTCCAGCCCTGTCCCATGGAGGGCACTGGTGGAATGTCTGGCACTGTGTTGACTCCAGCCCTCCAGCTTCCAATGGGTTGTGGGCACGTTGTACACCTTGCAGAGAGGGTGGGGGCATTACCATTGCTACCAAGCCCACACACTGCCCTGGGCCAACCCTCCTGACTGCACATGGAGCTGCTGAGGCTCAGCAGGTAGTGACCTCCCTGGGTAGTTGGGGGAGGGGGGCTCTGCAGGCTGGGAGGCCCTGTCAGGGAGGCTCTGTGTGCCCCCTGCTCCAGCCAGGGCTGTCTAGCATGGGAGTCCAAGGCTGGAATGCCCAGTGAGAACCTACAAGCCACTTGAAGAAGCTGTGGTACTCTGAGCGACTGGCAGAGAGGTGAGGGGTGGGGGAAAGGTGGAATTAGCAACATATCCCATGAACCAAGCCAAGCCAGCAGCTCTGCATGGGTGACAAGTCTCAGCGATGGGCTTCCAGATGCCTCCTGCACGCGCCAGCCCTGCCACCACCTCCCTGGATTGTTTACGGTGGGACCCTGGCGGCCCTTCTCTCATGGTGTTCCTGGGGCAGCCTGGGGCATGCAGCCTGCCTTTCCTCTTCCTTCCTTGTTCGTTCACTAGTCCTGGCCTCCAGACCCTCTGCCTCTTGGCTGCATGACCTTGCTGTGGTCCCCCAGCTCTCTGAGGCTCAGTTCCTGCAAGGTGACATCAGTGAGATGAGCCATCACCTGCCAGGGCAGTGGTACCAGGTCTGTGGGTGTGCCCATGTGCAGTGGGCTTCCTGGACGTGCTGCTCCCGTCTTACGTGGCTTACATTTGCCAGGAAACCTACTTTCCTCTGCATCTGGCCTCACCTGAGCTTCACTGTGAGCCACACCAGAATTAATTTCTAGCTTCTCCTCTTCCTGGCTGTGTGGCTTCATATAAGGCATGAAGCTGGTCTTGGCCTCTACTTGCTGCTTGGCCTTGTGGGGACCCTGAGGGCAGCCTCCTGCTGTGGTTGGGGCAAGAATGGGATGAGATGCTGTTCCCAATGCTTGGTCAGGGCTTGGAAAATGGGCGCAGCCACCATCATTGTGACTGTGCAGTCTCCAGGGGTCTGCTCCTGGCCATCTGTCCTGAGCCCTGGGCTGTGGGTGGGCTTGCTGGAGGGGAACTGGAAGAGGGAGAGGTGTCTAGCCCTGGTGGTGTTGCCAGTCTGCTGGACCCAGGGTTCAAACTTGTGGGGTGGCCAGGACCTCCTGCCTTCTGCAGAGGCCTCCTTTGCCTGCCTGAGGAGCTTGAGGGGAGAGGAGCCCCCCAGGAAGGCTGGTAAGGGGGTGGGGAGGAAGGGAAATTGGTGCACTG